>NC_143055.1:43121590-43424621 GCF_052426305.1 Pelodiscus sinensis
TAATACTGAAACAGTTCCTTTTATTTTGAAACTAATGTTACTGTGGAAATGGAAGAGAAATGTATGGTCCAATTGAATCGTCAATTAAAATAAATCCCAAAGTAATTTCAATAATTTAAAAGCAATTTGAAAGAAGAAAAATGTTTAACTCTAATAAATACTGTCATTTGATACTTATTCCATTAAAATATTAAAGCATAAGAGTTAAACATACCTATACATCTGTAAATTCCATTTGTTTGTTAAAATCTATGAATTATTCATACGTCACAAATGATCATGCATTATACTGAAATTATTTCAACTGGAGAAGTTTTCATTGGTTTTGCCTTACTGTTTTGCCTTTCTTAAAGGCACTTGAGATTTGAGGTAAATTAATAGTATAAAATATTTATGTATTAATTTCAGTATATATATTTTCTTAGTTTGCTACAACTTTTTCTTTTCTAGACTGATAAAGCAGTTTGCCTTGCAGATAATTTCATTGCAGTTAAAGCAGCTAGTTAGTTTTAATGCTGTCATATTGAAAAACTGTATGAAACCATGAGTATTTTGATAAGCACCTAAATACTTTTTTTTTAATTTAAAACAGTGCTTCACTTTCAGATGAAATGGACATTTTCTCAAAATAAAATCCATTGGTGAATAATCTGTGGGCCCACTAATAGACTTTTTTTTAGTCCATGTGTTGAGTCCTGCGTAAACCTAAACTGCACCGCAGGCTGCAAACAAATGGGCTGTGGGCCCCATGGACCACGTGTTGAGTAGCTCTGCATTATGCAATTATGCAAGACCCTAGAGTACATACCTGATATGACCTATGGTTTACTATGCATAGTTATCTTACCAACTCTGAAGCCACTACCATCTGAAAAGAGCACTTATGTACAGTCATCTAGAGTGGAGAACATACAAGGACATATTAAAAAATGAAGGTTACTCACCTTGTGCAGTAACTGAAGTTCAAGATGTGTCCCCCTGTGGCTGTTCTCCTACATGCCCCCTCCCCTCTACTTCAGAATCTGAAGCACACACTGTGATAGAGAGGGACCTAAGAGTTCTGAGTCACACACAATACTTCCAACACCAGTGTTATGCGAGATAAGCACCGTGAGTGTACACCATATGGGCACTGCTGCAAAACTCTCCAACTGAACGTTGAGGGACACATCATCACCTGGAATGGAGCACCCATAGGGATGCACATTTTGAAGAACTTCAGTTACACAATTTGTTGGGGAGAAGTCAGCATGTTTTCTGCAAAGGGAAATCATGTCTGACTAATCGACTAGAGTTCTTTGAGGGTATCAACAAGCATGTGGACAAGGGGGATCCAGTGGATATAATGTACTTAAATTTCCAGAAAGCCTTTGACAAGGTCCCTCACCAAAGGCTCTTAAATAAAATAAGTTGTCATAGGATAAGAAGAAAGGTCCTCTCATGGATTGATAACTGGTTAAACAATAAGAAACAAAGGGTAGGAATAAATAGTCAGATTTCTGAATGAAGAAAGGTAACTAGCGGTATCCCCCAAGGGTCTGTATGGGGACCAATCCTATTCAACCTTTTATACATGATCTGGAGAAAGGGGTAAATAGTGAGGTCACAAAATTTTCAGATGATACTAAACTGCTCAAAATAGTTAAGACCAAAGCAGACTATAAAGATCTTCAAAAAGATCTCACCAAACTAAGTGATTGGTCAGCAAAATGGCAAATGAAATTTAATGTTGATAAATGTAAAGTAATGCATATTGGAAAAAATAAGCCCTACTATCCATACAAAATGGTGGAGACTAATTTAGCTATAACTACTCGAGGGAAATCTTGGAGCCATCGTGGATAGTTCTCTGAAAACATCCACACAATGTGCATCATCAGTCAAAAAAAGGAAATAGAATGTTAGGAGTCATTTAAAAAGGTATAGAGAATAAGTCAGAGAATATCCTTTGCCCCTATATAAATCCAGATGTGGTCACCTTATCTCCAAAAAAATACCTTATTGCTGAAAAAAGTTCAGATTAGAGCAACAAAAATGATTAGGGACTTGGCACAGCTGCCATATGAAAAGAGATTTAAAAGACAGGGACTTTTCATCTTGGAAAATAGAAGACTAAGGACAGGGTATGATAAAAGTCTATAAAAACATGACTGGTGTGGAGAAAGTAAATAAAGGAAAATTATTTTATTGCTCCCATAGCACAAGAACTAGAGATCACCAAATGAAATTAATAGGTAGCAGGTTTAAAACAAACAAAAGGAAAGTATTTCTTCGCATAGTCAGCTTGTAGAACTATTTGCCAGAGGATGTTGTGAAGACCAGGACTTTAACAAGGTTCAAAAAAGAACTAAATAAATTCATGGAGAATAGGTCCATTAATGCTTATTAGCCAGGATGGGGAGAAATGGTGTCCCTAACGTCTGTTTGTCAGAGGCTGGGAATAGGAGACAGGGGAAGGATCACTTGATGATTACCTATTCTTTTCATTCCCCCTGGGGCACCTGGCATTGGCCACAGTCAGAAGACAGGATACTGGGCTAGATGAACTTTTGGTCTGACTCACTATGGCCATTCTTATGTTTTTATGTTCTTGTGATTGCTTTATAACAATAATATGTAGTTCTTACATAGTTTCTTCATGTATAGGTCATCATGTGCTGTATAAAAGAGGGTGAGTGTAAAAGTTTAGGCAAGTTTCTTGTACCTACAGAATGGCAAAACTGGGAAGAGAATCCAGAACTCCAGACATTGTCTTGTGACCCATCTGGTCACCTATGTAGCCTCTAATTATCCTCAATCCATTAAGAAAAAATCCATTTTTATTCTCTTTTAGTTCTTTAGAAAGCAGTTGATAAAGAAGGCTGAGGGATTTGGGCTTGTTTAGTCTACAGAAGAGAAGACTGAGAGCAGACTTGACAGCAACTATTAACTACCTGAAGGGAGGTTCCAAAGAGGATGGAGAGAGACTGTTCTCAGTAGTGACAGATGGCAGAAGAAGGAGTACTGGTCTCAAGTTGCAGTGAGGGAGGTCTACGTTGGATATTAGGAAAAATTATTTTAGCAAGAGGGTTGTTGAAGCACTGGAATGGATTACCTGAGGAGGTGGTAGAATCTCCATCTCTAGAGGTTTTTAAGTCCCGGCTTGACAAAGCCCTGGCTGGGATGATTTAGTTAGGGTTGGTCCTGCTTTGGGCAGGGGGTTGGACTCAATGACCTCCTGAGGTCTCTTCCAACCCTCTGATTCTATGTACCTAGTTACTCAGTGAAATATCTAGCTTTTCTTTCTTTTAAAAAATGTGAAGCAAAGGGAAGTAAGTGTTTTCAAACAACAGAAATATGGTCTGTACTACTTTCAGGGCTTGAAAAACCCATTTGCGTATCATGAATAGGAAACTTTCTCTAGGCAGGTTCCATCAACTTCTACAGAATCCAGTCTTATGTTCTGTTAATTTTTAGTTTTCTAGACTTTGAAGTTCCAAAAAAAAAAAAAAAAAAAACCCCTTCTGAGTCAAGTTCCCTGTAAGTGTCTGTGCAGCTTGCTATTTATTAAGCCCCGTTCAGGGGGCTGTAGTTGGGAGTGATGCCTCTGCCTATGCCCCAAAGCTGATGAAGTGGGTCCTTGCTCCTCTTGCCCCAGCATAGAGCTGCTGTGGCCAGGCATGAGGGGCCCCTCCCCACTGGTCCTAGCAAGGAGTTGCTGCACCAGGGGCAGCTCTGTGATGGGACTGGTGGGGAAGCAGCCAACAGCAAGTCTTGCTTCTAGATGGAGGGGCAATGGGACACTGAGTGTTCCCCTTACCTGAGCACCAGCTCCACACTCCCATTGGCTGGTTCCCACAAATGCTCAAGGTGAGAGCAGCATGCACAGTGTGTTGCGGAGCCTCCTGTCCTCCCAGGAGCTAGATCAGCTGGCCACTTCCAGGGTTTAGTGCAGTGCCCCAGGATAGGCAGGCACTAAGCTGCCTGCCTTTGTGTTACTGACTAGAAGCAGTCCAGGTAGCTTAAACCCCAAACCTCTGCCCCAGACCAGGTCTAAGCCCTCCCAAACCCAGAACCATCTCCTGCACCCCAAGCCACTAATCCTTGGCTCCAATCCAAAGACCACAAAGCCTAAGTCATTCCCCAAACTTGGAACCCCCTCTTGTACCCCAAGCCCCTCATCCGCAGGCCGAGCCTCGAGCCCTCATCCCCTCCTGCATCTCAACCACTGCCTCAACCCTCTTCTGAATTCCAAATCCTTGGCCTCAGTCTGGAGCTCTCTTCTGCCCCACAAACCCTTCATCTGGGCTATGTCTACACTACAGACTTCTTCCGCAAAAAGCTTTTTGAGGAAGAGATCTTCTGCAAAAACTTTTTGCACAAGAGTGCGTCCACACTGCAAAGCGCAATGAAAAAGTGATGTGCTTTTGCAAAAGAGAGCGTCCAAACTGCATGGATGCTCTCTCAAAAGGAAACTGGTTGCTATGCACAGAATGGCCACCAGGGCAGCTGTGCTTTTCTCAATTTCCTCTTTTTGCACAAAAAACTCCTGTTCCCTGTCCGCACACACCTTTTTGCACAAGGAGTTATTCCTCATAGAAGGAGGAATACCTATACCACAAAAACCCCTCTGTTCTTTCGTTTTACTAGTGCAAAAACGCGCTTGAGGTGTGGACGCTCTGCAAGTTTTTGCACAAAAACTCTGTAGTGTAGACCTAGCCCTGGAGCCCCACTCTAGAGACCACACCCCCATCTGGAACTCTCACCCCCTTCTGCATCCCAACTACCTACCTCAGCCTGGAGCCTTCTCCCAAACCCCCATTTAGAGACCTCACCCCGACTAGGGATGTAATTGTATAGCCAATTAACTAAGAAGCAAAAGCTTATAGGTTAATGCTATAAACTGCATGCATTTCCACCCCCCACCCCTTGCACTGGGTCCTGGACCTACCCCCGCTGTGGCTTTGCATTTAAACTGTATTAGGAGCCAGGTGGGCAGGCAGCCCGGCTCAGTTCTGGCTTGTGCTCGGTCTGGGAGTTCAGACCCTTCCCCCCGGACAGGGGCTGCCCAGTGACTATAGAATAGTCAACTAACCAATAAGAATTCATGAGGTTAATTGACTATTCAGTTAACTGATATTTAACATCCCTATCCCCAACCCCTCAGCCCCACCCGCATCACACACACTCTGTGTGTTGAATAACTTTGGTTATGTGATACATTATGTGCACCAATATGGAGGTGATGTAAGTCATTCTGCACATGGACATAAAAAATTAGCATAATCTCGACTGCGTGCTATTCCACTCGCCAGCTGATTCAAACCAGGAAGTGCGCTCCGGGAAGCGGTAGTTCGAATCAAACCTCTTCGTTCGAACTAACGTTACCATTTTTTGAGGAGTAACATTAGTTCGAACCAAGGGGTTTGATTCGAACTACCACGTCCCGGAGCGCACTTCCTGGTTCGAATTAGTTGGCGAGTGGAATAGCATGTGGGCAAGATTATGCTAATGAAGCCCGGGATATTTAAATCCCCACTTCATTAGCAATTTCGGTCAGCTACATTTGCATCCCTAGTTCGAACTCGGGAGCAAGTGTAGACGTACCCTGAGTTCCCTTAATTCGTCAATATCTTTCTGGTAATTACATGCACAGAACCGAACACAATAATTAATGTATTGCCAGATCCATAGTAAAAATAATCATCTTCCTCTGTGATAAGTCCAGTTCTTATGCAATCCAAAACTGTAATGGACATTTTTATTGCCATTTTGTATTGCAAATTCATATCTCATATGCAATGCCATTTTTAGCAGTATTTCTCTCCAGCGCTCTTGGGTTTTGTTCTTATTAAATCTGTGTTTTGAGTTATTGAATTATTTTTCTTCTGAGATATTAACTTGCCCTTTTCAAAATTGAAGATCTTTGCAATTTAGTATTTTCTGTATATTTCACTAACATGCAGCTTACTGCTTTTAAATCAAATGAAGATATTAAATAGGGCTAGTCTTAACTCTGATGTCTGCACAGTCTCCTTATTGAATTCACAGCCACCTCATGGATATTTTGGTTTTTATTTTTATTTTTTTAAAAGTGTTTCAGACAGTTTTCAGTCTATATATTTAATTTCAATTAATTTTGAGAGTAAGATTAAAGATAAAATCAAATGCTTTTCAAAAATTCAGCTACATAATGTCTGCTAAATTTTGGACTTGATCATGAAGTTACTACTATCTCTGAATAAAAAGAAACATATAGATGAGCTATTCCAAGAGCAGATCACATTGGGTACATCTACACTAAAATAAAAAAACAGCAGCACTGAGTCTCAGAGCCTGTATCAGCCCAATCCTAGACCAAACATCTACAGTGCCATTTGAAAGCTCTCCAAATCCAGCTCAGCTGACCTGGGCGAGCTACAGCTCTTCCACTGCATTATTCATATACTTATTTTGATTCATAGACACTTTCCACCTTATGCCTTCTTGTTCCCCTGCAAAGGAGGATTCAGGAGTTGTGATCTTGCTATTTTCAGTGGTATTAAAAAAGCATTCAAGTTTGATAAGAACATAAGAAGTGCCATACTGAGTCAGACCAAAGGTCCATCTAGCCCAGTATCCTGTCAGCTGACAGTGGGCAATATCAGATGCCCCAGAGGGAGGGATCACAACAAGTAATCCTTATGTGATCCCTCCCCTGTCATCCACCTCCAGAGAAACAGAGACTAGGGATACCATTCCTACCCATCCTGGCTAATAGCCATTGATGGACCTAACCTCCATGAATCTATCTAATTCTTTTTTGAGCCCTTTTAAAGTTCTAGCCTTCACTGTGTCCTCTGACAAGAAGTTCCATCAGTGACTGTGCACTGAATAAAGAAAATCTTTCTATTGTTTGTTTTAAACCTGCTGCCTCTTAATTTCATTTGGTGACCCCTAGCTATTTTATCGTGGGAATAAATAAATAACTTTTCCGTATTCACTTTTTCCATGCCAGTTATGATTTTATAGACCTCTATTGTATCCCCTTTTAATCTCCTCTTCTAACTGAAAAGTCCAAGTCTCTTTAATTTCTCTTCATATGGGACCCGTTCCAAACCCCTAATTATTTTTGTTGCCCTTTTCTGAATCTTTTCCAATACCAGTATATCTTTTTTGAGATTAGGTGACCACATCTGTACACAAAATTCAAGATGTGGTTGTACCATGGTTTTATATAGAAGCAATAAGATAATTTCTATCTTATTCTCTACCTTTTTTTTAATGACTCCTAACATTCCATTTGCTTTTTTGACTGCCGCTGCACACTGAGTGGATGTTTTCAGAGAACTATCCACAGTGACTCCAAGATCTTTCTCCTGAGTAGTTATAGAAAAATTAGTCTCCATCATATTGTGTGTATATGTAGTTGGGATTATTTTTTCCAATATGCATTACTTTACATTTATCAACATGGAATTTCATTTGCCATTTTGTTGCCCTATCACTTAGTTTGATGAGATATTTTTGAAGTTCTTCACAGTCTGCTTTGGTGTTAACTATCTTGAGCAGTTTGGTGTCATCTGCAAATTTTACCACCTTACTGTTTACCCCTTTCTCTAGATTATTTATAAATAAGTTGAATAGAATTGGTCCCGGGACAGACCCTTGGGGGACCCCACTAATTACTTCTCTCCACTCGGAAAACTTACCATTTATTCCTACCCTTTGTTTCTTATTATTTAATCAGTTATCAATCCACGAAAGGACCTGCCCTCTTATCCCATGACAACTTACTTTACTTAAGAGCCTTTGGTGAGGGACCTTGTCAAAGGCTTTCTGGAAATCTAAGTATACTATATCCACTGAATCCCCCTTGTCCACAAGTTTGTTGACCCCCTCAAAGATCTCTAGCAGATTAGTAAGGCATGATTTCCCTTTACAGAAACCATGTTGACTTTCCCCCAACAAATTATATTCACCCACATGTTTGTCTGACAATTTTATTCTTTACTATAGTTTTAACTAATTTCCCCAGTACTGACATTAGATTTACCAGTCTGTAATTGCCGGGATCACCCCTAAAGCCCTTTTTAAATATTGGCATCACATTAGCTATCATTAGGTACGGAAGCTGATTTAAAGGATAAGTTGCAATCCACAGTTAATAGTTCCGCAATTTCCCATTTGAGTTCTTTCAGAACTCTTGGGTGAATGCCATCTGGTTCCAGTGACTTGTTACTGTTAAGTTTGTCAATTTGTTCCAAAACCTCCTCTAATGACACCTCAATCTGGAACAATTCCTCAGATTTGTTACGTAAAAAGAGTGGCTTAGGTTTGGGAATCTCCCCAATATCCTCAGCCATGAAGACTGAAGTAAAGAATAGCTCCTCCACAATTACTTTATCATCTTTGAGGGCTCCTTTAGCATCTCAATCATCCAAGAGCCCCACTGGTTGTTTAGCTGTCTTCCTGCTTCTGAGGTACTTAAAAAACATTTTGCTTTTCCTTTTCCATTTTTGGCTAGCTGTTCTTCAAACTCCTTTTTGGCTTTTCTTATTATATTTTTACACTTAATTTGACAAAGTTTATGCTCTTTTCTATTTTCCTCCCTAGGATTTGTCTTCCACTTTTTAAAAGATGTCTTTTTATCTGTCACTGCTGCTTTTACCTGGTAGTTAAGCCATGGTGGCACATTTTTGGTTCTGTTACTGTGTTTTTTAATTTGGTGTATACATTTAATTTGGGCATCTATTGTGGTGCCTTTGAAAAGTGTCCATGCAGCTTGCAGGGATTTTACTTTAGTCACTGTACCTTTTAATTTCTGTTTAACTAACCTCCTCATTGGACACTACAGATATATATACTTTATTCAGCTGTATTTGATTTATGATCCAATACAATTCAAAATAACCAGCTGAAAGATAAAATTAAAACTGTTTTCCTGTTCATTTAGGGTGCATCTACACAGTATAGTTATTTAAAAATAACTGTCATTATTTCAAAATAACAATGCGAACGTCTGCACGGCAATTCTGGTATTTCAAAATAATTTTGAAATAATGGACTGTTTTTTCCAACTTCTGTAAACCTCATTCATTGAAGAATAACGCCTATTCTGATATAACTATTTTGAAATAAGATGTGTGTAGTTGCAGCAGCTGGAATTATTTTGAAATAAGGGGTCTCCAGGAAATCCCACAGGTGGCCTACTGGCCACTCTGGCTACACACATCAGGACTCTATAGTTCCTCTTCCCCACAGCCCTTAAAACTGCAGTAACAGGGGAAAGAGCTTATGGCAGGAAGCTAGCCCAGACAGTGTAGAGCCACTTTGCAGCTGCCACACCAACTGATTGGACCCTCAACCCTCCCTTCCCCATTCCCAGGGAGCAATCTGGTGCTCCCAGGAACCTACCAGAAGCCGTAAGAGGCACACACTGTCCTGGTCAGGTTTGGGGCAAGGAGGAAAGCCTCCAGGATCTCCACACCAGACGACACAACGCTGAAATCTATAGCCATGTGGCGGACAGCCAGGTCTCAAAGGGCCAAATCCAGACCCAGGAGCAAGTCTGAATGAAAGTGAAGAAGCTTCATAGGCATATGCCAGGGCCAAGAAGGGCAGCTCATGTTCTGGGGCAGAATCATGCTTCTGCCCCTATTATCAGGACCTGCACTGCATCCTGGGGGCAGTGGAGACCCTTTCCCACCCCTGGTGGTTGACTCAGGGCTGGAGACACCCATAGTTGCCCATGCAGGGGGCTGAGCCAGTCATGGGGAAGAGGAGGACCCTGATGCAGCCAGCACCGTCACCCTCCTGACTCTGTAGCCTGGATGTGTCCTAGGCATCCTGTGAGGCCTGGGAAGGAACATCAGGTGAGTGATCTTAGGTACCTGACACAGACAGGGTGAAGGTGGTGGGCAGTGAGAGGCTGGGGCATGCTCCTTGTGTAGCCTTCTCAGCCTGGGGATGGGGCTGCCGTCCGTGTACATGGATGCATGTGTAGCACCAGTCTGAGCTATGCAGCCCCAGGAAGCTGCACCAGAGCACCTCTGTGCTCTTGCTCATAGGGTCTGGGGAGGCCGGCCACACTTCTGACACCTGGTTGGGACACCCTCCCACCACAAGCCACTACTAGAAGGAGGCTGGGGACATGCCCCTCCCCCCCACAGGAGTGTCGCATGCAGCACATGGGCATGTCTGCTCGAGGCAGCGCCCGCTCCCGGGACAGGAGTGTCTTCTCACACACACCTCCCCCTCTCCTCCAGTGGCCTGGGCCACAAGTCGTCTCCCCTTGGGACACCATCACTGCCGGACCTGGCGTGTGCACAGCACCGAAACAAGCCCAGCCAGTCCGTGGCCCACCTCCCACCTGCAGGATCCCAGTGTGACTGACAACTTCCCATGCCTGCTTGTCCCTGGGGTAGTGAGGCTTCTCACCTCTCTGAAGGAAAGGGCCCACTGTCCAGGCCATAGATGACCTTGCTCCCAGTACATCATGTTCATCTGACCCAAGAACTGTCGGGTTTGGCTCATAGATGAGGGCAAAGCTTCAGGGACAGTGTCTCCATGGATGACTGACTCTCTCTTTTTCTACAGCCAGACCAGCTGCATGGAGGGGTGGAGGGTGACACCGGGGAACCCACAGGTGCCGGAGGAACTGCATGAGATGCTAGACCAGAGGCTCCAGGACGACATGCAATTTCTGAGAGAGACCTGGAGGGAGTTGATGCAGCAAGACTGCACCATGTGTGTGGCCTCCCAGTCTCTCCTCGGCGGCACGGAGCCAGCTCCTGCTTCTGCTACTGCTACTGCCCCAGCCCCAGCTCCTGGTCCTGCGCCATCTCCTGTGCCTGACCTTGTTCCAACCCCACATCCTGCTTCTCTGCCTAGACTTCCCCTCCCCCTGCCACCCATTGATCACCAACAAAGGAGTGGAACCAACTGAGCCAAGTGCCAATCCCACTCCCTGCCCTGAGCCTCTCCTCACCCCTTTTCCCCCCTCAAAGGTTCTCAACCCTCTGATCTCCCCCCACTCTCCTCTCCCAGGTTCTTTGCCCAGTTCCTCCCCAGTTACTTTGACCCCAAATAAAAACCACACAAAAAACAATGTTAGTTTTATTGTCTCTGTGGGGAAGAGGGAAAAAGGAGGGGTGAAGGAGGAAAGGAAGGGAGGGGTGATACACAAGCTCCTAGTGGGGAGGCCCAGAAGAAAGAGTAACTGGGGTCCATGTGAAAAACTGTGCCTCAAGGCGACCTGGATGTGCGCACACCTATTCCAAGCCCTGCCAACCCAGCCAGCCTCTGCCCCCGACCCAGGGAGGAATGTCTTCCCCTTCTACTCACAAATATTGTGGATCACACAACGTGCAGCCACCAGTAGGGGGGATGTTCCACTCTCCAACATCCAGTCGGGTGAGGAGACATCTGAATCTCACCTAAAGGTGCCCTCCACTACCATGTGGGCCCTGCCAAGCCAGGCATTGAAGCTTTCCTTGCAGGGGTCAAGGTGTCCGGTGTAGTGCTCCATAAGCCAGGACAAGAGAGGGTGGCCCAAGTCCTCCACGATGCACAGTGGCATGTCCATGTCCCCGACCCTGATGGTGCAGTCAGGAAAGAAAGTTTCAAACACTGGGCATCATGCGCCTCCTCCCCAACCAGCCAACATAGATGTCCGTGAACTACCCATGGTGGTCAACGAGGGTTTGCAGGACCATCAAGAAGTACTCCTTGCAGTTGATATAGATAGATGCCTGGTCGTCAGGGGCCCGGATGGGGATGAGGGTACCATCAATAGCCCCCCCTGCAGTTGGGCAAGCCCATCGCAGCAAAGCTGGCAATGATGGGGTCCACTCCAGAGGTAGATGACCCTGCACAGCAGGATGGTGTTGATGGCCCATACCACCTGTAGAGGGAGACAAACAGAATCACAGGATGCCAGAGCCCTCGGGAGATCCCCGAGCTCACCCCCCTTTTCCACACACACACCAGGAGAAGCCCCCTACATAGCCCATCCCTCAGCAGAGCTGTGTGAGGGTGGGACTGAAACACTACCCAGGGAAGGGGGCTTCCACCAACCCCCCCTTTCCCTAGGGTTCCCCATTCGAGCACTTCAGCCCCTCCCCTCCTGGGACAATAGCCTGAGAGTGCCATCCCTGCATGACGATGGCCCCGACAGTCAACTTCTTCACACCGAACTGGTTGCCGATGGATCGGTAGCTGTCCGGCGTGGCAAGCTTCCACACAGGAATGGTGACCCGCTTCTCCATGGGGTGGCAGTTAGCATGTGTGTGTCCTATCGCATGAGGATAGGGGCGAGCCACTCACAGAGCTCCAGAAAGATCTCCTTCCGTATGCGGAAGTTCTGGAGCTGCTGCTGGTCATCCCACCATTCCATAAGGAGCCAGTCCCACCAGTCAGAACTGTTGTCCACCCACCAGAAGTGGTGGTGCATGGTTGGGTGCAGCTGGAAAAGCTGCGCTCCCTGACAGATGGTAAGAGTCTCCTCAGTCAACTGGGGGTTGCATTCCTGCAGGGCCGAGAGGACAGCCTGCAGAAACTGCTGCAGAAGTTGCAGCATGACAGATAAGAACCATCGCGTGCCCAGAGACAGCTCCAGCTCCGTGGCTGGCAAGCTGATGTGTCCGCAAGGGCAACCACAGCAGTCAGAGCAAAGGCTTTGCTGTCCCTCAAAGAGGAAGGTA
The DNA here is from genome assembly GCF_052426305.1 of Pelodiscus sinensis. Classification (NCBI taxonomy): domain Eukaryota; kingdom Metazoa; phylum Chordata; order Testudines; family Trionychidae; genus Pelodiscus; species Pelodiscus sinensis. Next base: position 43,134,253 of record NC_143055.1, read on the forward strand.
AAGGTGAAGAACCTGAGAAATGGCTGTACAGGGGGGTCCCTTTAAGCACAAGTCTCAGCCTCAGGCAGCATCTCAGAGAAATAACTGCTGACCTGATGCCCAACCTGAAGTAGTTCCAAATGGCCTTAAATACTATTCAGTATCCAATCAGTATTGGACGCTCTGTTTTGAAATAGTTAAGTGCTATTTCAATTAGCTTTTTGTGTGTAGACATGCTATTTCGAATAAACTATTTTGGAATATTTCAAAATAAGTGTGCAGTGTAGACGTACCCTAATACATAAGAAATTTTTATTTGGCACAAACCAATCCACCTATAATGAAGGCCACTGCAAACATGCCAATTTCTGCAATATGCTGTAACTCTATACTCAACAAAATCTGCATTTCAGTTCTTTGTGTTTCTACCAACTTCCAGAAGCAGACTACAACAGAGGCCTAAATCAAAAGGCTTTTGTATTCATTTTGAAAATACTTTTTTCTTTTTCAGGAGAATTTCATGGAAGTAATTAGAAACCAGGAGTTTTTATTATTGCCAGCCACTGAAATTGCAAAGCTTTTGGCAAGTGATGATATGAATATTCCAAATGAAGAAACTATACTGAATGCACTGCTTACTTGGGTTCGACATGATTTGGAACAGAGAAGGAAAGATCTTAGTCAGCTGTTAGCTTACATTAGGCTGCCTCTGCTTGCGCCACAGGTAAACTATTACAAACATAAAACTATTAGCTCTTTCTTCCCATAGATTACATCACGGCTGTGTCTACACTGGCCGCCTATTACAGAATAGGCATGCAAATGTAGCACTTTGGAAGAGGCAAATCCGCGGGGGATTTAAATATCCCCCGCGGCATTTGCATTTTCATGGCCGCCGCTTTTTTCCGGCTTGCAGATAAGCCGGAGAAAAGTGTCCAGACTGGCGCGATCCTCCGGAATAAAGCCCTTGCAAGTAGGAATAAGAGATCCTCCGGAATAGGGCTTTATTCCGGAGGATCGCGCCAGTCTGGACGCTTTTCTCCGGCTTATCTGCAAGCCGGAAAAAAGCGGCGGCCATGAAAATGCAAATGCCGCGGGGGATATTTAAATCCCCCGCGGATTTGCCTCTTCCAAAGTGCTACACTTGCATGCCTATTCCATGATAGGGGCCAATGTAGACGTAGCCCACTATTTTTAGAGGACGTACTTATACTGTCTATGTGGGTAGTCTTCACAACTGGTAGGGATTTTGGTTTCTTAGAAATAGAAATAAATAAATGAGGAATGTACAGAGTATTTGTGCATGATATGTTCAATGTCTTTTGTGTGAATGAATTGCAATGTGTAACAGTGTGAATCTGATAATCAGTCAGGATTCCATAGTGAAGGACAACAAAGACTCAAGTGGCACTTTAAAGACTAACAAATGTATTAGGATTTTAGGGCATAAGCTTTTGTGAGCTACAACTCACTTCCTCAGATGCTGAAAAGAAAGAGAGGGGAAAAGGGGGAGGAGAGAGAGGAATGTGATATCAGTGCTAATTAGTCTTTAAAGTGCCACTGGACTCCTTGTTGATTTTGCTGAAACAGAATAACACGGCTTCCTTCCTGAAACCTGTCATAGTGAAGGAATTGTTCAAAGCAAAAGACTTAAATAATAACCCCTAGATTTTACATAGTGTTTTTTGTCAGTAGATATTAAAGTGCTTTACAAAGGAGCCCCATTAAATAATGATTAGTCAGTCTTATTTAATGTGTTTTTATATTTTACTTCAGTTTTGAATTCCTAATAAACTAGACATCCAGCCTTTTACATGCTTTTTCTCTAGTACCTTCCTCCCTCAGCCCTCAGAGCGGGGGTGGGCAATAAAACAGTGGTGGGTTCGCAAAAGCTAGCCCCTTGTGGGCCACTGTCACTATATTTACCTGCACCTCCGCAGGTACAGTCAAGTGCAGCTTCCATTGGCTAAGAACCAGATGTGATTCCGCATACCTGCAGAGGTGCAGGTAAATATAGTGGTATGGAAGTCTGCCAGAAACTTATCCTGGTGGACCATATCTAGCCCATGGGCTGGTATTTGCTCACCCTGCCTCAGAGCCATGCAGGTGTTCCTGTAACAATTCAAAGGAGGCTAAGACTGCTGCTGCCACAGTATCAACAGCTGGGCACCTGAGGCTCCTTAGACTGTGTCTACACTCGCGGCTTCTTGCACCAGAAATATGCAAATGAGGCTAAGCGTGGAATATCTCTGAGCCTCATTTGCATACCTAATGAGCCTCATTTTTGCAGAAGAATCACTTGTGTCAGAAGGAGCTGTCTACACTGCCCCTTCTTGCACAAGAAAAAAACTCTTGAGCAATGCCATTCTTCCTAAAAAGTAATCAGCGTAACGACATTGCGCAAGAGGGTTTTTCTTGCGCAAGAGGAGGCAGTGTAGACAGCTCCTTCTGGCACAAGTGCCTCTTCTGCAAACATGGCAGCTCATTAGGTATGCAACTGAGGGTTGGTGATATTTCACAGTTAGGCTCATTTGCATATTTCTGGCGCAAAAAGCCACGAGTGTAGACATAGCCTTAGCGTTGTCAGGCGCCAGGACAATTGTACCCTTTGTACACCCCCTACAATTGGCAAGGCTGATCTGGGGTTAGTTTTGTATTTGAATAGATGAGAATGCCACTTGCACTAGGGTCATTAAAATAACTGCTTTTATTGATTTCATTAACGATATTTAGCACTTATATAATGTCAAAGGGCTTTACAAACTGAACACTTGCAACAGCTCTGTACGGTAGAGTAAGAATTATTTCCATTTTATGAATGGGAAAATTAAGATTTTCATAAGCCTTTGATATATACAAATAAAATTCAGCTAACTACTGTCATCTTCAGTCTCTTAATGATTAAAAACACTCAATGATCTTTGACCCAATTGTATGTATCCTATGTCCTTTTTATGATCATGAGCTAGATTGCCTAGAAGGCATTTGCTTTTGATACTTATATGTGAGTTTTCCATAGCCAGTGGCAGAACTTTCTTATCTGTGGGTCTCTGAATTTGTAATTCACTTTCTTTAGAAAAGTATTAATCTCGGAATCCATTGACCTTCAGGAAATAATTCAAGGCTCACTTGTTTTGTTCAAAAGTTTCAGGGTAGCCGAGTTAGTCTGTTGGGAGTCGAGAACCAAGAATAAATAAGGGAAGGGGAGGGGAGAGGACATTGGGTAGATAAGTTTCAAAGGTATAGCAGAACCCGTCTGTAACAGGAAAAAACGTATAAAACAATGAATAGTCTATTAGCGCCTCAAAGACTAAATAGTTAAAAGAGGCTTATAAGAACCATTAGTTTGCACTAGGAAAGGAAGAGTACTAACATCAGATTCTACACAGACATCAAGAACCATTGACACCTTCATTGTTTGGTTGGTTGATAATGTGCGAGCCATCCACTATTGCGATTTAGACCATTTGCATGAGAGTTAAACTTGAGAGTGAAGTGGAGTTCCAATCCTTCTCTGTGTATTTGGCTTGTGGAATTGGTCTGAAACAAAACAGCAACCTGTAGATCCCGTAATGAGTGTCCAGGGAGGTTGAAGTGTTCCCCATCAGGTTTTTGTGTGTTGCCGTTTTGGATATCTGATTTGTGTCCATTAATTCTTTCCTGTAGGGACTGTCCAGTTTGTCCAATATATATTGCAGTGGGGCATTACTGACATTTGATGGCATAGATCACATTACTGGATGTGCAGTTAAATGAGCCCCTGATCTGGTGGCTGATGTAGTTGGGTCCAGTGATGAAACTGCTTGTATAGATGTGTGGATAGAATTGGCATCGGGATTGATTGCATGGGTTGGTTCCTGGATGCTTATGATGTAGCTGTGTAGCATGATTACCAGAAAGGCTTTGTTTCAGGTTAGGTGGTTGTCTAAGCGAGAATAGGCCTTTCCCCCAAGTCTTCTGAGACTGATGGGTCATTTTCCAAAATAGGTTGTAGATTGTGGATAATGTGTTGGAGGAGTTTAAGTTGTGGACTATAGGTAATGACAAGTGGAATTCTGTTGTTTTCTCTTTTGGGTCTGTCTTGAAGTAGTTCATGTCTGGGTACTTTGAGGTGCTAATAGACAGGGCTCGATAAATCCGTTTATCTACTCGCCCGTGGCAAGTAGATTTCAGCTGGTTGTCCCATTCACTGGCGGTGCGCACATGCGCAGTGCGGGTCTGCCGCATGCGCGGTGCGGAGCTGGCGAGTGGATTTCGCCACGGTTTGTTGAGCCCTGCTAATAGACTATTTGTTGTTTTTTAAACTGGTTCGACTATCCCTTTGAAACTTATCTACCCAATGTCCTCCCCTTCCCCCGCCTCCTTGCCTTATTTATTTTTGGGTCCGGACTCCCAACACTCCGGTCATCTGAAGCAGTGGGCTGTGCCCACGAAAGCTCATGATACCACCTACATGTTAGTCTTTAAAGTGCTACCAGACTATTTGTTGTTTTTAATTTTGTTCAGTATATGTTTAAATGTTTTTACATTCTGTTTCCAAGGATCTAGAGTCCTTGGAAATAGAAACTACGGAAATTAGTAAATAAATATATAGTCAAGAGAAACTGTTCAGTACTAATTGGGCAGTAAACATTAAGGGTAAACCGCTAAAACAATACTTGATTGCAACCACTATTGTGTCTTTCACTTTTCTTCCATCTTTTGCATTTCTCAGCCTACATTTCTAACACCTTTTTCATATTCATAAAAAAATGAAATTGAAGTATTGTTAAAATGAATGCTAATCACACATAAATCGGGAAATTAAGTTACAACAACAGCCTTAACTCTGACCCAGGACCATGTGCTATAGTACAGTGTTTTGGTCACATGACATAGCAAACACAGTAAAATGTGATGAAATTATTTCCAATTTTATAGTCGAAGGTTCAGAACTGTTCAGAAGAGACAGAAAATTGGAGGATTCACTGAAAGCCATAATATTATAGAGATGTGAGGACAAATTTATACACTTTAAAAAATCACAGGGCAATGTTATAGGACTGGTGACACTAATGGCACCAAAAGTCATAATGGAACCCTCAGTTTTATAATTTTATTTATAAAGATATTTTTGAAGCAACTATCCATATTCTTGCACCACTATTTATTGATGGAAGCAATGTCCTAGACATCTGGAAAATCTTGTTGCTGTTGTAAAGGCTTGTGACCTGGTTATTTATTTGTATTATGTATTTACCAGGTTCCAGTGCCTAGTATCTGGTTTGATCATTTTCTGAAAAAGTTGATTAATCACATTCCTCACTGTGACAGATTCAACTTTCTTTTCTTCAGAAGCTCCTTGTACTTTCATAGAATCATAAAACACTAGAACTGGAAGGGACCTCGAGAGGTCATCGAGTCCAATCCCTGGCCCTCGTGGCAGGACCCAGTACCATCTAGACCAGTGTTTCTCAACCAGTGGTACGAGTATCCTTACGGGTACTCAAGAGAAGTCTGGGGGTACGTCAACACAACTGAAATTTGGAGAAAACTGAATTTTTGTTTTAAGTTTTAATAGCACTTTATTATTTTTGTACTTTTTACACCCAAAAATTACGTTGCCTGCCCAGCTACGATTAAATTGTTTAAGCAAATGTGTTACAATGGTAGAAAAACATTTTGTTTGTGTGAAAACTGTAGGTATTGGGGTACTTTTTTGTTAAAAAAGGGGTACTTTATTAAAAAAAAGTTGAGAGACACTGATGTAGACCATCCCTGATAGATAGATATCTAACCTGATCTTAAATATCTCCAAAAATGTAGATTCCACAACTTCTTCTTCGAGTGATGTCCCCGTGGGTGCTCCTCTACAGGTGTCGGGCTCGTCCCGGCGCCGCAAACCGGAAAGTTTTTGCTAGCAGTAGCCCCCTCCGGAGGACCGCGCATGTGCAGAGCGTCCCGCGGCGTTCGCGCCTTTTCTGCGTCGCGCGGTCCGACCCGCCAGTTCCTCCTAACCGTCCATGGCCGCAGACAGATTTGGAACACGCTCCTCTCCTGAGGAGAAATCGCATTGTTATTCTATTTTCTTTCCCAGTTAGCCCCTTCCTACTTAGTGTTAGTCTGTTATGGTCTTAGATTAGTTCGTTAATAGTTGATAGTTTAAAAAAAAAAAAATTTCCTCTCCCGTTATAAACCCTGAGGGACTACGGCGAGCCCCCTCAAGTTGGTCTTTCCCCGGAGACCTCCTCAGCAGACATGCCCGGCTCTCCGGAATTTAAGAAATGTGCTTCGTGTGGAGAGGCCATGCCCGTCTCTGATGGCCACTCCCGTTGCATTCGCTGCCTAGGAGAAGGCCACATCCCCCAGAAATGTAGTCACTGTGCCAAGTTAACCGCACGCACAAGGCGCGACAGAGAAATGCGCCTGAAAATGCTGCTTTTCAATAAGGCACTACAGCCCCCGTCAGCAACAGAACGAGAGGATCCGGGTGCGCATAAGTCTAAGGATGGAAGAGGCTCCGCTCTGTCCAAGAGCCTAAGTGCAACAGACGCACGAGGCTCGTCGGGCCACCCTCCCACACAGGGAGCGGACAAATTATCGAAAGCCTGCAGCACATCAGCTCCAAGTCCCGCGCTCTCAGTGATATCGGTCCTGCCAGGCCGCCCGGAATTGGCACCATCATCGGCGGCACTGAGTCGCCGAGCGGCACCGCAGCCAGACACGGTGCGGTCCTCGGCACCGAGGCACTCGGCACCGTTGTCTCATGATCGCTCCCAGGCTAAGCCGGCACCGGGAGTCGACCCGGCACCGAAGCCTAAGCCGGCACCGAAGACTAAGCCGCAACCACCCAAGGCACCGGATACGGCACCGAGGAAACATTCGGCACCTAGGTCATCCCATTCAAGGCCTAGTGATACAACTATCCCACACACTCAGGGCACGTTGGCACCAACCCGCACCGACCAACCATTGTGCGCGGCTGAGCCGGCTCCGTGTTTGGTTTCGGCACCGGCCCTTACGGCCCTACAACCCCATGTCTCTGGGAGTGACACGACTCCACCATCCCCATCTTCGGCGCCTCGGTCACCGCACCTTCCGGGAGAAGTCTCTGAAGTTGCCTCAGTTGCCTCCATTCCGGGTAGCCCAGTCCCCCAGGCTCTACCATCCATGGCGGTGCCGACTAAGGCGCAAAGGAAGACCCACCATCCTCGCACACCTTCTCCAGGTTCAGATAGGGCAACCTTCTCTCCTGGACCATCGCTCTCACCACCTCAAAGACGGCGGGACCACTATTATGATTATCCCCCTACGCATCGCTATTACAGATCCCCAAGGCAATCCATTACACCGCCTCACTATCACCGCACATACTACTCGAGATCTCCGTATCGTTACTCATACCGCTCATGATCCCCGCGATCTCCTCCTCGCTCCCGTTACTATCGCCACAGGAGCGCCGCTTCTTACTCTCCGCAGTATTCACACTGTGGTTCTCGCCATCGTATGCACACCTCGCCTCATTCTGATCGTTCACGTTCAGTCACAAGGGGCTCATCCTTGTCCCCAGACCGGCAACAATTATATTCGCCACGGCCGACTACCCAGGACTCTATTCCGCCGGCTCAACGCCCACCAACACCTACTGGGGATGGGTCAACAACCTCCGCCCCGCATGACGATACCACTCAGTCGCCGGTGGCAGAGCACCAGCCCGTGGCCTCTCCAACAGATGCCGCTTCTTCTTCCCCAGACGACGCGGTTTTTAACGACGATCCTCCTCTTGCGGACGACTACAAGCAATTTCATGAACTTTTCAAACGGGTAGCGCATTCACAAAACTTACGCACCTCTGGGGCACCACCAAAACACCATGCCCTCCTTAGAAACTTACAGCAGTCCAGCAAATCAAAGCTAGCTCTCCCTTTCGATGCCGCTATCCTGGAAGTAGCTAATGACATCTGGCAAACCCCGGCATCTATGCCCCCTACCAATAAACGCACAGACAGAAAATACTTTATTGATGCCAAAGACGCAGAATTTCTTTTTACTCACCCCAGACCAAATTCCATTGTTGTCGACGCAGCTCAACAAAAGGCAAGGTCCGCACAAGCGAGAAATTCCACCGCGGACAAAGAAGCCAAGCGTCTGGACTTGCTCGGCAGGAAGGTATATTCGTCGGCAACAGCCACATTAAGGATAGCAAACTACTCTGCCCATCTTGCTAACCATGACTTCGATAACTACTCGAAGTTGGTGCCGTTGATACAACATCTTCCTCATTCCAAAAGGGACGTACTGAAATCCATTGTGCAGGAGGGTTACACAGTGGCCTGTAATGCACTCCAGATATCTCTGGATATTGCCGATTCAGCTTCCCGCACTACAGCGACATCGATTGTCATGCGACGAGACTCTTGGCTCCACCTGGCTTCTGTGCCAAAAGATCTACAGCCTAAGGTGGAAGACCTTCCATTCGACCGAGCGTCCCTGTTTGCCCAAAACACAGATCAAGTGTTTCACTCCGGAAAAGACTCCCGAACCACGTTAAGAACTCTCGGGATGTACACTCCGCCTTTCAGGCGCAGGAGAGTTTGGCCGTATAACAGACAAAGGCCTCCTCCTTCCTCTTCTTCTTTTTATTCCAACCAACTCTTTAGACCTTACGACCAACATAGACAAAGGCAGCGCCCCCAACGCCGCCGCCAGCAGCCTAACAAAAATCACAACCAGCAGCAACCTCGGTAGCAGGTTTGACGGACTTGTCGAGGGTCTGCGTACCATCCCCCTACTGGAATCCCCAGCACGAGTAACCAAGCTCTTCCACCGCCGTCTGAACCCTTACTCCCTTTGTTGGTTCGCCATCACCACGGACCGTTGGGTCAGGGAGATCGTAACCTCTGGGCTCACCATTCCGTTCTCCACTTTACCTCCCACCAACCCCCCATCCCTGTCCCTTTTCAGGGACCCCTCTCATGAATCCCTGTTACGTCAGGAGGTCATGCACTTGCTTACCATAGGTGCGGTGGAAATAGTTCCTCCCAAGTTCCGAGGCAGAGGTTTCTATTCCCGGTACTTTCTCACTGAGAAGAAGTCGGGGGGATGGAGACCGATCCTAGATCTTCGCGGCCTCAACTGCCACCTGCGAAGACACAGATTCAAAATGGTTACTCTGGGTTCCATCATCCCAGCACTACACAGAGGGGATTGGTTCGCGTCCCTCGATTTACAGGACGCATACTTCCATATCGCCATCCATCCAGCTCACAGGAGATTTCTACGCTTTACCGTGGGAGACGATCATTACCAATACACGGTGCTCCCCTTTGGCCTATCCGCAGCCCCAAGAGTGTTTTCAAAGACCATGGCAGTCGTAGCTGCGTACCTCCGTCGAGCCGGCATCACCATCTTTCCTTATCTCGACGACTACCTCCTCACGGCCCCTTCGAGACAAGAGGCCGAGACCGCAGTTACCACTACAAAAGGTATCTTCGAGACTCTTGGACTAATTGTCAATCTTCCAAAATCTACTCTGATTCCCGCCCAGTCCATCGTGTTCATTGGAGCCAAACTAGACTCTACCACCGCTATGGCGTACCTACCTACAGACAGAGCCGACGCCATACGGGACCTATCGAGCGTCTTGCTTACGGCCCCGACAGTCTCATACCTTACCTGCCTGAAGCTGTTAGGCCACATGGCCTCCACCACGTATGTCATAACCTACGCTCGCCTCCGCATGCGATGTCTACAACATTGGCTCCTTGTAGCCTACAAACCGGGCATTACCAATATCAACAGTCTCACACCTGTCCCTGCCCGTGTCAAGGAATTGCTCGCATGGTGGCTCCAACCGGCCAATACTCTGGCGGGTGTGCCCTTCCGGATCCAATCCCCGTCAATTCAACTTACCACGGATGCGTCCCTTGTAGGCTGGGGGGCACATATGCTGCACTATCGGGTCCAAGGATTATGGTCCCACCAAGAATCCCTACTTCACATAAACTTCCTGGAACTCAGGGCAGTTTTCAACGCTTGTCGCCACTTCGTCCACCAAATACAGGGAACCACTCTACAGGTCCTTACGGACAACATATGCACTGTATACTACATCAATCGACAGGTCCAGGACCCTGTGTGCGGAATCAGTGCGCCTTTGGAACTGGGCAATTCGTCACAATGTCACACTCACAGCCTCCTATCTCCCCGGCAAAACCAATACAATTGCGGATGCACTCAGCAGATCCTTCCATTCCCAACACGAATGGGAACTCCTTCACTCTGTAGCCCGCAATCTGTTCCAGCTATGGGGCTACCCAGAGATCGACCTCTTTGCTACTCGCGACAACAAGAAATGTCGCGCTTACTGCTCAAGAGCGGGCATAGGCACCCAATCGATGGGGGATGCCTTCCTGCTCAGGTGGGGAACATACCATCTCTTATACGCCTTTCCTCCAATTCCACGGATACCCCGAGTAATAGAGAAGATACTGTCCGACTCAGCGACAGTAATCCTGGTGGCCCCCTTCTGGCCTCGCCAGACATGGATCACGCAACTCATGCAGATGTCGGTATCCAGACCTCAACGTCTTCCACGGATCAGCAACTTGATCTCGCAACAAAACGGCAATCTTCTCCATCCGGACATCGACCGTTTGCACCTGACAGCTTGGCTCCTAACTGGCTCCAAGGCCTAGAGCTAACCTGCTCCCAAGCAGTCAGGGACGTACTAGTACAGAGTAGACGCCACAGCACTCAACGATCTTACCTCTACAAGTGGCGTCGCTTCTTTGCTTGGTGACAATCACAGACCATCGATCCTCTCAAAGCACATATTCAGTGCATCCTAGACTATGTACTTCATTTACATTCGCAAGGCTTGGCTGCTGCTTCCCTAAGAGTACACTTGGCAGCAATTTCGGCCTTTCACGCTCCAATAGAGGGTTTTTCTGTCTTCTCTCATCCACTTACGAAGAAGTTCCTCAAGGGTATTTCGAATCTCTACCCACCGCATAGACCTATCTCACAACCATGGGACCTTACCCTCGTCCTGGACACTCTTACCTACCCACCATTTGAACCACTTGCAACTTGTGATTTACAGACCCTCACAATTAAAGTTACCTTTCTCCTTGCGATCGCCTCGGCTCGACGAGTCTCTGAGCTCGCGGCACTCTCTGCCGATCCTCCCTACACAGTATTCACTCAGCAGGGAGTCTCACTTAGATGTCATCCAGCTTTCCTGCCAAAGGTTAATTCGTCATTCCACGTCAATGAGCCTATTGTCTTTCCTACCTTCTACCCCAAGCCACATGCTACACCTGAGGAAGCCCGCTGGCACACATTAGACGTCAGAAGGGCGTTGGCATTCTATTTAGACAGAACACGTCCCTTCCGGAAGTCCCCACGATTACTATTGTCACTGGCAAATCACTCTAAAGGTCAGCAACTGTCGTCACAACGTATTTCGGCACATATCGTTAACTGCATCACTTGTTGCTACACCCTCAGGGGCAGGTCTCTACCCTGTCCACCAACCGCACATTCAACCAGGAGTATGGCCGCCTCCACGGCTTTCATGAAGAACGTACCGCTACGGGACATATGCCGTGCAGCTACATGGTCGTCTTCATCCACGTTTGCTCGACATTATGCCCTTGACCATCTCAAAGCGGCAGACATAGCAGTCGCTCAGGCAGTTCTTTCTTCTGTGCGCAAGTAATTCCGAAGCACGACCAGCGGTTAGATGACTGCTTCATACTCACCTGTAGTGGAGCACCCACGGGGACATCACTCGAAGAAGAAGAAATTGTTACTCACCTTGTGCAGTAACATCTGTTCTTCGAGATGTGTGTCCCCGTGGGTGCTCCACGACCCGCCCTCCTCCCTGCTTCGGAGCTCTGTTTTGTCTCTTTCAGATGTTCCAGCTAGGAGGAACTGGCGGGTCGGACCGCGCGACGCAGAAAAGGCGCGAACGCCGCGGGATGCTCTGCACATGCGCGGTCCTTCGGAGGGGGCTACTGCTAGCAAAAACTTTCCGGTTTGCGGCGCCGGGACGAGCCTGACACCTGTAGTGGAGCACCCACGGGGACACACATCTCGAAGAACAGATGTTACTGCACAAGGTGAGTAACAATTTCTTCCCTAGGCATCTTATTCCAGTGTTTAATGACCCTAACAGTTAGGAAGTTTTTCCTAATGTCCAACTTAAATTTCCTTTGCTGCAGTTTAAGACCATTGCGTCTTGTCCTTTCCTCAGAGGCTAAGAACAATTTTTCTTGCTCTTCCTTGTGACACTCTTTTAGATACCTGAAAACTGCTATCATGTCTCCTCTCAGTCTTCTCCTTTCCAAACTAAACCAGACCAATTATTTCAGTCTTCCTTCATAGGTTATGTTCTCTAGACCTTCAATCATTTTTGTTGCTCTTCTCTGGACCTTCTCCAATTTCTCCACATCTTTCCTGTGGTGCCCAGAACTGGACACAGTACTCCAATTGAGGCCTAATCAGCGCAGAGTGGAGCAGAAGAATGACGACTTGTGTCTTGCTCACAACACTCCTGTTAATGCATCCCAGAATCATGTTTGCTTTTTTTGTAACAGTGTCACACTGTTGACTCATATTTAGCTCTATGACCCCCTATATCTCTTTCTGCAGTACTCCTTCCTAGACAGTCGCATCCCATTCTATAAGTGAGAGACTGATTGTTCCTTCCTAAGTGGAGTACTTTGCATTTGTCCTCATTAAACTTCATCCTTTTTACCTCAGACCATTTCTCCAATTTGTCCAGATCATTTTGAATTATGACCCTATCCTCCAGAGCAGTGGCAACCCCTCCTATCTTGGTAACATCTGCAAACTTAATAAGCGTACTCTCTATCCTGATATCTAAATAGTTGATGAAGATATTGAACAGAACCAGTCCCAAAACAGACCCCTGCGGAACCCCACTTGTTATACCTGTCGAAGCAAATGCCTCACTCAGTTTACGTGGCTAAACAGACAGTTTTATTGGCCAATAAAAGCAAAGTGAGCCAAACGTGGTCTCAGCAAAGCCGGGCCCAGTAAGGCTGCTTAATACAATCAATCCTAGTATCTTTATACCCTTAACCAAACAGTCTGACGTCAGGGCATCCAATTACAGAAATAATCAATTAAACTAGGAAAAACAAAGCCTTATCAACAAGATGGCGGACAGGTACGAGGGAGTACCTCTCCTCTCTGAACCAGCCCAATTAACACATTCCAATAGCACATCTGTCTTGGCCTGGCGCATGGGGTGATAAAAAGTTCACTCTGGCCTATGTGCAAAGACAAAAAGCTGAAATGGTTTCTGTTATACAAGATGGCTTCTAGCTAAACATAAAATAGCTTCTACATACCTTTCCAGCAGGATTGTGAATAGTTAATAACTACTCTCTGGGAACGGTTATCCAACCAGTTATGTATCCCACCTTATAGTAGCCCCATCTAAGTTGTATTTGCCTAGTTTATTGATAAGAATATCATGCAAAACTGTATCAAATGCCTAACTAAAGTCTAGGTATAAATTTAGAGCTTTCTGCTTAAATTACTTCTAAAAAAAAGTTAAGTGTACAAATATACCTTTTTCTGCATCAGATGTGCTTATAATATCGATGCGTCATTTCAATTATAAATGTCTTTGACATTTGGTACAATGAGCTACATAAATAACCAAACACCAAACAAAACAAAATTAAAAGTTCCAGTGTTCCTCCTTCTGAAGAGGCAGGAGTTCCTAAAGATGCACACATTATGCAGCCTTCCTGACCATCCCAAGTTGATGTTGATGAAATGGCCCTTTTGATCCACCAGTGCCCTTTTGATCCACCAGTGCCTGCAGAACCACGGAAAAGTACTTCTTACAATTTATGTACTCCTTGGCAAGATGGTCAAGGGCCAAGATGGGAATGTGTGTTCTGTCTATTGCCCCACTACAGTCATGGAACCCCATCACAGCAAAGCCATCCTCTATGGTAACCATGTTTCCCAGAGTCATAACCCTCCATAGCAGAATGGTATCAATTCTCTTGGCTACTTGTATAACAATAGCCCCCACTGTAGATTTTCCCACTCCAAATTGATTCCCAAATGACCAATAGCTGTCTGGCATTGCAAACTTCCACAAGGCAATTGCCACACACTTCTCCATGGTCAGAGCGGGTCTCATTGTGATATTCTTGCACTTCAAGACAGGAGAAAGCCATTCACAAAGTTCCAAGAAAATAACCTTGCTCATTTGGAAGTTTTGCAGCGACTACTGATTGTCCTACCTCTGCATCACAATGCAGACCCACCAGTCTGTGCTTGTCTCACTGCACCAGAACCAGTGTTCTACTGTGTCCACAGGGTGGATTAGCATCTGCATTTGCATCAGTGCAAGGGCTCACATGAATAGTAAGTCCATGGGATCTTGAGAGTAGTCCTCATCCTCTGCCTGGCAGAGTGACATGCATACATTCTCAAAATACCACATCACTAGGCACACCAAGGCAGACATCAATATCACAATGATTTGATGCGAATGCGATCCATGCTCATGCTGCTACAGCATCAGGGCCGAAAAAGGCGTGAAAAGACTGTCTCCCACTGATCTCAAGCAAGGGGGAAGGGACTAGACGAGTACATTATGGGATGCTGACGACATGAACCCATAACTGAACCCACTGTACAGTTTTGGCCCCAGCGTGCACTAGGAGCATAACCCAGAATGCAAACCAGCACTGGCACTGGTGGGATAGCTACCCACAGTGCGTCACTCTCAAAGTTTATGGCAGGCTCCCTAATGGGGACATACTATTTCGGAGTGCACTGAATTCTTCCCTCTAGTGAAGACATAGACCTTTGACTTTGCAAAATTGGGTGACCAGACATCGACAAGAATAGATTTGGCCTTATCTCGTAGTGTAGACATGGCTATGTCCTTCTGTAGCACTGGCCCATTCTTTCTGCCACAGCTCCTGGGAGCTGGTATCCTGCCTCCCCATATACTAGAAGAAACTCTAAAAAACTCTGATTTTTGACATCCACATAAAATGCAAAACTTGCTTTAGGTGTTTCTCTGAATGTCCAAAACCTCCGTATTGACAAGGACACCACCTGACAACTCATTCACATTGAAAGAGGTGCCTTAATTTAGTTATCCAAACAAACATAAGCACCCACAAATATCTTAGGATGCGGAAATCTGTTTTTGGCTTTGAGTATTGGATCCTAAATGAAATCAAACAGGTCTATAAACCCACATGACTGGTAGTGCAAGGCACATTTCGCGATCATCATTCTCACTCTTTCTTGACTTTCTTTCTAAACTTTCATTACAAGTACTATGTTAAGACTTAGATAGTCTTCAGTTTCTTATGCTGTCAATCTCTCATCTCTTGCTGAGACCCCTGTTGTGCCAACAGAGTAGGCTGGTCTTCTAACTCCGCAAGGTCAGGAGGGCATGAGTATGGTATTCTATTAGCAAAATACAGGACTATGTAGCACTTTAAAGACTAACAAGATGGTTTATTAGATGATGAGCCAGACAGTAAAGTGTCGAATACAAGTGGGTCTCAACAAACACTCTAGTTATCTCACCCATTACAAAGACAGCTTCCCCAATTATCACCTCTAACATCATTAGCCCACAGACATTTACCTCCCCCATCCCCCTTCTGTTCTGAAATTTGATTTGTCCTTTTCATATGTGTTCATTTTTTTTTTAATTGTATCCTTTGGTATATATGGTTGTAACTATTTTCTTCCACTATTTGATCTGAGGAAGTGGGTCTGGCCCACGAAAGCTCATCATCTAATAAACCATCTTGTTAGTCTTTAAAGTGCTACATAGTCCTGTATTTTGCTTCAGCTACACCAGACTAACACGGCTACATTTCTATTAGTATTCTATTAGGTAATTGCAATTGTATACTTAGGCTATATTCATGTTACCATCTGGATTGATTGAATCAATGTGTGTGGTCATTGCCTTAAGCATTGTACTGTGTGTATTTTTAATACCTATTGCAAAAATGTGTACCAGACACATTGTGAGCATGGCTGTTGTGAGTCCCAAAACTTCCTGACCAATGTAGAACTCAGAAGCTTTTAACTTTTTGACCAAGAGTGGAGGATAAACCTAGTAAACTTTCTAGTCAGATTTGGCAAGCCAAAAAATCCAAATTCTATTCCAAAACTCTCGGTTTACAGTCTACATTACCATAAACGCGACCAGGCAAGATCAGGAATTGTGTTACTCCTCGTGAAATCAGGAGTACCTGACATTGACTTCAGTTGCCTGTAAGGTTGACGATACAGGCTTGATGATGTGGACGCATCATTTAGAAATTTACCTTATGCAGCTAAATTTGATGTAAACTCCTAGTGTAGACCAGACTTCTAGAATATGGAGGGTATTAGCAAAACCCTGAATTATCACACCAAAGCTTGGCATGCTGGGGTCTCCTCTCTGCTGTTCTCTCCCAAAACACAGTTGCCCATGGAGGTGCAGGTTTCGGTGGCCCATGGAACATCTTACTGACCCCTGGGGTGCAAAAGTAGGTAGACCGTGCTCTTGCTCCAGATCCTGTAATGGGAGAGCATGTAGTTGTCCTACATTTCTGCTGTTGAATATGAGGCATTGTTGGCTCATGGAGACATCCTTGCAATCCTCCATTTTCTTCTTCAATCCCAGAGATGTCACTGGCGCAGATTCCATAGAGGAAGGGTTTGCTGTTGTGATCCTTCACAAAGAGATCTCCATCTCTTCTTATAGAAGATGATGTGTAGTGTGAGCGTATCATCCATCAGTGGCTAGTTTCCCAGGCCAGGCTTCTGCAGGGCCAGGTGCTATGTGTAGGGAGAGATTTTGCATGCATATTAAAGCTCCTCCCCCAAATGGTAGCATGGGGCTCAGCTGCTAGGCCAGGCTGACCCCTGAGAGCTGCGTCACTGTCACCTGAATGAGTCTGGGTGATTGGAAGAGAAAGAGTGAGAGAGGTAGCAGGATGATTGGACAGCCCAGGTGGGGCAGCAGCACTGTGGCATAGGAATGGAATTTCCAGGGGCGTCTTCTGCAGCTCTGGGCCATCAGCTATAGTAGTAGGGAAAGTGGCAGGAGTGCTGGCTGTGGGGTGTGCCCTGCTATAACAGCTCCAGCATCTTCCAGCAGGGGTCACTGTGGAGAAAGGCAGGAGCACGGTTTCCTCTAATCTTTCCTACCCATGTGTGGAATGATGTTTATGTGCACTGAGGTATGTACAACTGTACACCACCAATAGAAACAAAAAAACTAGCAGTAGGTGCTCTACCAATCAGCCTTGTGCTATAGTAAATCATAACTATGCTGCGGTTCTCTGTTCTGTCTATTTTTTCATTTGGAAATGCAACTTAATTTTACAGTTAATGTATACATTGTTAGTGGGTTTGATCCATTCTCCCTCCCATGTTAAATAGTACTCGCCATTCTCAAAAATAGATCCAAAGGCTGGGTTGAAGTCAGACTGCAATCCTATTGGTAGCCCTTTCTACTACAGGAAAGCATATTTCAATGACTACTGATAGAATTTTGAGCCAGAAGGATGCAGACATTGATGGAGCTGTAGAGTCACTTTGGTAGGGCATCAAAAGTCACCCATTCAGCCAATTAAGAAGGTATGTTTACATATAAGTATAGAATCTTGTCTTTTTTTTAATTCAGGAATTTAGTGGCTTAATGTTGAATGTAGGGTAGTAGTGGACATTGATATTTATATCTATATGCAAGTATAAAGCATTGCATACCAACATGTAAGATGCAGTCTTAGATTGTCAAAGCAGCACTGCTTTGTTTAAAAAAAACAACTCAGGGGAAGTATTTCAATTGAGAGTGAGGAAAACTAAGATAGGCATCATTCTTTCTTGTTATTGGTTTAAGCCAGGGGTGAGGAACCTAAGGCCCAAGGACCAGATGTGACCCCTGGTTTGCCTGGATTCAGACCCTGAGGCTCAGGGCGCCCCTGCATTGGAGAGCCCACACTGGTGCACCAGACCCTCCCTCCCTCACTTTGTCCCTCCATAAGGGTGGAGGACAAAAACATCTACTAGTCTGGAGCCCCCAGGCCCTGTTGTGCAAGGATAATGTGGGGAATGTCTTTTTCCTTGTTCACATGCCTTAGCAATGTAGCTAGATGAATCTACATTTTAGGTATAAACCAAGCCTTAGTGTTTCTCTACTTGTACAGTGCTTAGATACTGTAGTAATAAGCACTGTATAAATATCATTATATAGACCTCTGCCTCCTTCCCACATTGCTTTCTCAGCCCCTGAGATACTGTACCAAGCTACAGAGAGGCAAAGTAAATTTTCCAAGATCACAGAACAGGTCATTTGCAGAATCCAGAATAGAATCTTCTTTGCAGTGTCCAACTTTTGCTGCAGTTACTTTGCCACCATCAAATAAGATATTTGGCTGTGATAATTGTGATGTATACATAAAGCCGGGGTTAACCTGAATGACAGATTTGATAGTCAGGAAGCATTTTCCTCTGGTATAATGGCATTGACATTAAGAAATCTGTTGTCGTCTTTTGAAACATTGAGCAAGAATCTCCCATTAGAATAAAGTGAACTCATTGTTTCTCTTCTTCTGTCTTTCTAAATATATCCCAAAATATGTGTGTTCATTGAGATGTTGATTTGTTTAATTTTACACAAACTATCTGTGTGATCATTCTGAAGAGAACGTATTGTAAACCAGACAGCAATATTTTTGGACAAAATGTTTCATTATGATTTTGACATTCCTGCCATTTGCTTAGCCATTTAACACCTTTGATTTTATTTTTGCCAGTTTCTGGCAGACATGGAAAATAATGCCCTCTTTAAGGATGATATTGAATGTCAAAAACTTATTATGGAAGCAATGAAATATCATCTGTTGCCAGAGAGACGACCCATGTTACAAAGTCCTCGTACAAAGCCCAGAAAGTCTACAGTAGGAGTGTTATTTGCAGTCGGAGGAATGGATGCAACAAAAGGTATGGGTTTATATAATTTTAGTTGAAGACGGTGTATGTTGAAAGTCAGTTGAGTGGATTTTAATCTCTCTCTATATATATAGAGAGAGAGAGAGGGAGAGAGAGAGAGAGGGAGAGAGAGATTTTAGAGTGTATCTGTCTGAGTCCATCTGTCTGTCTGTGTGTGAGTCTGTTCAAGAACTCCTCTAAACGGTAAGAGCCAGGGCAACCAAATTTGGTGTGCAGCTTCCTCTTCTCTAACCTAAAGCAAGATCAAGGTTTGGCTATGCCAGGAAAACAGGAAGTCCCTGGAATGGAACTGTTTTCCATAACATGAAAAGTGAGTGAGCAGAGAGAAGGTACGCAATACTCACTATGACCACTGGGGACAGCAAGCACAGGGAAGAGCTATCCTGCAGAGTAACCACTGGGGGTGGCTGCACCACCATCAGAGTAACCACCAGGGGCTAGGGCTCACCATCTTGTTTGCCACCAGACTAAGTACGTGGAGCTCCCTCAACCCCAAACACTTTGGGGGAGGGGGAAGAGCTCTTCCAGACAGAGGGGATAGGAGGGGGGAGAAGGCCCCACTGGATGGGATCCTGTGTCCTGAGCCCCTCATGTCCCAAACATTATTCTAGCACCCCTATACCCAGCCCCTTCCCTGAGCCTCTACCCCCAACCCTGACTTCTACACCCCCTGCCTCATACCCTGTCCTCCTTACATCCCCAACACCCTGTCCTGACTCCAGCACTCCCTACATCACCAGCTTCCTGCCCTGAAGGATCTGGACAATGCCAGATAAGTTTGCTAGTGTATTCAATATTTATGTACGATACACATTAAAGCTTTCAAAGGCTATACACTGTAATGTATATCGTTCACAAATATCTACTGGTTCTTCTTCGAGTGGTCCCCATGGGTGCTCCACTCTTGGTGTCGGGTCCCGTCCCAGTGCCGTGGCTTGGAAAGCTGTCATAGCCATGCTCCACCAGACCGTGCATGTGTGGCTTCTTTGCAGTGCCGTTCGCACCTTTGATCAGCTGTGCGCGGTCCAGCAACCGCTCAGTTCCTCTCAACCACCTCTGATTGTGGCTGGAGCTCCCTTTGTTCTTCTAGTTTCTCTTTCAGAGAATGATCTTTAGTTTATTTCCATTTGTAAATAGTTAGACGTGTCTTGTTAGTCGTGTTCCTGTTCTTAGTTATCGCTTCTTAAAAAAAAAAATCCCTTCAGAATTACTTAGGAAGCCGCTACAGCTAATCATTAAAAAAAACAAAAACAAAAAAACCCCAAACCCAACACACCTGAAACTGACAACAAAAACAAGCAGCAGAAGACGGGGACTAAACGGAAGGTCGGCATTCAGCCACCTTTACTGGCCCCTTTGACAATGCCAGAGTCCCCCAGTTTTAAAAAGTGTTCACTCTGCCGTGAAGCCATGCCGGCTTCTGATGGCCATGACGCTTGCATTTGGTGCCTGGGCGAATCACATGTCCCACAGAAGAGCACCCATTGTTGCAAGCTCATGACCAGAGCTCAGTGGGAGCGGGAAATGAGGGTGAAGATGTTAATGTTTGGCAAGGCATTGCAACCTGATAGCATGCTTGCTGAGCCATTACCAACTCCTCCGATCACAAGTGGAGAGTGGCTTCTCCCGGGCCGGCCATTTCAAAGAAGACAAAGCCGTCTCCAATGCGCTCCCTCCCATTGGCAACTTCAAAAAAGCCAGCAACCTCCAAAGTGACCTCCGCAGGGTCCCGACACTCTGCAGGCCCTAGCACAAGAGGGTTACCACCACCACCGAGAGCACAGACTGCCTCGGCACTGACATCAGTGCCGGTGCCGCAACTGACAAGCAAGCTGGCACCGGCTTCAGCCGTGCCGCCTCCGACAACAGCACGGATGCCACAACTGGCAATCCAACCGGCTCCGGCTTCAGCGGCACTGACCCCTGCGGCATGGGAACTTGCTATGCCAGCCCCAGCACTGGCAGCAGCACCGGTACCAGGCATACTGCCGGCACCACCAACACCACAGCTGCAGCTAATTTCCCCGGCACCGGTCTGCCCTCACTCGGCACCGAGCTCCACAGTTGCCATGGAAACGGACAGCGCTTCAGCACCTAGGAAAGCACTAGCAAAAACTGATGCAAGAGAGAGGTGTGTCTCCAGTTTTTTCTCCGGAACCGTCCCCCTCTCCACCAAGGCATTAGCGGTACCGTGGGTATAGTGTTTTTCCCGTCCATGTCACATACAGACAATGCAATTATAGAGACATAGTGTATCTGGAAGCACAACGGTCCCGCTCACGATCTCGTTCACCCGGACGATCATCAAGGCATGGATCCACTAGATGCTCTCCACGTCGCGTCTATTACATACGACATAGTAACGCACAATCCTCATGTCACTCCTCCCCGTCGCATTCAGAACAATACTACGGGCACTATCATAGGTCCTACAATGGTCGTTCCCATCACGACCACACTCCATTGTCTTATAGGGGATCTTTATGCAACTGTCAGTCACCAAGTGTGCATTACTTACCTCAACAATCACAACAGTTACACTCACCTCTTCGAAGAGTCCAACCATTCAGCATGACCAATCTGAACCAGAAGAGGGGCAGCTGTCTGAAGCAGAAGTCTACTGACTATTCCTCTTCATCACCAGATGAGGCGGTATTCACAGGCAACATATCTCCATCGGATGACCTGAAGTAATTTCAGGACCTGTTCAAAAGGGTAGCAAGCGCACAAGAAATACAGTTGGCAGTCGTCCCGATTAAAAAGCATAGTCTCCTAAAGAATCTCCACCCACACCAGCGTGCGAAGATCGCCTTACGGATTGATGAAGTGATTATGGAAGTGGTGGATGAGATATGGCAGACCCCAACATTGGCTATGCCTACAAGTAAAAAAACCAATAGAAAATACTTTGTGCCGGCTAAGGGGTTAGATTTTCTATTCAGTCACCCCCAAACTAATTCGATTGTAGCTGATGCAGCACAACGTAGAGCTAAAGTGCCGCAGTACAAAAACACACTTTCAGATAAGGACAATAAAAAATTAGATATATTTGGTAGAAAGGTTTCTTCTTCTGCCACACTTCTGTTACGCATCGCAAATTATTCGGCTCATCTATCAAACCATAATTTCAATAATTATTCAAAACTAGCGGAGTTATTACAACATCTCCCAGACACTAAGAAACCACTGCTAAAGGCAATAGTGCATGAAGGCTATGCATCATGTAGCACTGCACTGCAGATCTCCATGGATATGGCTGACATAGCTGCATGAGCCACTGCTACAGGTATTGCCATGAGAAGATACTCATGGCTTTCTTCTGCAGGAGCCCCAAGAGAGCTTCAAAGCAAGGTCGAAGATCTACCCTTTGACAAGCATAAGCTTTTCGCAGTGAACACTGACGAAGTCCTTCATTTGGGCAAAGATTCTCGGACCATCTTACGTACACTGGGAATGTATACACCTCCCTTTAGGCATAGACACTACTATCCTTATCAACGAAGTTATGATTACAATTTCCAAAGACAACAGCCTTGTACCTTAGAGAATCAATGTTTCAAACAGCGCCCTCAACGAAAGCGGCCCCAACAAAACCGTTCGTCCAATCAGTCGTCGACAAAGCAGCAGATTTGACTTCCCTTTTGAGGATACAAGCCCAGTTTCCATAGTCAGTGCAGAAAACAAATCTCTTCATCTCTTTCACCATCGTCTCAGATCATATTTTCACCATTGGTCCAACATCACCTCAGACAAATGGGTACTAGAAGTTATGTAGTCTGGTCTCTCCATTCCCTTTGTCTCTATTCCTCCTACCACCCCACCTACCCCGTCCCTTTTCAGGGACCCCTCTCACAAACAACTACTATGGCAAGAAGTTCAGCGCTTGCGCACAATCGGGGCAATAAAGAGAGTGCCCAAGCAGTTTTGGGGAAAAGGTTTTTACTCCCGTTACTATCTCACCCAAAAGAAGACAGGAGGATGGAGACCAATCTTGGACCTTCAAAAATTAAATCACTACTTTCAAAAACATAGTTTCAAGATGGTGACCTTAACAACCATTATTCCATCATTGAACAAAGGAGACTGGTTTGCAGTCCTTGACTTGCGAGAGGCTTATTTCCATATTGTTATTCATGTGGCACACAGATGCTTCCTCCGATTCCGGCTGGTAGACGAGCATTTCCAATACAGGGTACTACCGTTCGGCTTGGTGTGTGCCCCCAGGGTTTTCACTAAAACTTTAGTGGTAGTGGTGGCCCACTTACGCAGCACAGGGGTAATGATATTCCCCTATTTAGACGATTGTTTTGTCAGGTGCTGCACGTATATGGAGGCATGTCAAATGGTAGCAACAATATCCAACGTATTTGCATTTCTAGGTCTTCTCATAAATGTGAAAAAATCATCACCGGTACCATCTCAGGATCTGATCTTTATAGGAGCACGACTCAACTCAAATGCGGCACATGCTTACTTACCAAGGGAATGTTTTGCAGTAATCCAGGATCTTGTACACACCCTGACGCACGCTCCCACGATTCCCACACGTGTTTGTTTACAGCTAATGGGCCACGTGGCTGCCTCCACCATCGTGGTACAAAATGCAAGGTTACATTTTCGCTCCCTCCAAATTTGGTTAGCCACAATTTACATTCCAGCAAAGCATTGCGTTCACAGACCAGTAGTGGTATTGCAACACGTACGCGAGTCCCTTCAGTGGTGGACCGAGCCATACAACCTCTTGGCAGGCATTCCGTTCCATCGCCCACAACCTACAAAGCAAATAACCACAGATGCTTCTCTTACTGGCTGGGGAGTACACATAGGCAGCCTTACGGTCCAAGGTCTCACAGACTTTAAGGTCAGAAGGGACCATTATGATCATCTAGTCTGACCCCCTGCACAGTGTAGGCCACAGAATCCCCTCCTAGAATAATACTCTCACCTATATCTCAGATATTGAAGCCTTCAAATACTTTGAAGACCCCAAGACGCAGAGAATCCTCCAGCTGTGATCTGTACCCCATGCTACAGAGGAAGGTGAAAAACCTCCAGGGCCTCTGCCAATCTACCCTGGAGAAAAATTCCTTCCCGACCCCAAATATGGCGATCAGCTAAACCCTGAGCATCTGGGCAAGACTCACCAGCCTGACACCCAGAAAGTTCTCTATAGTAACTCCTATCATCCCTCCATTGACTTATTTACCACTAATAATGAATGGTCAATTTGTTACCAAGATCATGTTATCTCATCAAACCATCCCCTTCATAAACCCATCTAGTTTAATCTTGAAACCAGATAGATCTTTTGCCCCCACTACTTCCCTTGGAAGGCCGTTCCAGAACCTCACTCCTCTAATGGTTAGAAACCTTCGTCTAATCTCAAGTCTAAACTTCCTACTAGCCAGTTTATATCCATTTGTTCTTGTGTCCACGTTGGTATTAAGCGTAAATAATTCCTCTCCCTCCCTGGTATTTATCCCTGTAATATATTTAATGAGTGCAATCATGTCCCCCCTAAGGCTTCTTTTGGTTAAGGTAAACAGCCAAGCTCCCTGAGTCTCCTTTCATAAGACAGGCTTTCCATTCTTCGAATCATCCTAGTGGCCCTTCTTTGTACCTGTTCCAGTTTGAATTCATCCTTCTTAAACATGGCAGACCAGAACTGCACACAGTATTCCAAATGGGGTCTCACCAATGCCTTGTATAATGTCACTAACACCTCCTTATCCCTACTGGAAATACCTCACCTAATACATCCCAAGACCGTATTAGCCTTTTTCACGGCCATGTCGCAATGGCGGCTCATAGTCATCCTATAATCAAAAAGGACTCCGAGGTCCTTCTCCTCCTCCGTTACTTCCAACTGATGTGTCCCCAGCTTATAACTAAAATTCTTGTTATTAATCCCTAAATGCATAACCTTACACTTTTCACTATTAAATTTCATCCTATTGCTATCACTCCAATTTACAAGATCATCCAGATCTTCCTGTATGATATCCCGATCCTTTTCTGAATTAGCAATAGCTCCCAACTTTGTGTCATCCACAAATTTTATCAAGACACTTCCACTTTTGATGCCAACGTCAGCAATAAAAAGATTAAATAAAATTGGCCCCAAAACTGATCCCTAAGGAACTCCGCTAGTAACCATCCTTCAACCTGACAGTTCACCTTTCAATATGACCTGCTGTAGTCTCCCCTTTAACCAGTTGCTTATCCACCTCTCAACTTTCATATTAATCCCTATATTTTCCAATTTAACCAATAATTCCCCATGTGGTACTGTATCAAATGCCTTACTAAAGTCGAGGTAGATTAGATCCACTGCATTTCCTTTATCTAAAAAATCTGTTACTTTCTCAAAAAAGGAGATCAGGTTGGTTTGACACGATCTACCTTTTGTAAAACCATGTTGTAATTTGTCCCAATTGCCATTAGCCTCAATGTCTTTAACTACTTTCTCCTTCAAAATTTTTTCCAAGATCTTGCATACTACAGATGTCAAACTAACAGGCCTATCGTTACCCGGGTCGCTTTTTTTCCGTTTCTTAAAAATAGGAACTATATTAGCAATTCTCCAGTCAAATGGTACAACCCCTGAGTTTAGAGATTTATTAAAATTTTTTGTTAATGGACTTGCAAGGTCATGTGCCAGTACCTTTAATATTCTTGGATGAAGATTATCTGGGCCCCCCGATTTACTCCCATTAAGCTGTTCAAGTTTGGCTTTTACCTCAGATAAGGTAATATCTACCTCCATATCTTTAGTCCCATTTGTTCTGTTACCATTATCCCTAAGCTCTTCATTAGCCTCATTAAAGACTGAAGCAAAGTATTTGTTTAGATATTGGGCCATTCCTAGATTATCCTCAACCTCCACTCCATCCTTAGTAATTAGTGGTCCTACTTCTTCTTTTTTTGTTTTTTTTTCCTATTTATATGGCTATAAAACCTTTTACTATTGGTTTTAATTCCCTTTGCAAGGTCCAACTCTACCTGACTTTTAGCCTTTCTCACTTTGTCCCTACATGCTCTAACCTCAATAAGGTAGCTTTCTTTACTGATCCCTCCCATTTTCCACTTCTTCTATGCTTTCTGCTTTTTCTTAATCACCTCTCTGAGATGCTTGCTCATCCAGCTTGGTCTAACACACCTGCCTATAAATGTTTTCCTTTTTCTTGGGATACAGGCTTCTGACAGCTTCTGCATTTTAATTTCAGTCCTCTTCCACCTCAAGATCTATAATTTCTTTAGTCCAATCAACTTCCCTAACTAATTTCCTTAATTTATTAAAGTTAGCCCTTTTGAAATCAAAAACCCTAGTCTCAGATTTATTTTTGTTTATTCTTCCATTTAATTTGAACTGAATTAGCTCATGATCACTCGAGCCAAGGTTGTCCCCTACAACGATTTCTTCTATGAGGTCCTCGCTACTCACCAAAACCAAATCTAAAATAGCATCCCCCCTTGTTGGTTCAGCAACTACGTGAAGAAGGAATTCATCAGCTATCACATCTAGGAAAATCTGAGCCCTATTATTATTACTAGCACTTATTCTCCAGTCTAGATCTGGAAAGTTGAAATCTCCCATGATTATGCAGTTTCCACGAGTATTTACTTCATTAAAAACATTAAAGAGGTCTCTATCCATATCCAAATTGGATCCTGGTGGTCTATAGCACACCCCAAGCACTATCCCAGGGGAGGATTTGATAGTTTTCTTTCCCAATGTGATTTTTGCCCAAACAGACTCTGTCTTCTCCATTCCATCACTTTTTATTTCTTTACAATCTACCTCATCTTTGATATACAATGCAACACCACCACCTTTACCCTTATTTCTGTCTTTCCTAAACAGCACATACCCTTCAATACCTGTATTCCAGTCATGCCTAGTATTCCACCATGTTTCTGTTATTCCTATAATATATGGTTTCATTTCCTGGATCAATAGCTCTAGTTCCTCCTTTTTGTTGCCTAGGCTCCTCGCAATTGATGTACAAACATCTTAATTTTTTTCTGTTTGGCCTCATTCACATTCTTTACCCAATTTGGCATGGACAATGTACCTCCAATATGGCCTATTAGACTAGTATCCACCCTACCCTTCCTCATGTTCATTCTCCTACCCCCAGCTATATCCTTTCTTACTTCGTTTTCCTCCCTCTCAGTGTTAAAATCCAGCGTAGAGATTACCTGGACATCTCCCAACCGTCTCCCCCAAATTCCTAGTTCAAAGCTCTCTTAATCAGTTGAGCCAGCCTCCATCCTAGAAGTCTATTTCCCTCCCTACTTAGGTAAAGTCCATCCCGAGAGAACAGTCCTCTGTCCATAAATGCCTCCCAGTGACCATACATCCCAAAGCCCTTCTTATAGCACCACTGCCTAAGCCATCTATTGATCATCATAATCCTGTCACATCTTAGTTGCCCTTCTCTAGGAACAGGCAGAATCCCACTAAAGATCACCTGAGCCTCAATTTCCTTGAGCGTCCTCCCCAGCCTAGCATAGTCTCCCTTAATTCTTTCCAGCGAGAATCTAGCCATATCATTTGTTCCTACATGAAGGATGATCAATGGATTCCTTCCTGCTCCCTTAATAATCCTCTTCAACCTCAGTTCCACATCCCGTATCTTAGCACCTGGCAGACAGCACACCCTTCTATTCCCTGGATCAGCTCTGGTTACAGGCCTATCTATTCTTCTCAATAAGGAGTCCCCAATCACATAGACCTGCCTTTTCCTAGTGACAGTGCGATTCTCTGGTCTATCTCTTGCTTCCTCTGGCTGTAAGTCCTTGCCATTCCCATTTTCCCTTGTAATCCTCTTTAACCCATCCTGTATCCTCCTAATGCTCATTATTGTTGTTGTCTCCATTAACTCTTCCCCTTTATCTATGGGACTAGCCACTCTTCTCTTCTTCCTTACCCTTCCATCTTCATTATCTGCCTTCTTCATTCTACAGCTCCATATATCTGTTCTTGAGCTCTATTTTTCCTTCTCTGACCCATCTTTTCCTCTGCCTGGTTCTCTGAGTCACATGCTTCCACTGTCCATTTTCTTCGCCGAGCAGTCCCCCCTCTGAGGCCCTTGATCCTGCTTCCATCTGCATATCTAAGCCTTCCCCTTCAGCCACGTCATTCCTTTGCTCCATCATCTGCTCAAACTCCCTTCTAAACTCGACCAGAGTTTCCACCTGCATCTCCAGTCCTCGGATCTTTTCTTCCATCAGCTCTATCAGGTGGCACTTCATACAAACAAAACTCCATTCAGGTACACCCTCCAGAATCATGTACATACCACAGCTATCACATCCAATCATCCTCCTTGTGTTCTCTACTACTTGGGCCATGGCCGCTGCTGCCTCTGTGTTTTATCTATTTTCTCACCAAAATCCTATTAGTCTGGTGAACACCAAAACAAACCAAAACACCCCCTCCACAGCAAAAACAAACCCCAAACAAGTCCCAATACAAGTCCCAATTACAAACTCCCACTCAAACTCCTCTGTTTACAGCTCTGTTTGCTGACTCATGTGCCGCTGCAGCTATCTATGCCGCTGCCTGACTAGAAGGCTACCTTTATAGGACCCCTAATCAGTGAAGCCCCGCCCCCTAATCAGGGCTCAGCTTCTCTCCCAGCACACTACCCCTACAAGCCTCTACACATAAAAGCAATACAAATACAAAACCAAATACAAACTTCTCCTCCAACAGAACTCCCACTCAAACTCCCCTGTTTACAGCTCTGTTTGCTGGCTCCTGTGCCGCTGCAGCTATCTAGGTTGCTGGTCTACACAGGAAATGCTATTGCATATCAATGTGCTCAAGTTACGGGCAATACGGCATGCTTGCAAACATTTTCAGTCCCAGATACGGAGTACAATGACCAGAGTCCTAACGGACAACATTGCAACCATGTTTTACATCAACAGGCAGGGAGACACCCGATCTTGTTCTCTCTGTGCGGAGAGCATCCGGTTATGGAACTGGTGTATCCACAAAAACACTGTTTTAACAGCCTCCTATCTACTAGGTGCTGACAACTTGATAGTGGACTCACTCAGCAGGCGTTTTCCCCACGATCACCAATGGGAGATCCACATGGACATTGTGAATCATATATTTGCCTGGTGGGGGTTTCCGACAATAGACTTGTTTGCAACGGAAAACAACACAAAGTGTCCCACCTATTGTTCCAGAGAGGGAATAGGACGTCACTCTTTGGGGGATGCTTTCCTTCTCCACTGGGGAAGGTCAGTATTGTACGCCTTTCCCCCAGTGTTTCTAATGCCCAAAATCCTCGAGAAGATCAATATGGAAGCGACTCGAGTAATTCTTATAGCCCTAGCGTGGGCTCACCAACTTTGATATTCAATGCTCCCCCAGATGTTGATAAGGTCACCATACACCCTGCCTCTTCTCCCAAATCTCCTGACCCAGGACAACATATTGCTGAGCCACCCGAGATCCTACACCTCATGGCATGGATGCTGGTTGGTTTAACGATTCCAAACAACTCTGTTCACAACAGGTCAAGCAAGTGTTAATGCACAGTAGAAAGGAATCTACACGGGCGACATATACAGCTAAATGTACCAGATTCCTGGCATGGTGTGCGAGCAGTAATATAGACCCTCACTCTGCAACCTTATCTCACATACTGGATTACATCCTGCAGCTCCATGACAACGGACTGGCAATAACTTCTTTACGGTGCATTTAGCAGCAATTAGCCCTTTTCACCGTATGGATTAGCGTTTTTCTTTATTCACTCATTCCACTACAAAAAAGTTTCTGAAAGGGCTCTCAAACCTCGATCCACCTCGGAGGCCGCCTCTGCCCTCGTGGAATCTGGACCTAGTTTTGGAAACTTTGACTCGCCCTACCTTTGAACCCCTAGCCACAATTCCGCTACACACATTTACCATCAAGCTTTTGTTTCTTTTAGCCCTTACCTCAGCTCGTAGAGTAAGTGAAATAGCGGCCTTCATAGCTTCTCCCCCTTATACAACCTTTTCTAAAGAATCAGTGATGCTGAGATCCCACCCAGCGTTTATTCCAAAGGTCTCTTCTGATTTTCACATCAATGAACCGGTTGTCCTGCCATGCTTCTTCCCTAAACCCCATACCTCAATGCAAGAAGCAACGCTGCACATGCTCGATGTAAGGAGAGCTTTGGCGTTTTACATCAACAGAACGCGGGACTGTAGGAAAATGGACCGTTTGATGGTATCATTAGCGAACCGTTCAAAAGGTGAACCATTGACTTCTCAGCACATTTCGAGACTGGTAGTTTCATGCATAACTATGTGTCATTCTATATGTAACAAACCTTTACTGTATCCTCCTACGGCCCATTCCACCAGAGCGGTGTCTACTACTACGGCCTTTCTAAGAGGAGTCCCATTTCGTGGCATATGCAGGGCAGCAACATGGTCCTCTAATGTCACCTTTATGAAGCACTATGCTGAAGTTGATCATTTTGCTTCAGACTCTGTGGTGGCTACGGCAGTACTCAGTCGTAGTCACAAATTGTAATTCCGGAGCCCTCCAGCAGTTTGGTTACTGCTCCGAAGTCACCAAGAGTGGAACACCCATAGGGACAACTCGAAGAAGAAGAAGTTACTCACCCTGTGAAGTAACGATGGTTCTTCGAGATGTGTCCCCGTGGATGCTCCATGACACACCCTCCTCCCTGCTCCGGAATTGTCTCTTTTCTCTTTCAGATGAGCGGGTGAGAGGAACTGAGCGGTTGCCGGACCGCGCGCAGCTGATCAAAGGTGCGAACGGTGCTGCAGAGAAGCTGCACATGCGCGATCTGGCGGAGCATGTCTATGACAGCTCTCCGAGCTACGGTGCCAGGATGGGACCCAATACCAAGAGTGGAGCTCTCAAGGGGACACATCTTGAAAAACCATCGTTACTTCACAAGGTGAGTAACTTCTTTTTTTACTTCAATAGAAGATATTCAGCAAAAATATATGATGTGTGCAGGGAACTGAGTTATGGTTGTTGTAAACCTATAATGGAATCTCCTTGCTTCTGTTCATGAAAGTGTTCAGTCAAATGAATGGAAAATCTGTTCACTTGAATGTTAATTAACATAATTAAAAACTTACGGAAATTAAACATAAAAATGTTTAAATTAATGTAGACTTGAATATAAAGAAAAATAAGTGAAAACTGTTGCAGAATATTTAGCTCGTACCTTTGACTATTAAAGCATTCTATCAAGGTGTCTCATCTGGTACATTTTTGACTTTCCATACTTCTCACTGAATTAGCCATGGTATTCATAACTAGGCGCATCAGAACACATTTTCATTCATCTTTAGTTTCCGTATTAATTTTAACATAATCTGTATACAAGTTGTACAAATGATTTAGTGACATGTATATACCGTGAATGCATGTGTATGTGAACTTAAGTTCTTTTCCCAGAACTTCTAAATATTACAATATTAATATTTAAATATAGTTCTACAGGTTCATTTTGTGTCACTTCCTGAAATTGTAATGATCTTCATAGGTTTTGTCCAGCAAGGATGTTGAGCTCTTCTTCAAAACTTTTAATTTTTAAGCATATAATTAATCTGATTAATTATTCAAGAATACTACTTGCTTGTTTAAAGTTAAGCATATAGGTAAGTAGATTTCAGATCAAATCCAAAAGGCTGAGCACTTTAGAGGATTAAGCATTCTGATAATTTAAATAGAACACTTAGTTCTCTTTAATTGTAGCTTGTGTATATTACTCTTAAGGAGCTACGAGCATTGAAAAGTATGAACTCCGTACCAACATGTGGACTCCTGTAGTGAATATGAATGGGAGAAGGTTACAGTTTGGTGTTGCAGTGTTAGATGATAAATTGTATGTTGTTGGTGGAAGAGATGGACTGAAGACATTGAATACTGTGGAGTGCTACAACCCCAAAACAAAAACTTGGAGTGTAATGCCACCTATGTCCACACATCGGCATGGTCTTGGTATGTATAACTTCATAAACATTAATTTTTTTTAAACGCTTTAAACCTATGATTGGTTAAAAGCTGTTAAAAACTTTCCCTTTAAAGCTCATTTGGTTTTATCTTACTGCTAGACTAAATCTGAACTCTAAAATCAGTTAACGTTAAAATGACAAATTATTTTGATTGATTTGCTATGGAATGTATTTAATATTGACATTAAAAAAAAGGATGTGATCTGTATTTAGTTTAAAGATGCATCCTTTTTGGTGGACTATTGGTAAGGGTAATAGGAAAGTGATGCCTTTTGTTTTTACAGGAAGCAGTTGTTTCTCTGTTTTTTAGGGGTAGCTGTATTAGAAGGTCCAATGTATGCTGTAGGAGGGCATGATGGTTGGAGCTACTTGAATACAGTAGAAAGATGGGATCCACAGGCTCGTCAATGGAACTTTGTAGCCAGTATGTCAACTCCAAGGAGCACAGTTGGTGTAGCAGTATTAAATGGAAAGTAAGCAAAGGCATTTTCTTGAGAAATATTTTGGGCCAGTTTTTGTTTACATTCATTTTAAAATGTAGTTTTAGAATTATTTAGAAAATTAAATTAATGTATTGCTCCTGGTTGATAGCATTGGGACCTGAAATCCACTTCTTACAGAAAAAGTACAGCATTGACTTTGTGTGCTTGTCCATCACACTCCAATGTGCTTCAGTGCTGTGAAGGAGGAGCTATCAGTGCGGGCAAACAAGTAATTCCATCTCATTAATGCAGTCCTTGACACCTTTACTGAGGATAACAGTTGGAAGTCTTGTTTCTGTTGGTGTTGAGCCTATGTACTGAGGAAAATTAATTTTTTTGTAATTCTGTAAATGACAAAATAATCGAATTTGCCAAAACTTAAATTTAGCACCTAGAGGTAATAGTTTCTTCTTTGGCTTTTGTAGTTTAGAACTACATATTCAAAGCCACGACCTACTTAAAACAAAATAATTCAAGCCACAGCATTATTTTTTGAGAAATATCACATGTTCAAGTTCTTAGAAAAATAAAAGCAACGAACTAACAAACACTTGCAAAACTCCATATTTTTAGAAGTAGAAAAAAACTTCTAAAATGTATTAAGTGTTTTTATTTCTGCTGCTTGTCCCAACTCTGTAGTAAAGAATCTGCATAACATCTATAGCTGTGCAGCACAGTTTTAGACTATTCTATAGTTGATGTAGATCTAGTTGTAGAATAATTTATTTTAAAGACTATTAACTTCACTAGCACTAAGGAGAAATGCACCTATAAGACAAGGGATAAAATTCTCTCTAACCTTTTGCAAGTGACATTAGTCATGAAAGATGATTTTTGCAGCATTTCTATCAGGGATGTGAATGGTTAACTGGGAAGCATTGCCCTTACCGAGTGATGTTTACAGGTTATGGTTAACCAGAAGGGCTGGAGCAGCCCCCCACCTACCACAGGCAGGGGGCTGCTCCAGCCCAGTGGGGCCAGCCACAGGCGGAGGCACTCTAACCTGACCGGAGCAGTTCCCCATCCACAGCAGGCCTGGCCCAGCACACCACGGGCAAGGGCCCATCCCTGCCCACCGCTATGTAAGCGGTTATCTGGTTAAACAGATTTTACATCCCTAGTTTCCATTAGAACCTTCACTAAATTCATACATTTTGCACAGGTAGAAATAGAATATAAGGAAGTGGTTAGTTTGTCCAATCATAAAGTCATATCATAAAGATGCTATTAATAAATTGTATGATCTTGCTATACACACAAATGCTCACATATATAAAGAGACATAGAAGAGGTGAAAGATGTGAAAAAAATGTTAAGAATGGTAGAAGTAAGAAATGGTGGTGAAAAAGTTCATATAGTACCTGTCATTGCAGAATTGTTCCTTACTGTGTATTTTCTACTCTCTTGTCCAGAGTGGTTTTAAAAGTCTTAGACAACAGTGATTCTTTTTCAAGTAGATGCCGCGATATTATTCCACTTGGGAGGTTGTGCACCCAGCACACCACGACCAGAGAACTTTGCCTCACCGTATCTGTAGAGGGATGTCACTGAGAGATTCACATCTCATGGCTGTAGCCCCTCTCCTGGCTACATGAGGTAGCCCTGTATCCGTTCCTTCTTACTGCCTGTGGTAATCTTAACCTTACAACCCCCAAATTAATTTATTTTTCTCTTGTGTCTAGTTAGTAGTACCCTAAGTATTAATTATAACTAGAAGACTTACCTGACATTTCTCTGGTTGTTCAGGGCACGAGGCTGACAGTAGGAGGGGAGGGTTCAGAAATCAGGGCAGGAGGCTGGTGGCGGGTGGTGCAGGAGCTAGCATGGCAGGGGGCTTGGGTATGTGGTGGGGATGAGAGTGTGAGAGTTAGGGGGTAAGGAGGGAGTCTGGGCAGAGGACCCCATCTGGCGGGGCCTTCTCTCTCTGCTCGCTTCCCCCCAGCCACCTGGGGTCTTTTTTCTTTCCCCTCAACCCTCCCCCCACCAGAAGAGGCCTTTTCTCTCCCCCCTCCCTGCCCCCACCTCCCACAGCCAGCAGGGGTCTTTTCTCTCCCTCTTCTAACCCCGCACAGCTGGCAGGGCTCTTCCCCCCATTTATCAAGGGTTTCTCCCTCTCCCTGGTGCTGGGTCCAAGAGTTGGGAGGAGGAGGGTTTGGGGCAGGGATCTGGTGGCAGGCAAGGTGGTGTTTTGGAAAACAATCCCATTCCAGGGACTTCCCTTTTTTGTGGTACAGCCAAACCCTAACCTTGCTTTAAGTTAGTAAAAGAGGAAGCTGCATATCAAATATGTTGGCTCTAGTTCTTATCATTTACGAGAAGTGCTTGAGCAAAGACGCTCACAGACAGACACACCCCAGAATATATAGTTATATATTGCTAGATAGATTGTTAGTTATATTTATTTTTTTTCTCTGTCTCACTCTAACCAGCATTTAAATATTGTCTTTTGTGTTGGTGAGTAATCCCCAACAGCAGTCCACACATGCAGTGTCTCAGCAAGGCCCACATTGAAGAGAGCTGTGTGATCTGATCAATCAAGAAGCAAACTCAAGTAACTCAGGACTTTCTTCTGAGCAGCACTTCCTGAAAAGGCTGTGTGGCCAGCTTTGGTATTGAGGCCTTTGTTGAGTCAGCAATTGCCTTCTGGTTCTGAGAGCATTGCTGCTTCACGTTCCGGAGAGAGCACCTCTCCAAAGACATGAAGGAGCCGTTCTTCCTTGACTGCCTCAAGGAAGAATTGTATAAGACCTATCAAGACCACTTCAGGTCCTGAGGAATTTATCCTGCTTCCTCCAGAGAAAGTCTACACAGTGCTTTTTTGCACAAAAACCTCTTCCACAAAAAGGAATGGAAAAGACCATGCAAATGAGAGCGCAAGATATGCAAATGAGCGCTCCATTTGCATTTCCTCTTCTGGAAAATGTTCGCAGTGTGGTTCACTGTCCCATGCAGTGGCACTTAAACCACAGCAACAGATAAGAACAGGAGACCTCTACAGCCTGGGCTGAGAGCCAGCTATACTAAACTCCAGAGGTCCCAGGTTCAACACCACCTAGTGGTGGTTACATAGGCACCAATGGTGATTCTTCTTGCAGAGTCTCCAGAGTTGTCTGGTCTTGGTCCATCAGCCGTGCAATAAGATCCAGCTTTAGCTTCACCTTCATCTCCGAACAATTCCATGCATTCTGGTTCATCCTGCTCTTTGAAAGTGGCAGATCTTATGGTATAGCTGCTTCTCTCAGTATCCAAGCAGAGTTCTTGCAAGAGAACTCCACTACCAGTTAGTGGATATCCTACAGCTGTCTGCTGTAGGAAAAGTCATACTTCCTGTCCAGGATGAATTCCATTAACTGACGGAGGCCCTCTGGAGCATTCCAGCTTCAGTATTGTCTGTGGCTAAGCGCATAAGAAAGTGCTGCTTCATTCCCATGAAGGAGTTTGAGGGGTTTTATTCTTATCTGGCCCCAAATTCTCTAGTTGTAATTGGGGATGTGAAAGTATAACTGTGTACATGGTTTAAAAAGGATGTACAGGCAGTCCCCGGGTTACATGGATCTGACTTAAATCGGATCCCTACTTACAAAAGGGGTGAGGCAACCCCGCACTAGCTGCTTCCCCCCAGCAGACCAGGGAGACGCGAAGCTAGCGCCCCCCCTCCCCAGCAGACCAGGGAGACGCGGAGCAGCTTTTCTCAGCAGACACCTCAGCTTGAGAATAAAGGACTGAGGGAAGTGAGGTGTGGGAGAATAAAACTGAGCTCTGGAGAAATGTTTGGCTAGAGTTTCCCCTACAATATGTACCAGTTCCAACTTACATACAAATTCAACTTAAGAACAAACCTACAGTCCCTATCTTGTACGTAACCCGGGGACTGCCTGTATAAGGATCTTGCACAAAAGGGTTTTTTTGCACAAAACAGACCCATCTACGCTGCTTGGTTTTGCGCAAAAACCTGTTGCGCAAAAAGCATCAGCAGAGAATATGCAAATGACAGTTTAACAAATGCTAATGAGCGCTTCATTAGCATACTCTCTGACAGCAAAAACCTGCAGTATAGACATAGCCTGAGAGTATAGTCACTTTTAGATCCTTTAATGAGTGCCTGGGAAAGTTAGAATGTTCCCCAACAGGTTTCTGTGCATAATCATTTAAAATATCTGATTTTGTCCATTAATCCTTTGTCATAGAGACTGTCCAGTTTGGCCAGTATACATGGTAGAGGATCATTGTAGGCACTTTATGGCATATATCACATTAGTGGATGTGTAGTTGTATGAGCCTCTGATGTGGTGGCTTACGTGGTTAGGTCTTGTGATGATGTCGCTTGTATAGATGTGTGGACTGAGTTGGCATTGGAGTTTATTGCAGGGATGGGTTCCTGAGTTAGTATGATGGAGGTGTGCTGCGTGGTTGCTAGAAAGAATTTGTTTCAGGTTAGGGGATTGTCAGTAGGCAAGGATTGGCCTGTCCCCCAAGGACCTGTGAGAGTGAGGGATCATTTCCAGTTTACTCAGGCTCCCAGTATGTGAGGGGAGCCTGCATCCACTGGCTCTTGAGGAGCCACCTGCTCCCTCCACACTTCTGCCTCTGTATCTGATTTTTTTCCCCTTTCTCTCCCCATCTCCCATCTTTCTCTGCTATTTATTTGTACCTCTGGACACACTGCTCCATTAATCTGAAGAAGTGGCTTGTGCCCATGAAAGCTCATGCTACCATCTACGTTTTTGTTAGTCTCTCTAAGGTGCTGCAGGACCATTTGTTTTTTAAGTTTTTTCCGTTACAAACTAACACAGCTACCCCTCTTGAGATTTGGGAGCTTGAGTGTAACTGTGAAAGTTAACTGTATTAGAGCTGGGAGCTGGTGCACATGGGGAGCTGGCTCTTGGAGAACCACCTGCCCCCCACTCCTCGTGTGTAACTATATAATCGCTAACATTTTCAGCGGTTACACGTTTGCTCGATTAAATGCATTTTCACATCCCTAGTTGTAATTGCAGTGGACAAGAAAGCCCAGCAGAACAGGTTTAGTTCAACTCCAAGGACGGGGACTCTAAACGAATGGACCTTATGACTTTTCTCTTCCCTCTCTGTATGGATTGCTAACCACAAGCTTTGCTGTCCAAGTCCAATTTTATTACATAGACAGCTATGTCATTATTCTTCAAATATTTGTAGATTGTTATTGTAACACTCCTTATCTGTCTCTTGAGCTTCATATGTACTGGGGATATTTGTACCCAGGTACAAATACTGATGCTGCATCAAACCAGTGGCCCGAGGTCATGTGAGAATTTGTTTCAGGTTAGGGGATTGTCAGTAGGCAAGGATTGGCCTGTCCCCCAAGGACCTGTGAGAGTGAGGGATCATTTCCAGTTTACTCAGGCTCCCAGTATGTGAGGGGAGCCTGCATCCACTGGCTCTTGAGGAGCCACCTGCTCCCTCCACACTTCTGCCTCTGTATCTGATTTTTTTCCCCTTTCTCTCCCC
The DNA here is from genome assembly GCF_052426305.1 of Pelodiscus sinensis. Classification (NCBI taxonomy): domain Eukaryota; kingdom Metazoa; phylum Chordata; order Testudines; family Trionychidae; genus Pelodiscus; species Pelodiscus sinensis. Next base: position 43,172,220 of record NC_143055.1, read on the forward strand.
ATCTCCCATCTTTCTCTGCTATTTATTTGTACCTCTGGACACACTGCTCCATTAATCTGAAGAAGTGGCTTGTGCCCATGAAAGCTCATGCTACCATCTACGTTTTTGTTAGTCTCTCTAAGGTGCTGCAGGACCATTTGTTTTTTAAGTTTTTTCCGTTACAAACTAACACAGCTACCCCTCTGAGATTTGCGAGCTTGAGTGTAACTGTGAAAGTTAACTGTATTAGAGCTGGGAGCTGGTGCACATGGGGAGCTGGCTCTTGGAGAACCACCTGCCCCCCACTCCTCGTGTGTAACTATATAATCGCTAACATTTTCAGCGGTTACACGTTTGCTCGATTAAATGCATTTTCACATCCCTAGTTGTAATTGCAGTGGACAAGAAAGCCCAGCAGAACAGGTTTAGTTCAACTCCAAGGACGGGGACTCTAAACGAATGGACCTTATGACTTTTCTCTTCCCTCTCTGTATGGATTGCTAACCACAAGCTTTGCTGTCCAAGTCCAATTTTATTACATAGACAGCTATGTCATTATTCTTCAAATATTTGTAGATTGTTATTGTAACACTCCTTATCTGTCTCTTGAGCTGCATATGTACTGGGGATATTTGTACCCAGGTACAAATACTGATGCTGCATCAAACCAGTGGCCCGAGGTCATGTGAGAATTTGTTTCAGGTTAGGGGATTGTCAGTAGGCAAGGATTGGCCTGTCCCCCAAGGACCTGTGAGAGTGAGGGATCATTTCCAGTTTACTCAGGCTCCCAGTATGTGAGGGGAGCCTGCATCCACTGGCTCTTGAGGAGCCACCTGCTCCCTCCACACTTCTGCCTCTGTATCTGATTTTTTTCCCCTTTCTCTCCCCATCTCCCATCTTTCTCTGCTATTTATTTGTACCTCTGGACACACTGCTCCATTAATCTGAAGAAGTGGCTTGTGCCCATGAAAGCTCATGCTACCATCTACGTTTTTGTTAGTCTCTCTAAGGTGCTGCAGGACCATTTGTTTTTTAAGTTTTTTCCGTTACAAACTAACACAGCTACCCCTCTGAGATTTGCGAGCTTGAGTGTAACTGTGAAAGTTAACTGTATTAGAGCTGGGAGCTGGTGCACATGGGGAGCTGGCTCTTGGAGAACCACCTGCCCCCCACTCCTCGTGTGTAACTATATAATCGCTAACATTTTCAGCGGTTACACGTTTGCTCGATTAAATGCATTTTCACATCCCTAGTTGTAATTGCAGTGGACAAGAAAGCCCAGCAGAACAGGTTTAGTTCAACTCCAAGGACGGGGACTCTAAACGAATGGACCTTATGACTTTTCTCTTCCCTCTCTGTATGGATTGCTAACCACAAGCTTTGCTGTCCAAGTCCAATTTTATTACATAGACAGCTATGTCATTATTCTTCAAATATTTGTAGATTGTTATTGTAACACTCCTTATCTGTCTCTTGAGCTGCATATGTACTGGGGATATTTGTACCCAGGTACAAATACTGATGCTGCATCAAACCAGCGGCCCGAGATCATGTGAGAAGAATGTCAGGTACTTATAACTGAGAGCTCCTTGGTGACTAAGTTATCCTTGCAGTCTGCATTTGATGTCACAGAAACCTCTGCCATTGAGAATTTGTCCTTCGGTGACCAAACACTGTTCTTGGACAAGACTAATGAAACACTACACTCCTTTAAAGACTGTAGAGTTACCCGTCAGTCTTTGGGGCGTATATATGCCAGCGATGCAGAGACACTGCTATTGCATTCAGCAGCAACAACAGTAGCTTTATTGTTCACAGTGTATATTTGGCTATTGTTTCCTCTGAGGCAGCAGGACTACCCCAGATCCCATAGGAAGCAGTTGGGCTCAGGATTCAGCCAGTCCACGGCCTCCTCTGGTGTTTCCTAAGTGCCCATATTAACTAGAGTTCCCAGCACTGTTTGCCATACTTGGCCCCTGCTAGAAAAAGGTTCAAGCCACAGCAACTTCAAAGACCAAGCGGTTAGGCATGACTGGAAACCTACCACAAAAAGGACAAGAGCTATAAGTGTCATCAAGGCCAGCAACCAGCCCCTTCTCACTTCACTACTTTCTGCTACCCACTTGTAAAGGAGTGAACATTTGAGAATGCACCCAAAGGCAACCTCCCAGTCTGCAGCCAAGGTCCTGCATCCTCCTGTTTTCAAATTGCCTTTTCCTTTCCTCCTTGCTTGGGTCACTATAACATCAGACTGGAGAGTCTTCAGCATTGTGACAGTGTACATTGTTTGTTCTCCCCCAGCCTTCTTTCCCACCCCTTTCAGAACCCTTCTCATGAGCAGATTCTCACCCAAGATGTGAAAGCCTTCCTGCAATTAGAGGAGGTCCCTATACATCTAAGAGGAAAGGGTTTTACTCTTAGTCAGGGCCACTGAAGAGAAGGGCAAAGGGGGCAATTGTCCAGAGACCTGACAACTAAAAAGAATAAGAGCTCCCAGCTGCCACAATAAATATGTCAAAAGAAATACTCTTTGTATTCCTGAAACCTTAAAATCCCCAATGGCGCTAGTATCAAATGGGTCTGACGTGGGCTAGGGAGCCCATCTCAGATCACTAAAGACTGGGCAGCCATTTTGGCCTTCTATCCCAGCGTAGATCGATAATCTCGCTTGAGGTGACACTCAGGTTTCTTAAAGGCTTTGAAGGCTTTTTCCACTGGTCTGGGACCTAGTCCCCAATGGAACCTCAATCTGATCCTCTCTAGGCTCCCTTGTGGCTATCACTTCAGAATGGCAAGTCTCCAAGATTAAAGCCATTGTGTTGGAACTCCAGTACATGGTTTTCTACAGGGACGAGGTTCAGTTGCATCCCTGTCCTGCCTTCTTGCCAATGATGGTGTTGCCTTTTCATGTTAACCAGGACATTTTCCTCCTGTTATTCTGCCCAAAGCCTCACTCATCCAACTAGAAGTGATTATGTAATTCTGACAGGCAGAACCGAACATAGGACCTCTGGAGCTTAGTGCATGAACCACTAAAGCTATGGTCACCAACCAGTCAATCGTGATCGACTAGTCGATTGTGGAGGCTCTGCCAGCCGACCTTGAGGCAGTGTCCCCCTAACCCCAAAAAAGTCTCCCTCCCCACACATAATTAAGGACAATGTTGAAACCTTTTGTGTCAGACATAACATTTTATTTAAAAATGAAGCCTAGCCAATAAGCCCCCAATTGGGACTAAGCCCTCATCTGGCTGCAGCATCATAACACTCCTGCACCTCCTACAAATCCCGATTTTGAGCCCATCACACACCTGAACCCCTGACCTGAATCCCTCATACAGCCCAACCCAAACTCATAGACTCACAGACTTTAAGGTCAGAAGGGACCACTATGATCATCTAGTCTGACCCCCTGCACAGTACAGGCCACAGAATCTCACCCACCCCTCCCAGAATAATCCTCTCACCTATATCTCAGATATTGAAGCCTTCAAATACTTTGAAGACTCCAAGATGCAGAGAATCCTCTAGCTGTGATCTGTACCCCATGCTACAGAGGAAGGCGAAAAGCCTCCAGGGCCTCTGCCATACCCATATCCACAAGTCTGCAGCTTGCTCAGCACCCCAACTCTCCACCTGACCCCAACACTCTCCAGCCTGGAGCCCCCTCCCCAAGCCATCATCCCTTCTCCACCTCCTCCTGCAACCAAATTCCCTCTCAGAGCTTGCACCTCTCACCCCTTCCCACACCCAAATCCTTCATTCCCATCCCAGATCCTGCACCTCCTGTCTCACCCCAATGAGAGTGAGTAAGAGCTGGGGATAGCAAGTAATGGAGAGGAGGGGAACGGAGAGGGCAGGGACTCAAGGAAGGGGTGGGATCTCAGGGAAGGGATTGGGTAGATCTTGGCTTGCCCTGACTTTTAAAAAGTGATCTTGAGTGTAAAAAGTTTGGAGACCATTTCTCTACAGCTTGCACTAAAAGCTAGCTGGCCCTTAACTAAGGCTGTAGAGCAAACTCATTCTCTCTGTGTATAAGTTGTCTAAGTGCCACTACATCGGACCATGAACCACACCCAGTAGGTGTGTGGGTTACATTTACACACCCTAGCTGTCAGGAAGGCTGTGACTTTCTATTTAGAGAATACCAAGCCCTGAGTTGGCAGACTCCGTTCTTTGTCATAGTGGCTGACAGGATGAAAGTCATCCCAGTGTATTCTCAAAAACTTTTTTCTTGGATCACTACTTTCATTCGTACTTGCTACACATTGGTGCAGGTCATACCTCCATTGATAGTGATGGCCCATTCAGCTATAGGTGAGGTGTTGTCAACAGCCTTCCTAGGACAAGTCTCTATCTAGGACGTCTTCTGGGCCACAACATGGTCACCTTCATGATTCACTATACCATCACTTAGCAGGCCAGAAATTATCTTGGCTTTGGGAGAACTATGTTGCAATTGACATGTCCAAGAAGTATCCACCTCCAGAAATACTACACAGAAGTCACCTAGCAGTATGGACATGACCAAGCACTTGAGGAAGAAAAACTAGTTACTAACTTGTTCTTAGAGATGTGTTGCCCATGTCAATTCCAGGATCTGCCCTTCTTCCTGTCTGTTGGAGTTCCATCAAGAAGGAACTAAGGAGGGGAGTTGGTGGCACCCTTATACCGGCACATAAATGCACCATTCCAGAGGCTAGTCCCCTATGGATATCAGGGTATGTCTACACTACCCTCCTAGTTCGAACTAGGAGGGTAATGTAGGCATACCGCACTTGCAAATGAAGCCCGGGATTTGAATTTCCCGGGCTTCATTTGCATAAGCGGGGAGCCGCCATTTTTAAAACCCCGCTGGTTCGAACCCCGTGCAGCGCGGCTACACGGGGCACGAACTAGGTAGTTCGAACTAGGCTTCCTAGTTCGAACTACCATTACTCCTCGTAATGAGGAGTAACGGTAGTTCGAACTAGGAAGCCTAGTTCGAACTACCTAGTTCGTGCCCCGTGTAGCCGCGCTGCACGGGGTTCGAACCAGCGGGGTTTTAAAAATGGCGGCTCCCCGCTTATGCAAATGAAGCCCGGGAAATTCAAATCCCGGGCTTCATTTGCAAGTGCGGTATGCCTACATTACCCCGCTAGTTCGAACTAGCGGGGTAGTGTAGACATACCCTCAGTGACAGAAAAAATTTGGCAGCGGTGCATGGGGCAAGCACACATTCCAAACCTGGAACAGACATGAGCATTGAATCTTGAAGAACAACAGTTATGGGAGGTTTATAAATGTTTTTTCTTTGAGCTGTGAGGCAGACATGAATTTCACTATCTACCTTCTCTCCCCTCTACATCAGAATATTGTTTTCAGGCACTCAGTGAGAAGAAACTGAGGACAGTGGTGAGGGTAGCACTGTCTCATGTAGCCAGGACAGGGGCTATGGCCATTGAGTTCAAAAGCTATTCCTCTATGGGCATTGCTAGGCAAATTTCTCCAGTTTCAGTGCACTGGATGTGCACATATCTAAATAGAATATCAGTGCATCACGTCTTGAGGAACCATACTTGCAGTAAATAATAATTTATTTCACCACTTCATGTAGAGAGCTTTTCCATAATTTAGTAATTATCAGTGTCTAGAAGCTTTTTTTTATATGCAGCTTTTTTTTTCTATCTCAGGGCACATCAACACTTACCTGGAGATCAGCACTGTGACAATCAGTCCACTGGGGGTTGATTTTGTGGATCTATTAAACACCCACTAAATCAACTGCTGATTAAACTCTCATCAACTCAGGTACTCCATTGGAACAAGTGTAAGGGGAGTCGAAGGGAGAGTTTCTCCTTTCAGTGCACATCAGTGGAGATTCATAACAACTCGAGCTAAGACACGTCGACTCACATAGCTGGAGTTGCGTACCTCAGGTTGACATTGCCCCATAGTTTAGCTCTGCCCTCAATTTTATCCCATTACTCCTACTTATAATCTTTGTGTTGCTTTTAATAACAGATTCTTTCCTCCTTGGTGTTCACATCCTTCAGAGTAGATAGTTCTCATCACACTCCTTAATTGTCTTTTGAGCTGCATCTATACTGGGGTTATTTGTACCCAGGTAACTATACTGATGCTGTATCAATAATCCCCAGTATAGAGAGGCTTTTAATCAAGCATTTCATTTGCTCTGTTTAAATTTTCCTTACAAATCAGTTCCCATAGTATTATTATTTTTGTTACTTGAACTCTCTCCAGTTTGTCTATGTATCTAAAAATGAGGTGCCCATATTGGAATGTGATATTTCAGCTGCATACCTGTTTAAAGAGAGATTACCTCTTTGCTCCAAATACTAGAGATATGCTTCTGCATTAGAACATAAGAATGGCCATACTGGGTCAGACAAAAGGTCCATCTAGACCAGTATCCTGTCTGCCAACAGTGGCCAATACCAGATGCTCCAGAGGGAGGAAACACAACAAGTAATCCTCATGTGATCCCTCTCCTGACACCCATTTCCAGACAAAAGAGGCTAGGGACACTATTCTTATATTGGCTAATAGCCATTGATGGACCTAACCTCCATGAATCTATCTAGCTCTTTTTTGAACCCTGTTAAAGTCCTAGTCTTCACCACATCCTCTTGCAAGGAGCTCCACAGGTTGACTACGTGCTTCCTTTTGTTTTAAACCTGCTGCCTATTAATTTCATTTGGTGACCCCTAGTTCTTATACTGTGGGAATAAGTAAATAACTTTTCCTTATTCACTTTTTCCACACCAGTCATGATTTTATAGACCTCTATCATAATCCCCTTTGTCTCCTTTTTTCTAAACTGAAAAATCCAAGTCTTTTTATTCTCTTTTCATATGGGACACATTCCAAACCCCTAATAATTGTTGTTGTTCTTTTCTGAACCTTTTCCAATACCGATATATCTTTTTTGAAATGAGGCAACCACATCTGTGTGCAGTATTCAAGATGTGGGCGTACTATGGTTTCATATACAGGCAATAAGATATTCTCTGTGTTATTCTTTATTCCTTTTTTAATTATTCCTAACATTCTATTTAGGGATGTTAAGGATTAGTCGACTATCCGATAAGCAAATACTGGGGGCGCCAGCAGACCCTGGGCTCCATGTGGCGCTGCCGCTTTGAAACACCACAGTGACGTTTCAAAGGGGCAGTGCAGCTCAGCTGATCCCAGGCTCCCTGCCACACTGCCCCTTTGAATCACCATGGTGATGTTTCAAAGGGACAGCACTGCATGGAATCATTCACTGCACCAGATGAAACCATTTTGAATAATGGCATTTCAGGATGCCTTTTGAATTGTACTTCAAGAGCAGTATCACAGATTAAACTCACTGTCTTTTACTGATGTGTTGACTTTTCCATTAGAATAGTTCTTGGAGTACTATTCTTCAAAATAAGAGCATTGGGTATGTAGCATACCCACAAGTCTGTCTACTGTTTGTGGATTGCTTATGGACACTATGAAAGTTAACTATACCTATCATGATTATTAATTTCTAAGTTTGTATTCATGGTCACCTATCACATAGTACATCTAACATTGGATTGCTCCTTCCATTTTTAAAATAGCGCCTTAATTGTTCATCCCTTTGAAAAGCTCTGTTACTTAATGAACCCCAAACCTTTGTGTATTAGAAAAGGGCAAACAACACCATCTAGTGGATGTGAGGACATTATCAAGAGCTAAGATTTGGAGGCAAAGTGTGATTTGGGTTTTTTTTTTTTGGTTTTGTTTAGGGTTATGATGTGTCCCTGTCATTTTGAATTTCATTGCATCATGTTTTAAAGAGGCATATCAAACCGCAGTACAAATCACTTTTGTCTTTAGCATGCTCATTCTGCAAGAAGCCATCTTGGGATTTAGACAGAAGTATCTGTACACTTTAAATACTGTACACTTTTTGAGATGCAGTTTCCTGGAGATCATGCTCGACGTTCAGATTTTATTATGAGATGCGCTTATTGAGTTTAGGGGGAGAGTTGTTTTGCTTTTTGGAGGAGTTCTGATTCTGACCCTTCACTGAAATTGTTATGCAAGTTCACCCTCTGCTATCTGTACTGATACTGAATAATAGACCCAGTTGTGTTTAATAGGGATGTAAATTCTTGCCCCTGCCACAGCCGGGCTGGAATGGTCCCCAGAGCAGCCCCTGTGTGCAGCGGGCCCCACAGGGCTGGATCAGCCATCTGCCTATAGAAGGGTGGGGACCTGCTCCAGCTCTTACCAGTTAAACTGACCCAGTAAACATCACCCATTAATGGTGATGCTTACTCAGGGCCGTCCTTAGGATTTATGGTGCCCTAGGCAGGATTATTAAACTGGTGCCCCTGTGCCTGACTTGCTCTTCCACTCCTACCCTCTCCCCTTCCCTTCCCAGAGACCTCAGCAGCCAATCCCCTCCCTCAGACTGTGCTGCAGGCAGTGCATTCAGCCCTCTCTAGGACCCAGCTCTGCTGTTACGTGTAACCCTTCCGCTGGGTAGGCCTGGCATCAACCAGGGCCAGGTTCAATATCTAGGGCTCTGTCTACACTGGCGGGTTATTGCGCAAGAACGGCTGTTCTTCCGGAAAGCGTCCACACTGCCCACCCACTCTTGTGCAAGAAGATGTACAGGATGGCATGGTAAGATAGGGCTTCTTGCACAAGAGCTACGCTCTTTTTTAACAGGTATAAGCCCTCTTGCGCAGCAGTTCTTGTGCAAGAGGGCAGTGTGGACGCTCAGCAGGGATTTCTTGTGTAAGAAAGCCCTATGGCTAAAATTGCCATCAGAGCTTTCTTGCGCAAGAGAGCGTCCACACGGCCATGGATGCTCTTGCGCAAAAGCACAGCTCGCACATGGCAGTATGGATGTTTTCTTGAACAAGAGTTCTTGCACAAGAACCGTTGCACAAGATGTTCTTGCACAAGAAGCTGCCAGTGTAGACATAGCCTAGGGGTCCATCTCACACAGAACTGGCTCGAGACCCCACCCAGTAGCCTGGAAAATTCACACATCCCTGGGCGCCTCTGAGAGGCAATGCTTCCCCATTCGCAAGCACAGAGTCTGAGTGAAGAAAATAAACTTTTAATGAAAGAGAGAGAAGTCACATGGCATTATCTTGGGAAAATACCACAACAGAGTTCACTTACCCAAACTTTCTCTGTACCCCACTTCAGATGCCCCACTTACAGCTCTGTCCAGTCAGTGCAGACCCTGACATGTCATCCAGATGACTCTCGTCCTTGAGCCTGAGGCTTAGGCCACCTTTGTGCTATTCCTGGCCTAAGTCTACACTGGCAGCTTCTTGCACAAGAACTCTTTTGTGGAAAAGTTTTTGTGCAAAAACTCTTCCACAAGAAAGTGTCTACACTGCCATATGCTTTTGCGCAAGAGCATCGATGGCAGTGTAGACGCTCTCAAGCTCTGATGGCCATTTTAACCATAGGGGTTCTTGCACAAGAAATTCATGTTGCCTGTCTACACTGCCTTCTTCTGGAACAGCTCTTGCACAAGAGGGCTTATTTCTTGTGGGGAGAGGAATAACTCTTCTGGAAGAAGCCCTGTTTTCCAACGCTATACTGTAAATTTGCTTCTGGAAGAACGCTTGTGCAGCTGGCAAGATTTTGTGGAAGAACAGCTGTTCTTGCGCAAGAAGCTGCCAGTGTAGATGTAACCCTGTAGTTTGCTGGCCGCTCCCGCCAGCCGGTCATTCCCGCCAGCCGCTCCACTGGCTGCAATGGGTCTGGCTCCTGGCTAAACCAGTGATTTCAGCTCTCAGTGATTTCAACTCTTTAGCCATCATCTAGGCTGGCAAAAGATTCCAGCTTCCACTGGACTAGCAAAAAGACTCCTCATGGGCTACGTCTACACTGACAGCTTTTTGCGCAAGAACTCCTTTCTGGAAGAGTTCTTGTGCATAAACTCTTCCAGAAGAGAGCGTCTACACTGCCATGTGCTTTTGCACAAGAGCATCCATGGCAGTGTGGATGCTCTCTTCCACAAGAAAGCTCTGATGGCCATTTTAACCATAGGGGCTTCTTGCGCAAGAAATTCACATTGCCTGTCTACACTGGCCTCTTCTGGAAGAGCTCTTGTGCAAGAGGGCTTATTCCTCGTGAGGAGAGGAATAACTCTTCCGGAAGAAGCCCTGTTTTACAACGCTATACTGTAAATTTACTTCTGGAAGAACACTTGTGCAGTGTAGACAGCCGGCAAGTTTTTGCAAAAGAATGGCTGTTCTTCTGCAAGAAGCTGCCAGTGTAGATGTAGCAATGGAGTCTGATTTAGGTCTGTCCTTAAAACCAGAGGGAAAGGGGCAGGTTGAGCCAGTCTTTCAGCTCCCACTTGGCAGGCATGAAGCAGGCTGACTCAGCCCTCAAGCCCTTTCCACCCCAACTCAGTTCACTCAACTCTGGCGGGGGGAGGCTTGTTCCTCTGAGACCTCATACAATAATGGTGTCTCTCCTTCAAGCACTGGTATCATATTTTACAGTTCCCACATTTAGGGGTAGCATGATTTGTGACCCCAACAACAGCCCCAAATTAGTTACAATACACCACATTCCATTCCAACACTGATCCTCCATCAGCCCTGGGCTGAATTGGGTTTACATAATCACACCTCGGATTCCTTCCACCTTCTGGCATGAGCTGTATTTACATATCAGCAGTTAACAGTTAATTATCTTGCAGAGCTAAAGAATTGGAATGAGCATACCCACTCCCCCAGGGCAGCTCTCCTTTTAGATGGCTGATAGCAAGCAGTAGTTTAGCCGCTGCTTACACATGCTCCACTGCTTCTGTCCGTCCTGGCAGAGTGGTGCCCCAGAAATACTGGTGCCCTAGGCAACTGCCTATTCTGCCTATGCCTAAGGACGGCCCTGTGCTTACTGGTTAACTTTTCACATCCCTAGTGTTTAAAATGAAACAGAGAGGATGTGGAAGTTGGGGTTACTCACTGTGGAGGGGTTACATTCTATTTCCCTTTTCAAGTGTAGCTCCGTAAGCTTTTTGCTCTGTCACTGCTTCCCACTTAATCTGGAGTAACAGCTTCATTTTCTTTTCTTTTCTTTTCTTTTCTTTTCTTTTCTTTTCTTTTCTTTTCTTTTCTTTTCTTTTCTTTTCTTTTCTTTTCTTTTCTTTTCTTTTGTAATCAGACTGAAATACAGAGAACTTCAGAGAGAATGCCACTGATAGGGGAAGGGTTAGCTAAATTTATCCCAGCCCAGAGTGGATCCTACCCTAAGATACTGAGGGAGCTGCACTAAAGAAAAGAAACAGGGACTTCCTCCCTGGTGAATAATGTAACTTTTAAATTGTATTTGGAAACTTGGTTTTGGATCAATTCCCATTTGTGATGGCATGTTACCAGTACTAAGGAAAACTAAAATGCATTAAATATCTGCTAAATTATCTAACTGGTCCCTTTTAGAGTTCTAATATATATGATTGAACTACTCATTATTTCAGGAAGAAGATGCATTCAAATTTTTTTAATCCATGACTTTTATTCCACACAGGTAACACTTTTCAAAAGCATGTAGGTGACTTAGAGTCTTAGACACTTTTGAAAATAAAACTTAAGTTACTTGTGACGGACCCAGGCAGGTCCGCACTTGCCCCGGGGCAGGGAGCGCCCCCCCCAGGACGCCGGGCCGGCCGGCCAGCAGCCCAGGGGGTGGGGGAGACCGAACCCGGGGGGAAACCCAACCCGGGAAGGAGCGGCCGGCCCCGCGCCGGGGAAGGAGGGGCCGGGAGCGGCCGCAGCAGGCGGGCGGGGAGCCCGAAAGGCGCGCCGCTCAAACCGAGCCGCGCAAGGCCCGCGTCAGGGCGGCACGCCCCGGCCTTGATGGCGGGTGCGTCGGGACGCCCGGGGGGCGGTGCTGACGTCCCCGGCGTCCTCGACCGGGCCGCTTGAAAAGCGGCCGGGCGGAACAGGCGGGGGCGGCACTCGAAAGAGCCGCCGCCGACCCAGCTACCAGGGGGAGACCCCCCCCCCCCCCGTTGGAGGAGAGGAAGGACCACCCCCAAACCCGCACGACGGCAGCTAGACGGGACCGACGCTACGGGTGGGGTAAGCGACCTCGGCGGACACACCGGCGGGGCTAAGGGGAGCGGGGAGTGGAAGGAGCCCGGGGCGGGGTCCTTCTGGCGCCCGTGGACAGGTGCGTTACGGGGATAGTCCCCACCTGTCGTGGGAGGAACGTCCCCATTGTTCCCCCACTTAGGGCCCCGGGCTGGGACCCGGTGGAGAGGGTGGACCCGGGTCCCCCACGCCCCACTCCCTACCACGAAACCCCAACCCACGTACCCCCCATCAGGGGGGTGAACAACCCAAGGTACAGTAGAGGACGGAAACTGGGCCATAAGACCCTAAGGAGCCAAAGCCCCCCCCCCTTCTTCCGCCCCGGCAAGGACCTTGCCTCTGTACAGGCCGCCGGGTGCGACCCCGTCCCCTCGCCCATAGCGCCCGGGCAGACAAGGAACCCGGGGCTGCCAGAGGGGAGTCGGGACAACGAGTCCGCTGATCCCCGGTCCGGACCCTTGGCCGGGTGATCGCACCCGAACCGCGGGTCCCCTTGCGGGGAACCCTACACTGCGGGTCTGCCGATCCCCCCTGCCCCGCCGGGAAGGGGTGTTTGCACCCACGCGAGCCATCACATTACTATTGAAAATAGGACTTGGATTACTGAGTCACAGTGACATTTTGGGCTAAGTTTATTCATTGAAAAATGCTGTTTCAATGGGCTATTGAGTGGATTATTTGTGAATGTGACAAGAATTCATTTAATAGTTCTGGTCTAAAATATTTTTGGGACTTCAACATGAAATTAATTATTTTGATTCACAAAAAGGTATTGCAATTTTTTTATACAATTCAGGACAAACCAAACATTTTTTGGTTCCCTGCCTTTCCTGCCAGCAAACCAAATATATCAGCTATTCGCTCAACTTTGTTTAGGGTAAAAAATTTCAAGAGCTCTTATGTATGTAGGGTGGATCATAACAGCTTCATTAAGGATAGGTTAATGGTATTTTAGATGTTTGATTATTATTATTAGGTGTTTATAATGATTGAAGGAAAAAAGATTAAAACAAAATCTTTTCTCTCATCTGAGTCCTAATAGTAAAACCTCCCACTGAAATTTCAAGATCTTCCTCTGAACTTTGCTTCTTCTTCAACTTATTGCTAGTGTCCATTCACTGTAGGTATGCATGTGCTGCATGTGTGCATCTTTGGAAGTTTTTTCCCTTAGCAGCACCGGTTGGGCCAGCAGGGGAGCCCCCTGGATTGGCGGTGCTATATAGGCTAACAAATACCTCAGCTGGCCCTTTACCCCCTCAATTCCTTCTTTCCACTCCTGAGGGTCTTTGGAACCTGTTCTGTTATTGCTTAGCAAGTACTGCCAGCAGTTCTCACCTGTTTGTAGCTTTATTGTTTTTTAGTGTGTTAGTTCTTATCTCAATTGTAAATAGTTTTAAGTAGCTGGCAAGTTTAGTAATTTACTTACCTGGGGAGCTCACTTCCAGTCTCCCAAGTATGCTGCAGTCCCAAGTATGCTGCGGGGGCGTACCTGGGCCCCAAGGTTTCAAGCCCTGCATTAAGTGCGAGAAGCCTATGCCCTGCAGAGACCTCTACGAAGCCTGCCTTAAATGCCTCGGGGATGCTCATCTGTCGGATGTCTGCAAGATCTGTAAGGCTTTCAAGCTATGGACCAAATGAGAACGAGAGTCCTGCCTGAAGATCATACTCATGGAAGCAGCTCTCTGACCAGCACCGGCAGAAGACCCAGCACCAACAACCCACAGTGCACCGGCTTCAGTGAGGGAGAGACATCAAGCCGTTCACGCACCTCTCTGGTGCCGCATAGGCCTTGGAACCTGTCTCAGTCTCCAGTGCCACAGAAGAAATGGAGACCTAGCCAGGTCAAGTCCCCATCGAGGCACGTGCCATCAGTGTGCCCTCAGGTGGGCCATGTGGCACTGGCAGGATCAGCACCTGGACCATCGAGGTCAAGTCAGCACTGTTCCAGCCTGTGTCAGGACTCGAGCCCAGTGGAGGACCTCCCAGAGCCCTCAACCCCAGACACTTGTGAGGCCGTGAGGTACTTCATCTAAGTTACCTCATCTCCGACCTCATGCATGTCAAGCTCAGGGGCAACAGGCCGCATTCACAGCACCACTGGCTTTGGCACCGGATGTGAGAGTCCACTACCACACCTCCACAGTGTTGTTGACCTCGACACTGACACTGGCCCCCACATCATCCCTGATGCCAGCACGTGCTGCAACGGTACCACCAGCACCAACCCCAGCACTGAGCCAGGACACCCATGCAGCACCAGCTTTGGCACCAGCGTCATCCACGCCCCCCCGTCCTCGGCAACAAGCAGGCTGGCGGTGTTGCCTTTGATGCTGCCACCTCCTCTCCAGTACGCAGGAAAGCCAGTCTATGGCTTGACAAGCCCCCGGCCCTAGGTCGCTGACTTAACAACTTCGGCACCACCCTGGTCGACCTCTGAATACTCAACAGATTCTGAGGTGGAGTTAGCTGCATCACAGGGCTCCAGATCAAGGTTGAGGCACAGGTCCTACTCCCAACATCACTCCTGGAACCGTAGCATGTTGGGCCACTCCATTGGCAACCCCGATCCGCTCCCCTACTTCAGGCCAGTCCCTGTCCCCTGGGCTGCCTTCACCCAGACCTTCAGTCAAAAGGGGGCCATCCTCATCACAGCCCCACATGCTGGCATCCTCTGTGGCCTCCCAGCCCCCCTCGCAGGTCCAGAATGCAGAGGTGGCAAGGTTCAAGGAGTTGTCTTCTTCATCCCCTGACAAGGCACTTGGAGGGGTGTGGCCATCTATGCCCTCCATGGACTCAAGGTCACACCAGGACCTTCTCCATCATCTTGTGCAGAGTAGGGGTACAGTCCGAAAAGGTGTCAGATGACTTGGACCTGACTGTCAACATCCTACAGGCTGATGTGCCCACTAGGGTGGCCCCACCAGTGAACAAAACTGACAAAGACCACGAAAACACTGTGGCAGATCCTGGCCTCCATTCCACCCACCAATAGGAAGGCCGAGTGCAGCTATTTCATCCCACAAGAAGGGAATGAGAATCACTTCTCTCATCCACCTCCAGGATCCCTAGTGGTTCAGGCAGCTAACCAATGGGAGAGGCAGAGAGAGCTCGGTGAAATGCCCAAGAGCAGGGATGGCAGGAAGGCATATGCCTCTGGAGACCTTCAGCACTACATAGCGAATCAGCAGGTGCTGCTGAGTCACTATGCTTAAAACAGCTGGGCTGCAATAGATACATTCATTGAGCTGGTCCCACAATAGTCCTACCCCAAACTCAAATCCCTCTTAGAGGAGGGCAGGGTAATACCTCTAGCAGCCCTCTGGGGGTATGTCTACACTACAGCACTAATTCGAACTAACTTAATTCGAATTAGTTAATTCGAACTAAGCTAATTCGAACTAGTGCATCTAGACCTAAAAACTAGTTCGAATTAGTGTTTTGCTGATTCGAACTAGCATGTCCACCTTGAGTGGACCCTGAACCGAGGTTAAGGATGGCCGGAAGCAGTGCCGGCAGGGCATCAGATTAGGACTTAGAGCGTGGAGCTGCTGTCTCAGACTAGCCGAGGGCTGTGCTTAAAGGGACCCAACCCCCACCCCGGACACACAGTTCTCGGGTTCCCCGCTTGCAAAGCAGTCCTGGCTTGGAACGCCCTGAGTGCCCACACTCAGCACATCACAGCACTCGGCCATCAGCCCGGCTGCACTTGCCGCAGGCTGCCATCTGGGGCGGGGGGGGGGGTGTTAATCGGGGGGCTGCAGGAGAGCTTCCACCCGAGGAGCCCGCAGAGCCACCCCAGTCCTCCCCATCGGGGGCTCATACCCCATTCCTCCCTCACCTCCTTCCACTTACCCCTCCCTAGCCCCCCTTCCTGATGTACAAAATAAAGGACACGTGTGTTCAAAAATAGAAACTCTCTTTATTTAACAAAACTCGGGGAGACTGGGAAAAGAAGGTGGGAGAGGGGAGGGCAACTAAAATGATCAGGGGTTTGGAACAGGTCCCATATGAAGAGAGCCTAAAGAGACTGGGACTTTTCATCTTAGAAAAGAGGAGACTGAGGGGGCATATGATAGAGGTCTATAATAGCATGAGTGGTGTGGAGAGGGTGCATAAAGAAAAGTTCTTCATTAGTTCCCATAATAGAAGGACTAGCGGACATCAAATGAAATGAATGGGTAGCAGGCTTCAAACTAATAACAGAAAGTTCTTCTTCACAAAGCAAATAGTCAACCTGTGGAACTCCTTGCTGCAGGAGGCTGTGAAGGCTAGAACTAGAACAGAGTTTAAAGAGAAGTTAGATAAATTCATGGAGGCTGGGTCCATGGAGTGCTATTAGCCAGGGGATAGAAATGGTGTCCCTGGCCTCTGTTTTGGAAGGCTGGAGATGGATGGCACGAGACAAATGGCTTGGTCATTGTCTTCGGTCCATCCGCTCCGGGGTAGCTGGTGTTGGCCGCTGTCAGCAGACAGGCTACTGGGCTAGATGGACCTTTGGTCTGACCCAGTATGGCCGTTCTAAGCTCAGGGCTCAGGGTCGGGGGTCTCACTGGACCACCTTGATTTTCATGCACACCTGCTCCTGGGTGGCCAGGCTGGCAGCTATCCTGCCCTAGACGGCCACTTTCCTGTGCCTAGTGCGGAGGTCGTGGATGAGGTCCACGATGTCCACACTAGACCAGGCGAGCGCCCGCTTCTTGCGGCCCTGGGCAGGCTCTTGGGAGCTGCCAGCCTGGTCCCGGGAGGAGGCGGAGGGCTGTGTGGCAGCGGGTGGCTGGCTCGTGCCGTGCCAGGTGCAGGGTCTGCTGGCTGGGTGCTGGCAGGCTTGCACCTGGCACGGGCACCGTAGCCAGACCGTGCCCGTTTAAGGGGTCCGGGGCCGGGAGGGGGACAGACGAGTGTCCCTGGTGGTGCCCAGAGTGGCCACCAGGGAAAGCTGGGGAGGGCTATACAGCCCTTAATTCGAACTACTTAATTCAAACTAGGCGTTAGTCCTCGTAGAATGAGGTTACCTAGTTCAAATTAAGCGCTCCGCTAGTTCGAATTAAGTTCGAACTAGCGGTTTGCCTGTGTAGCGCCTATCGAAGTTAATTCGAACTAACATCTGTTAGTTCGGATTAACTTTGTAGTGTAGATGTACCCTGGGTGACTCTGGATACTGCTGACAAGGCTGCTCACACTATGGCCACAGGCCTAGTAATGCACCATAACTCTTGGCTGCAGGTGTCTGGAGCTCCAGACCACTATCCAAGAGCTCCCTTTTGAAGGCCCTTCCCTATTCTTGGAGCAGACTGACCATTGTCTCTACAGCTTTAAGGACACCCCAGGCACCGTAAAAACCCTAGGGATCCATACGCCTGCCCCTCAGAGGCGCTCTTTCTTGGTCAGAAATGCCTCTAGGCCTCCCCAAAAGGATATCTGTCAGGATTTCTCCCGCTGTAGGGATAGAAATGGTAACAGGAGAAATAATAGGCATCTTTCCCACTCCTCATTAGACCAAGGTGCTGGCCCTGCTAACAAGACACAAGACCCACACCAAGGGTTTTGAGGGTGTGCCCGGGGACAGCATACCAGCCTCACCTCTCCAGTTTTTACATCGCCTATTCCCTTCTACTGGGCATGGGAATCCATCACCTCCAACAGGTAGATCCTAGAGTCGATAGGGGGGAATATGCCATCCCGGTCCTCTCATCTCCCCCTTCCTATCTCCCTATCCCATACCTCTTCAGGGACCCCTCTCACAAGCATCTCCTCGGGGAGGAGGTGCAACAGCTCCTAAGACTGGGAGCCGTCCAAGTGGTCCATCAGAAACTGAGGGAGAAGAGGTTCTACTCAAGGTACTTTCTAATTCCCAAAGAGAAAGGGGGTTTGGCCCATCCTAGGCCTCAGGGACTTAAATGCCTTCATTTCCAAAGCCAAGTTCAAGATGGTGATGCGTGCATCAATCATTCCTGCCCTTAGCCTCAGAGACTTGTATGCTGCCCTTGATCTAAAGGATGTTTACTTCCACTTTTCGATTGAATCCCATCACAGAAGATTTCTGCATTTTATGGTTGGCCCAGATCATTACCAATTTATGGCCCTTCCCTTTGAGATTTCTGCGGCCCCCTGAATTTTCACAAAATGCATGGCTGTAGTGGCAGCCTTTCTAAGGAGGCGAGGGGTCCAAGTATTCCCCTACCTTGACAATTGGCTAGTGCGGGCCTCGTCCTCCAACCAGGTGCTAGCTCACATTGCTTTGGTGAAGGCCCTTTTCTCGGAGCTGGGCCTCCTCCTGAATGTGGCCAATTCAACTCTGGCCCCCTACTCAGGACATAGAGTTTGTGGAAGCTCATCTAGAGTCCATGACAGCCATGGTCTCTACCCAGATCCTGTTTCCTGGCTATCAGGAAGCCATTCTGGCCTTACAAGCATTCCCTATGACCACGGCCAGAAACTTCATGCACTTCCTGGGGCTCATGGTTGCCTATACATATGTGATTCAGCATACCAGGCTCCACACGCATCCCCTGCAACTGTGGTTGGCATGGGTCCACAGCCCCTTCCTCCATGCCTCAGACAGGAGTCCCTCCAGGCATTCTCCAATCCCTGGACTGGTGGACCCAGAAGGAGGTGGTCTGTGCCGGAGTCCCATTCTCCAGGCCCCTCCCTACCGTGCGAATGGTAACAGATGCCTCTAATGCCAGGGAACCTATGTCAGTGACATAGGACGGAAGATATGTGGTTGCGGGAGGAACTTTCCCTGCACATCAATGTCAGGGATCTCTGAGCTGTTTGCCTCGCATGCCAGGCCTTCCTTCCCTGCCTCAGGAGCAAGACAATCCTCATCCTTTCCAACAACACAACAGCAGTTGCCTACATCAAAAGGCAGAGTCGGGAGCGTTTTCCCTCCCCTGTGCCAGGAAGCCCTCCAGCTCTGGGAACTCTGCATAAGGTGGATGTTCACCTGGTTGCATCCTATCTCCCTGGGACCCAGAACACTCTGGCAGACCAGTTGAGCCTGGCTTTTTCCAGCCACGAATGGTCCCTCAGGGGAGATATGGCCCTCCACATTTTGCACGGGTGGGTATTTCCCCTCATAGACCTTTTTGCAACACAGCAGAACAGGAAGTGCTCCAGGTTTTGCTCCCTCGTGGGGATAGGATGGGGGTCCCTAGGAAACACTCACCTTATCCCCTGGACTGAGGGTCTGCTTTACATGTTCCGCCCATTTCCGCTGGTGCACAAGGTGCTTCTGAAAGTGAGGGAATTAAGGGCTTCCTTCATTCTCATAGTGCTGGCTTGGCCCAGACAGCATTGGTTCACATCTCTGCTAAACATGTTGTGCGAGAAACTGATTGCTCTCCTCCTACACCCAAACCTCATAACTCAAG
This sequence comes from Pelodiscus sinensis, assembly GCF_052426305.1. Taxonomy (NCBI): domain Eukaryota; kingdom Metazoa; phylum Chordata; order Testudines; family Trionychidae; genus Pelodiscus; species Pelodiscus sinensis. The sequence goes on from NC_143055.1 coordinate 43,191,660, forward strand.
ACTTCGGCAGGCTATGCCACCTGAACCTACAGTCCTTCCACCTAGTGGCCTGAAAGCTCCGTGGCTGACAGTGGCAGAGCTCCAATGCTCAGAGCAGGTGCAGGTAGTCCTGCTGGGTAGTAAGAAACCTTCCACTAGGGCCATCTGTATGGCTAAATGGAAGCGCTTCTTCATTTGGGGTGCTAAGAAGATTTTCAACCTGCTGGTTGTGGACTACCTCCTCAACCTCAGATTCCAGGGGCTGGCCTCCTCATCGATCAGGGTTCACTTAGCAGCTATTTCCACCTTTTACCTGAGGTCTAGGGACATGACGCACTTCACGCATTCCACAGTACGCATATTTGTATGGGGTTTGGACAGACCTGCATGTGCATCAGCCTATCCCCCAGTGTGACCTACATTTAGTTCTGTCCAGGCCCAGTGAACCCCCCCCCTTCGAGCCCATGGTGATGCTGCACCTCTCTTGGAAAGTGTCCTTCCAGGTGGCTATCACGTTGGCCAGGCACGTTTCTGAACTGAGGGCTCTCACATCAGAACTCCTGGAGACAGTATTCTTCAAGGAGACGTTCCAGTTACACCCTCACCTCGCATTCCTTCCTTCCGAAGGTGGTCTCTCACTTTCATGTGTCTCAGGACATATTTCTCCTGATTTTTACCCAAATCCCCATGTTTCGGGCAAGGAACAGATGCTGCATATGTTAGATGTTAGGAGAGCCTTAGCCTTTTATTTAGAAAGAACAAAGCCCTTCTGTAGGTCTCCACAGCTCTTTGTAGCAACTGCAGAACGACTGAAGGGGCAGCTGGTCTCTGCACAGAGGATTTCCTCGTGGATTACATCCTGTATCAAGGAGTGCTATAGGCTGGCTGGGATACCAGCTCTTCCCCTCACGGCCCACTCCACTAGGGCCTAGGCCTCCTCCAGGTCCTGATCATAGACATCTGCAGAGCTGCCACATGGTCTTCAGTCCACACTTTTGCCAATCATTATGCGCTGGCCCACAAGGCTAGGGAGAAAGCAGCCTTGGGTATGGCTGTCCTCTGCTCAGTTCAAGGTTAGAACTCTGATCCCACCTCCTAGGGTTTCTGCTTTGGAACCACCTATATGGAATGGACATGAGCAATTACTTGAAGAAGAAAAGATGGTTACTTATCTTTGTAACTGTTATTCTTCTAGATGTATTGCTCATGTCCATTCCAAATCCTGCACGCCTCCCCTTCTTTGGAGTAGTCCAGTAAGAAGGAACTGAGGAGGTGGAGGGCCAGCAGGGGTATATATTAGTTGATATAGTGGTGCCACTCCAGGGGGCTCCCCTGCTAGCCCAACGGGTGCTGCTAAGGGAAAAAACTTCCAACAATGCATGCACACAGTGTTTGCACATCTACATGGAATGGACATGAGCAACACATCTTGAAGAACAACAGTTACGAAGGTAAGTAACTGTTTTTTCTTGACAAATTTGAGAATCTTTAGCCATGATCCTTTGCATTTCAAACATTTGAAATAAAACATAGTTATTCAATTTTTACTGAAATCATTATTTATGCTATTTGGAACAGAGGTAAACTTTTATTTTAATGATACCATCTACATATTTTGTTAGTCTATAAAGTGCTACCAGACCATTTGTTGTTGTTTTTTCTGTAATAGACTAACTTGACTACCCCCTGAAGCTTTTATTTTTATCTTAGGACCGGTTAAAATGGGCTTTTACTATAAAAGTTTGAAAAAATAAATGTTACAGAAAAAAAAACTTAGGATCATAACAATATGTAGGACAAAAGGCAAAAAACAGTCATGAAGACTAGAACTGTGGAAAGTGAGTCAGATAAATTGAATATTATTAAATATAATCATTATATCAAAAATACCATTTGAATAAAGCCATCTTCTTAATCCCAGATCATTATCTGTTTCTCTTTTTGAAGGGGTGGAGAAAAATGTAACATTCGTTCTAGGTGATTTATTTTCCTGAAAAACTATGTGTAAAAATGTCTCTAGATATGAGGAAATACTATTACTCTAACATTTATTATATGGGTTCAGTTGGTTTCTTTTTTTACAGGCTCTATGCAGTTGGTGGTCGTGATGGAAGTTCTTGTCTCAAATCTGTAGAATGTTTTGATCCTCATACTAATAAATGGACTCTGTGTGCTCAAATGTCAAAGAGAAGAGGAGGTGTGGGAGTAACTACTTGGAATGGATTCCTGTATGCTATTGGTGGTCATGATGCTCCAGCATCAAACTTGACATCCAGACTATCAGATTGTGTGGAAAGGTAATATTTAGATGAAAATAGTGCTAGTGAAAAAATGTGGCATGATTTTCACGAAGAGCTGTAATAGGACCCTATTAACATGGTAATAAAATGTTACTACTAGTAAATATGTAGACACATATCATGTAATCAAAATACAAATAGAATAAAAATACCATCTTATTGCACTTTATCCAGAAAAATTATCTTGGTTACTAAAAACCTCATTGAAGGGTTCAGACTTCATTTTCAGAAAAAATGTATAAGCGTCTTGATTAACACATGAGTGTTTCACCAAATTAGCCTTAAACAAAGAATAGAACTTTCTCCATTCACAAGGTAATTTTAAAATAAGTTACTATTCAGTTTCTACCAGTCCTTTAATGTCACCGCTTTCCTGCCTCCCCTTGACTTTATGGGAAAATCAAGTATGTGCATCTTCAAAAGTAATGCAATCATTGTTGAAATGGATTAATATGACATTATTATTAGAACAAGTTTCAGGTGATTGCATTACTTACAAAAGGCAGAACTAGATGTGATTTATACAGGGCTCATCAAACAAGTGACAATTACAGTAGAATCATAGAATAATAGGACTGGAAGGGACCTCAAGAGGTCATCGAGTCCAGCCCCCCGCCCTCAAGGCAGGACCAAGCTCCGTCTACACCATCCCTGACAGATGTCTATCTAACCTGTTCTTAAATATCTCCAGAGAGGGAGATTCCACCACCTCCCTTGGCAATTTATTCCAGTATTTGACCACCCTGACAGTTAGGAATTTTTTCCTAATGTCCAATCTAAACCTCCCCTGCTGCACTTTAAGCCGATTACTCCTTGTCCTGTCCTCAGAAACCAAGAGGAACAAATTTTCTCCTTCCTCCTTGGGACACCCTTTTAGATATTTGAAAACCGCTATCATGTCCCCCCTTAATCTTCTTTTTTCCAAACTAAACAAGCCCAGTTCATGAAACCTGGCTTCATAGGTCATGTTCTCTAAACCTTTAATCATTCTTGTCGCTCTTCTCTGTACCCTTTCCAATTTCTCCACATCTTTCTTGAAATGTGGCACCCAGAACTGGACACAGTACTCCAGCTGAGGCCTAACTAGTGCAGAGTAGAGCGGCAGAATGACTTCACGACTTTTGCTTACAACACACCTGTTGATACAACCTAGAATCATATTTGCTTTTTTTGCAACAGCATCACACTGTTGACTCATATTCAACTTGTGGTCCACTATGACCCCTAGATCCCTTTCCGCCATGCTCCTTCCTAGACAGTCGCTTCCCATCTTGTATGTATGGAACTGATTGTTCCTTCCTAAGTGGAGCACTTTGCATTTCTCTTTATTAAACCTCATCCTGTTTATCTCTGACCATTTCTCTAACTTGCTAAGGTCATTTTGAATTATGTCCCTATCCTCCAAAGAAGTTGCAACCCCACCCAGTTTGGTATCATCTGCAAACTTAATAAGCGTACTCTCTATCCCAATATCTACATCATTGATGAAGATATTGAACAGTACGGGTCCCAAAACAGACCCTTGAGGAACTCCACTTGTTATCCCTTTCCAGCAGGATTTAGAACCGTTAACAACAACTCTCTGACTACTGTTATCCAGCCAATTATGCACCCACCTTATCGTGGCCCTATCTAAGTTATATTTGCCTAGTTTATCAATAAGAATATCATGCGAGACCGTATCAAATGCCTTACTAAAGTCTAGGTATATGACATCCACCGCTTCTCCCTTATCCACAAGGCTCGTTATCTTATCAAAGAAAGCTATCAGATTAGTTTGGCATGACTTGTTCTTCACAAACCCATGCTGGCTATTCCCTATCACTTTATTACCTTCCAAGTGTTTGCATATGATTTCCTTAATACCTGCTCCATTATCTTCCCTGGGACAGATGTTAAACTGACCGGTCTGTAGTTTCCTGGGTTGTTCTTATTCCCCTTTTTATAGATGGGCACAATATTTGCCCTTTTCCAGTCTTCTGGAATCTCCCCTGTCTGCCATGATTTTTCAAAGATCATAGCTAAAGGCTCAGATACCTCCTCTATCAGCTCCTTGAGTATCCTGGGATGCATTTCATCAGGACCTGGTGACTTGCTGACATCTAACTTTCCTAAGTGATTTTTAACTTGTTCTTTGTGTATCCTATCTTCTAAACTTACCCTCTCTCTGCTTGTATTCACTACGTTAGGCACACCTCCAGACTTCTCGGTGAAGACCGAAACAAAGAAGTCATTGAGCATCTCCGCCATTTCCAAGTTCCCTGTTACTGCTTCTCCCTCCTCACTAAGTAGTGGGCCTACCCTGTCCTTGGTCTTCCTCTTCCTTTTAATGTATTTAAAATTTTATATTGAACAATCAGGGTATGTCTACACTACCCCGCTAGTTCGAACTAGCGGGGGTAATGTAGTCATCCGCAGTTGCAAATGAAGCCTGGGATTTGAATTTTCCGGGCTTCATTTGCATGAAGCCGGCCGGCGCCATTTTTAAATGCCGGCTAGTTCGAACCCCGTGCCGCGCGGCTACACGCGGCTTCTAATCCGAACTAGCTACTCCGTGCCGCGTGTAGCCGCGCGGCACGGGGTTCGAACTAGCCGGCATTTAAAAATAGCGCCAGCCAGCTTCATGCAAATGAAGCCCGGGAAATTCAAATCCCGGGCTTCATTTGCAACTGCGGATGACTACATTACCCCTGCTAGTTCGAACTAGCGGGGTAGTGTAGACATACCCTCACATATTTTCTTTAGATTAGTGATATTTCTCTAGGTCTCGGTTTCTGGCCTACTAAGCCAGCTGAACTTTTTCCTGCTACAACACACTGTCATACTTAGAACCCTGGGCAGATACAACTATCTATCCGCAGATGCAGATATCTACAGATAGAAACTGGTATCCACTGATGTGCAGGACTCTACTCCTGAGAACAGTGACAACCAAGTTAGAAGACTGTAGTGCCTCCACTTCCAGGAGCCAGCACCCAGTGCTGGCAGCTCCTCTTAGGTGTGGCTCTGCTTCTCCCAGTCCCACCCCTGGCAGGGCTGTCTTACCCTAAACAGGAGCGGGAGGAAAAAAGAGAGACAGTGAGTAGATAGTTCAAATAGTTACAAGAGGCTGATAAGAACAAAAATATATTGCTCGCTAAGAAGGTATCTAAAACGGTGAAAGTGTTTGGGAGATGGAATTGGTGTTGATTATTTTTTTTTTAATCTGCACCGTGAACTGTGTTCAACACTAGCAACAAAAAAAAAAATCACAATGGGAGCCAGCTTCTTCCCCAAGATTTTGATCCCTTCAAAATGTTCTGCTTCCAGGAGGCTACCAGTCTCTTCTTTGCTGTAACTTCACACTGCCTTTTCGTAATATTTTTGTATCTCATGCAAAGAAATCAACACCAATTCCATCTCCCAAACACTTTCACCGTTTTAGATACCTTCTTAGCGAGCAATATATTTTTGTTCTTATCAGCCTCTTGTAACTATTTGAACTATCTACTCACTGTCTCTCCTTTTTCCTCCCCCTCCTTTTTTCTCTTTTTTTCCGTCTCCCCCCTTTTCCCTTCCCTTATTGGATCTGGACTTCTAATACTTCCTGTCACCTGAAGAAGTGGGTTGTGCCCACAAAAGCTCATGATACCATCTACGTGTTTTGTTAGCCTTTAAGGTGCTCCTAGACTATTTGTGGTTTTTTAAGTTTTTCCTGTTACAGACTAACTCAGCTACCCCTCTGAAGCTTTTGAATAAGCAAGACACTGCATTCAGCTGTATGGAGTGGAAATCCATCAACTACACAAAGAAACTCGCATAGATCCAAACAGACATCATTTTCCTTTCTAAGTGCAAACAGATGAACATCATATCTAAGGGACTAAGGGTGAAAAATCCATTGCAATCTACATATCCCACAGACTACAGCCTGAGATTATGCCACACTCTCACAAAGAAACTCAGGAACCACTACCTTATCAGCATTCTATAGAACAAACAGAAGAAAATCAAGGAGGAGCTCTCAACATTAGAAACTGACATAAAAAAACAAGCTTCCACACACGCTTCATCTTTCCAGACTTTACTAAAATTCAACAAACCACCTACAAGGATCACTTTGTCTCCCTTCAGAATACAAGGGACAATAAACTATCCAAACTCCTATACACCTCAAGATCTCTCATTCCCGATACTTTCAACTCACTTAGCAACATTGTCAACCTATCCAACCACTCTCTTGGCCAACCAAGAAATCTGTCCTATCACGATGACTCTCCTTCTGCCCCACCACTCCTACGAATATGATTCAGTTCTGTGGAGATCTGGAAGCCTTTTTTCACTGCCTCTGTCTAAAGGAATATTTCCAACACACCGATGTACAACACACTGACCTTGCTACTCCCCCCCTGCCAGTCCCACAAGAGGAAGGACCCCTACTAATGGTCGTAATGAGAATCTTGACTTCTACATTGACTGCTTCTGCAAACATGCTCGAGCTGACATGATCAGCAAACAGCAACATATAACCTCAGTCATACAGAATGGAATGCTATACACAGCCTCAAAAACAATTCTAACATCATAACCAAAGAGGCTGATATAGGGGGCACTGTAGTCATCACGAACAGAACAGATTATGAACAGGAGGTGACCAGACAACTCACCAGCACCAGATTCTACAAGTCTCTCTCCTGTGATCCCACCAAAGAATACCAAAAAAATAACTGCTTATGAAGCTCCCTGATGCTGCTCAGGACCAAATTTATACTAACACCACCCCTGATCCCCAACCAGGAGTTTTCTGTCTGTTACCCAAGATACACAAACCTAGAAATCCCGTATGACCCATCATCTCAAGCATTGGCACACTTACAACAGGATTATCTGGCTATATTGACTCTCTCCTCAGACCCTATGCTATCAGCACTCCTAGCTACCTTTGAGACACCACCGACTTCCTGAAGAAACTACAAAACATCAGTAATGTACCTGAAAATACCATCCTGGCCACCATGGACATAGAAGCTCTTTACACCAACATTCCACATGAACTTCAGAGGGGTAGACGAGTTAGTCTGTAACAGGAAAAACTTAAAACAACAACTAGTTTAGTAGCACTTTAAAGACTAACAAAACATGTAGATAACAAGAAGTCCTGTGGCACCTTATAGACTCAAAGATTTATTGAAGCATAAGCTTTCATGGGCAAAGACCCACTTTGGCAGATGGTATTTGCCCACGAAATCTTATGCTCCAATAAATCTGTTAGTCCATAAGGTGCCACAGGACTTCTCGTTGTTTATGCAGGTTCAGTCTAACATGGTTACCTCTCTGATACTTGAAAACATGTAGATGTTATCATGAGCTTTCGTGGGAAAAACCCACTTCTTCAGATGACTGGAATACAATGAGTCCAGATCCAAGGATAAATAAGGGAAGCGGGCAGGGGAGATAAAAAGAGAAATAGTGAGCAGATAAAACTTAAACAACAATCAGTCGAGCAGCAATCTAAGGACCAACAAAACGTAGATAGTGAGTAGATAGTTCAAGTAGTTACAGGAGTCTGTTAAGAACCATTAGCACCTCCGTTGGTTGGTTGGTTGGTTAAGTTAGTAAAACAGGGCTACTCAACTTTGGAAGCCACGGGGGTCACAATGATACTCACAGCACATTCCAAGGGCCGCAGCTTAAGCGTGGTTACACTTACGTTTGTAATCCCAAATATATACATGGGGGGAGTGGATAGCTCAGTGGTTTGAGCATTGGCCTGCTAAACCCAGGGTTGTGAATTCAATCTTCGAGGGGGCCATTTAGGGATCTGGGGCAAATCTGTCAGGGATGGTTCTTGGTCCTGTCGTGAGGGCAGGGGACTGGACTCAATGTCGTCTCAAGGTCCCTTCCAGCTCTATGAGATAGGTATAGGCAGGGCTTGACAATCTATGTAATCTACTCGCCTGTGGCGAGTAGATTACAACCCGGAAGATCTGGGTTTGGGCGATCTGCGCATGCGCAGAACGCCAGATAGCACGGCTGGCGAGTAGGGCTCGGCTCGGCGAGCCCTGGGTATAGGTATATCTTCATATGCAAATAGCTTCTTTCACACTGTCAGACATGAATACAAAGCACTTCCCACAATGTTCCAGCGCTTCTGGCACCTCTTCCCTGGGGGCTAGAAACACCGACACCCTGTACCTATCTGTTCCAGCCAGCCTGTCTGCTTGTGTCTTTCAATGCTCACTCCGCTTGTGGAGCGGGTTCCCACTGGAGGCCATGTTCAAAGGATCCCACCTGCAGGCTGCATGTTGAGCCCTGTGTAATCCCAAACTGCACCGCGAGCTGCAAACAAATGGGCCGCGGCACTGCTCTTTGAAGTACCCCGTCTTACCCCCATTGTTGCCTCTGATAGAGGCAGCAAGGGTGGGGAATCAATTAGTCGACTGACTATCTGATAAGCACTTGCTTATCGAACAGTCAACTAGTCCTTACTACAGTCCACAACTTAAACCCTTCCTATGCATTATCAACAATCTACAACCTATCCTGGAAAATGACCCCCCACTCTGAGTCCTTGGGGGAAAGGCCAGTTCTTGCCTACAGACAACCCCGTAATCTCAAACAAATTATTTCCAGTAACCACACAACATACCTCCATCATGATCATCCAGGAACCCATCTCTGCAATCAGCCCTGGTGCTAACTCTGGCCACACATCTACACCAGCGATTTTATCATTGGATCCAACCACATCAGCCACCAAATCAGAGGCTCATTTAACTGCACTTCCACTAATGTGATCTATGCCATCAAATGCCAGCAATGCCCCACTGTCATGTATATTGGCCAAACTGGACAGTCTCTACGGGAAAGAATAAATTGGATACAAATCAGATATCCAAAAAGGCAATACACAAAAACCTGTTGGAGAACACTTTAATCTGCCTGGACACTTATTAATGTATCTCCAACTCACCATTTTGTTTCAGGCCAATTCCACAAGCCAAATACACAGAGAAGGGTTGGAACTTAACTTCATTCACAAGTTTAGTTCTTATGGAAATGGTATGAACCGGGATATTGGCTGGCTCGCACACTATCTTCCACAACCAACCTAACAATGGAGGTGTTAATTGTTCTTATCAGCCTCTTGTAACTATTTGAACTATTTACTCACTGTCTTTCTTTTTTCCTCCCCCCCTTTTTTTCTCTTTTATTCTTCTCCCCCCTTCTCTTTTCCCTTATTTATTCTTGGATCTGGACTTCTAGTATGCCCGTCATCTGAAGAAGTGGGTTGTGCCCACGAAAACTCATGATTCCATCTACATGTTTTGTTAGTCTTTAAGGTGCTACTAGACTATTTGTTTTTTAAAAAAATATTTTCTTTTGACAGTCCTGTGCCTTCAAAGCATCTTTATGTGATTCCCTCAATAAATTTATGTTTCTATTTTCTTGGCATTGTGTCTTCCTGTCGCAAAGCAAGACATTTGCAGATTGAGTCAAAAACAAGATCTTAAAAGATAAACTTGTCGAAATTCTCCAATTTACTCTAGACTCAAAGTTAAACTCAGGGTTTTTCAGTGTACCACCTGTCTATTATTGTGTTTGTGATCCTAATGATATCAGTTTATGGCCAGAAAAGTTCTGTAAATTGCCGTAGAAAAGTTTTGCCTTGTATACCAGGTCAACTTTTTTCTATATAGTTATTTCAAAAGCACTGGTTAACTTATTTGTCCAATGAATCTCCTTAGAAACACTGCATTATTCAGTATATAATTTGGGATTTAATAGTTCTGTCTGTCTGTGAGCTGAAGTGAGCACTATAGTCTAACATAAATGGGCAGAAGAACTTGATTGTAAAGCAGAGTATGTTCAGTCATAAAAGAGAGATTTTTTAAAGAAATTGTATCTATTTTTTAAAAGCTAGAAAAGATAAACATGGTAAATATAATCCAAATATGTCTTGGGCAAAGTTGCATGGTCAGCTCTCAGGATTGTGGACTTAAGTGAACTGGTAGTTATCAAAAAGCTTGTTCTAGTCATGGACTGTTAAATAACTATTTTAAAGGATTTAATTGTTTCCATTTAAAGTGTCTTAATTGATTTTCTACTTTACCCTTTCCTATTTAGCTTACAATAGAAACTTTACAAGAGCATAATTCAAATAACTCTAACACATGATTCATATATGCTGCTAAATGAAATTGCGTACATTATTGTTAGCAGTACTAGAAATCTTCTGTTTGTAACAAGGTGAGGGTTTTTCTAATAACTTGAATTTTTGTTCATGCTTTCAGAAATAATCAACTTTACATGTATTTTTCCATCCAGTAAATAAATTCATTTAATCTTGTCATTACACTTCTGGATGTGCTACAATGTAAAATATTTCAACTGAAATCATGGGACCTGTACAGTATTTGACCATTCAGAAGGTGTGCATCTAGTGAATGTACCTGGTACTGACTGTACAGCCTCAGTGAAATGATTAACCAAATGCTGCTTTTAAGGGAAAGGTTTAAACAAGTAAGAAACACTTTTAATTTCACACCTGAAGAGAAAATACTCCTTTACTGATTCCATTAGATAGTCTAATACCTTGAAAGAGTCAATTTCTGTATTTTTAATTAATGGAATTATAGGGAACTAGTAATATAACCAGTAATATTAGCCTTTTACAAAAATTCTCTTTCAGGTATGATCCAAAAACAGATGTGTGGACTGCAGTGGCCTCAATGAGCATTAGCAGAGATGCAGTGGGAGTGTGTCTTCTTGGTGACAAGTTGTATGCTGTTGGAGGTTATGATGGGCAAACCTATCTTAATACAGTAGAGTCTTATGATCCCCAGACCAATGAGTGGACCCAGGTATAGTTTCTACTTAAATTATAAGGTGGTATTTATTTTAGTGATGTCAAGTGTGCTTTGTGCTCTCAAATAAAGAAGAGAGATAAAGTGCATGCCTACAATGAGATTACAAGACAGTAGAGCTGAAGCAGAAGACAGACACAGAGACCAAAATTTTCAAAATAAAAGTTTAAAGTGAGGTGCCTAAATCAATTCCATGATTTTCAGAAGTGCTGAGCACCGATCAGTATAGCCTTGAACAGATCCAAAGTAATCCATGGATAGCTGCATTAATGTCCACAGATGTGGATGCTAAGGGGATGTGAGTGATTAACCGATAAGCGCTTAACAGTTCCAATTAACCGGTATGGGCTGGAGCAGCTACCCGCTCACCACAGGCATGGGGCTGTGCCAGCTCCATGGGGTCCACCCTGGGCAAGGGTGCTCCAGCCCAGTCAAAACAGCCCTTATCGGCAGGCCTGGCTCGGGTGCGCCACGGTCAGGGATACTTCAGCCCAGCCAGAGCAGCCCCTATCCGCAGCGGAGGGACCACATTACATTTAACTAGTTAGCCAATTAAATGGAATTTTACATCCCTAGAGGATACCTCCAAATATAAAGCATATATCTGTAAATTTGCAGGGTTCTGTATACAACATTTTTATCCACGTCCGTATCTTCAAAAATGAGTCTTGGATATCAGCATTCACATCTGATACCTATGGATATAAAGCAGATATCCACAGATTTGCAGAGCTCTACCCCTCAGCTCTCATTTTCCTACAGTTGAAAGTCTTGGCAAGTGTCAAGAAGATTGTGTTATTATTCAGCATCCATAGTTCTTGGTCCACATAGGAGAGACAGACCCCAAGGAGAACGGGTAGATGATATAGTAGATTGGTGCAGAGCTAGTCTACAGAAACTAAGCCACTCCGCACTGGACAGGGAAAGATGGAAGGAAATAGTGAGGGAGGCATCAGATACCAATGGGCATTGAGCCTGTGGTGGTTGTTGATGATGATGATGATGGATAGTTCAATATGATAAACCAAAGTTTAAAAAAATAGATTAAAATAGTAAGTACAAGAACTTGTCCTTTAGTTTTCTTTTTAAAACAAAATAAAATTTTTAAAGAACAGTTCTCACACTGCATGTTACTAGGTCCTTCTTATCAAGGTTTGATCTGATTTGCCTAAGAAACTCTTCTCAGCATCTCTTTTATTGAGATACTTATACCATGCTCATCATTGTGGTATATGAGCATCTGGTGAATAGACTTCAAGCCTGCCCTACTTTCTCCTTCAGGCACAAACCTCTGAGTGTTGCTTGGAAGTATTTTCCAGGTGATCAGGAGCTGTGTTAAAAGTTGCATTAAAAGACTTGCACAATAAAGGCTATTTGCAGTGCACAATGTCTTTTCTTGGATCTACTAAACCTTTAAAGTACAATAAAAATACTTTATTTTAAAAAATTCAAATAGATATTTTATATTTTACTATGCAGAGTACTTGTTTGCCAGGGTTCATAACTTTAGAGAGCAGAATTTGATCCTTCAGAAGAAAATTTACTTGCTTAATTGAACATTTTTATGTCAAGTTTCAGCCCTTTTTGTTAATTTTTAAAGCCATGTCACAAAACACCTGAAATATGACATTACAGCCTTAACTATTGTGGGGCACTATTGGTTTTGAAAATACATCTTTTTTTTTTAAAGTTGATTATATTTATTTTATAAAGATACCATGTATCAGTCATGTTTTTGTTTTTCTTCTAGGTTGCACCATTGTGCCTAGGAAGAGCTGGAGCATGTGTTGTGACAGTAAAACTCTAATAATTTTGTATATGAAGATACTAGTCTCCCCCGTATACTTATTAATTTTTCCTCAATGAATGAATATGTTATCAGTAAACAGAGGTGCTGTGTATTTTCCACAGAGCTAAGTGTTTGGGCTTTAAGATAGCATACAGCTAAACAATTTTTAATGAACCAAGAATAAGCACTTTTTAAAAAATTCTTATGTTACCATATACGTACAAAAACTGTATTTGTAAGCTATTGTGCTGCAGTCAGTTGATTGCCAGCAAATACTTTCTTCTTATAAAATGCTAAGAAACTGAGTAAGTCTATTCTAAAATAATTGGATGTTACATATTAGGGACCCTGATGTTGCAGACATGTATGGGAGTAATTTTATTCAAAGAAGTAGTCCAGCGTATTTCAGAGGGGAAAAGAGGTTGCAGGATCAGGCCCTAAATATTTAATTTGCCTGTACTGAATGTGTTTTGCTGCAGCTATGCAGGTTATTTTTCAGTGCAGACAGGCAAACCAGTTGTAAATGGCAGGCTTATTTCTTGCCTTGGAGATGAAGGTATCTATTTGGTGACTATATTGCACTTTTTTCATCATAACTGAGGTTTAGCAATCTTTTTATTTAACCAAAGCCTTATTTTAAGTATTGTCTTTATTATGCCAAGAGAAATTTGCTACTTAATACTTCTGCAGGAGTCATGCAACATCCCACAGACTCTGGATTTTTAAAGGTTTTATTTAACATGCAGTGTTACATTTCTTTACTTAGTTTCATCTCGTATTATTTATACTTGATTGTAACTACTCTCTGAGAGTTTTTCCTTTTAAAATGAGAGAGAGATGTGAAGGGTGATTAAAAGTGAGCCAGCAGAAGTTAACATGGGTGCTTTGGGAATTTCTAAGCATCCCATTACATGAAGGTTAAAAATTATCTATAATTTTTTAAATTGTATTTAAATTGGGGATGTGCACTAATTTGAAGAATACATTTTTATAAGTGAAATGGAACACTTGTGCTGTTTTTTCCTACAGTGTTACTTCAACAGATAGCATCTTGAAGGACTGACAGATTTAAGTGCCCTCAGTTAAGGATGATCAACACTTTGTGTAAAAGTAATAGTATCTCACAGGAACAGACTCCATTAGTTAAATTATTTAGTGAACTTCCTTTGACGTACTTTATAATTTGACTTTTTCGTTTGATTGTTATAAATTCATTACACAGAATTGTGTGGACATTCCAAATGTTCTCTGAAAGTTTTGTGAAAGAGTTTTTTTGTTTTTTGGCATTTGCTTTTCTGTGCCTTGTTTCATATGTTTTCAAACTATATAATACATGATTGTGTTTCTTTTTCTATTGAAAAATGTGAAGATGTGGGCTCATTGAATGTTTGTGAAAGTAAGTTCAAAGTGTCTGAAACCCAAAGTCTTTATACATTTGTAATTTTTAAATAAAAATGTCAATGTTAATGTTTAATGAATTATTTATTGTTTTAAAAACAATTACTGAGCAGTAAAACTTCGTGATGAAATGTGTAATGCTTATCTCTCAGTGTGTACCAGTGGTCATTGTTTTAAATATTTTTTAAGTACAATTTCCATTTGGTGGTTTAGTGTCTTATTTTTGTGCAATCTGTAATACAAACATTTTATTTTTGGATTAGTACATTTAAAACTGATTTATTTCAGCTGCTTTACATTATTTTTTAAAACTCATCATGCTGGACTTCTGTTGTTACAAAAGCATCTCCTGTTTCTATTAAATATTTTGAATTGTTCTTCATAAACAAAATTCTTAGGTATTCCAAGATAATACAGTTAATACCTCCATCTCTTTTTAAAATGGGACTAACCTATTAGCTAAGTGAGTTTCTTTCATCAGAGATGTTGGAATGACATACCCAGGGAATACAATCTAAGGATGTAAAAGACAAGTTGACTATCCAATAAGCATTTGCTTATCGGATAGTATTTTGACTAGTTGGCTAGTCGATATCTCCCCATCCCCCTTTGCTATAAGATGGAGGCAGCAAAGGAGGGGAGGAGGAGGGAAGGGTACTTCAAAGTGGCAGCGCATTACAGCGGCACTGCCACTTTGAAAGGCTGCCTTGGGGTTTCAAAGGGGTAGCTGCTGCACAGCTGATCCGCAGATCAGCTGTGAGGGCGGGCTGCCCCTTTAAAACGCCACCTCTGTGCCTTTCAAAGGGGGCAGCCGTGGAGTCCGGGGTCAGCCCGCAGCATTTCCCCAGAACCCTGGATCAGTCCCCAACTAGCCCTACTAGAACCCGTGGGCACCCTACAGAGCCCAGCAAGTGCAATAAGTACAGCTTCAGCCAACTCAATCTGCACCATCAAGAGCCACCTCTGTATGTTCCCTGGATTGATCTGCTTACCAGGAGGAAGATGAACCAGCTTCAAGAGATGAAGAGTCTTCTCTTTCTTCACATCCACCGACACACATCTCATCTTCCCTGGATGACACCTTGATGCTCCCTTCTCCCACAGTGGGAGACAATTTTAAATCATTCCAGACTTTGCAAGAGGGTGGCCGATGTCATGGAGGTCTCCCTAGTGAGCCTCCTTGAAACTCAGCATAAATTAATCAGCATACTGCATGCCTCCCTGTCTACTACTCTGGTCCTACCGATGGACCTAGCCCACATGGACCCTACCAAATTGATCTGGCAGACCAGCAACAGTGCCATGGATCTGCAAGAGGTCATACCATAAATACTACGTTGCACCACAGTGTGCTGGCTTCTTGTTTTCCCATCCATCCCCTAACTCCTTAGTTGTAGATTCCGTTAATCGGAGGGGAAAACAAAGTGACAAGGAGTGAAAACTCCTGGACCTCATAAGGTAGGAAGGCTTATTCCCCTGCATCTCTCCAAATCCGTATATCGAACTATCACTGCAATGCTTGCAAAAATACACACACCATATTTTCAAGCAACTATCACATTTTATTGACAGCCTTCTGGAGGAAAGAGAGAGGAGTTCAGGGCTAATATAAACGGAAGCACTGAGATTTCCTGCCCGGCTCTAAAGCTGCCTTAGACGCCTCTGATACCATGTCTCGTTCCATAGTGACAGCCATGGTGATGAGGAGGTCATTATGGCTTCATCTTTCGGGCTTTCCCCATGAGGTACAGGCCATGGAGAGGATCTTTCCAGGGTTCCAAGTTCTTCGCAGACACCACCAATGTGTCACTCCACTCACTTAAAGACTCCCAAGTCACATTGAAGATGCTTGGTATTCATGTCACTGTAGCAAAACGTAAATAGGGAACATTCTTTATTCACAGATACAAACCCACAACTTTTAGTCAGGCACAGAGACATTTTGACAACAGAAGGACGCAACACCAAACCAGATGAAGATAAACCCCTGACCAGCCTTCTATCTTTCAATCCTCAATTTCGAGTCAAACATTTTGAAGGTCAGGTTGAAAATCTGGTAACACCTCTCTGTTTAAGGCAACTACAGCCCCATTAACTGTTCTGGCAGTATCTAGTACTCTTCTACCGTCAACGATCCTCCATCATGACCTACAGATGGGTACTGGACATTATAAAGAGTGAATACTGTATCCTTTTTTCTTCTACCCCGTTCTCTCACCCACCTTCCCCATCTCTTTTCAGGGACCCATCTCACCAGAGCATTCTCCTCCAGGAAATCGACCACCTTCTTTATCTGGGAGCTGTAGAACCTGTTCCTCACTGTTACAGAGGCAAACGGTTTTACCCCCAACTTCTTCCTCACAGTGAAGAAGTTAGGGGGATGGTGACCAATTCTAGATCTCAGGAAGCTCAACCAACACATATGACTACAATGGTTCCAGATGGTTACCTTGCCCACTATAATTCCTGCCTTATTTACTGGGCAAGGACAACCTCACTATGGACAACCTCAGCAGGAATTTCAGCTCCAACTACGAATTGGAAATGGACCACAAAATCTTCCATCATATTGTTCCCGTGCAGATATTGGCATGCACTCCCTGGAGGACACATTCACAGTACCCTGGAATACACTGTTTCTCTATGCTTTCCCTCCAATTCCACTCCTCCATCAAGTAATCAGCAAAATAAGGTTGGACACAGCCATGGTGATACTTATTGCTCCAGCTTGGCCCAAGCAGACATGGTACACTTACCTGCTTTAGATATCCAGGAGAAGGCCATGTCGAGTTCCATTGCTTCCTCATCTCCTGACATGGTTTCTCAAAGGTTCTCCTCGGTAGAAACAACATTCACTGATCAAGTTAAACAAATCTTGTTGAACAGTCATAGAATAAGAACAAAGATAAGTGGCAAAGATTCTCACGGTCAGAACAAAAATGCTTGAGCCCATCGATGGTACCACTTTCTAACATCTTGGAATACCTCCTAGAATTAAGAGTCAGGCCTCTCTTTCAGCTTTTTAAAGGTTTACCTCACAGCCATAACATCCTTTCCTCAACCCATTGACGACAAATCAGTCTTCACTCACTCAACAACCAAGCACTTTCTCAAGGGCATATAGAACACTTATCCATCTATCAGGCCCCCTGTTTCAGCCTGGGACCTAATTTTAGTGCTTTGGGGGCTCACCTGTAAACCATCTGAACCCAGCACAACAAGCTCCATGCCCCACCTTTCTATGAAGGTGGCTTTATTGGTGGCCCTCACATAGGCCAGGGGAGGGTTGGCAAAATCAGCACATTAATGGCAGACGCACTTCACAGTATTTCATAAAGACAGAGTGGTTCTCCGTCCTCACCCAAAGTTCCTCCCCAAGGTTCCCACTGTTTTTCATTGTAACGAACCCATAAACTTACCCGTATTTATACATCCAAGAATAGCCATTTGTTTTATCCCAGTATCACACTATGACCTTGAATTCCATTACTTATCTATCCAGGCCCTAAAACCATTTTCATAGTTGCTGCTTTCCAGGGTACAGTCCCTGATCTGGGTACTGACCAACTTCTTTGTTCCTAAATGTACGATTGTGGGGATGTATTTCTGATTTGACAAAAGGCAAGGGTTGTATGCCTTCAGATGTGATTAACAAAGAATAGAAGGGGTAGCCACGTCAGTATGTATCTGAAAAAACAGCAAGGAGTCCGTGGCACCTGAATGACTAACGGATTTATTTGGGCATAAGCTTTGCCCACGAAAGCTTATGCCCTATAAATCTAATAGTCTTTAATGTGCTGTTAGCTGGTAGCCGGGGTAGTGAGTGGTCTGTGAGCCCTATCACACACCCGAGTCTTTGACTGCTAGGACAGGGTCCCTTCTCCGTGGGCAGCCAGGGAGGCTGATGGGCGCCCCAAGAGTCTGCCCTGTGGAGGCGGCATGGCACAACGCTCAGCTCTTACTGTGTTTACCCCTGACTTGCTATGATTTTTTTAATTGTGTCTGGTTCTGTTACAGCAACAGGAGGAGTCAGGTTAAAGCTTAAACAGTTACTATTTTATTGTTACAAGGCAAGTTTAGCTGTTAAATGTTACTGCTGTGTTACAGATAACACAGCCACTACAAAAGGCAAGACAGAAAATCCAATGAAAAGTCACTTAAAGGTACCATGAAACCCTTTTGGTTCTCTGAGCTCTTATTGTATGCGCACAAAAATAGACCCCCTAGCAGGTATATTCTCACCCCTGCGATCCTTACTCCGGTGAAGCCAGCGTTTCTCTCAATCCCAATGGGAAGCAGTTGATATGAGACGAAGGCATCCCTAAAGTCTTGGGGGTCCAAGACCGCCAGGTATATGGGTGGATCTCCAATTAGAGGAGGCATTATACCCCTGTGGTCACGTAGACGCTTCTCTTGTCATTAAAATGCCAATTAAGTTGGAACATCTTTGTGATGCCCATTCCCACAGGGGGTACAAAAGCTTAATTTGCACCTGTGAGGTGGAGGTAACTAAATCATTAGGGCTGGACATTCTTTCTGATGGGGCGGCAGATTCCTCTTCTGGGACGGTATGTAGGCGTATCAATTACTGGTACCAGCCAAAGGCAGCCCGAGGCCCCAATCACCTGCTGGCCCAATTGTCGCTATTATCTGGTTCCTGTCTAGCATCCAGGGCCATTATTATTCTAGCACCTCTGGAGGCCCTGGAGCCTTTGAAGACAGAGTTTTGCTATCAAGATTCTCTCCCCCAAGGCTGTCAGAGGGAGGAGGGTGGGGTTTTCTGTCTGGCTACATGTGCTCATTGTAGTCCTCATTGTAGTTAACCAAGGCAAAACAGACTCTTCAAAACATCAAGTAAGGCCACTAATGATAGGCCAGTAAGGTTATACTTTTCTTTGTATGCAGGCAATCAATCTCCTCTAATTACACCCATTTCCTTTGGACCAAACACAGCATTGCATTCCTTTCACTACAAGACAATTACACATCCTTCAGCGTGCATTATTATGTGGAAGCTATAGTGCACTGTAAAAGATCTATACAAATCAAAGTCTCTCTATTCATCCATTTGCCTAATGCTAGCATTTTGCACTATCCTCCTGAGAAGTAAAGTTTGGCCCTTTATTTACTAAGTACGCTATGAAAACAACATGCTCAGCATTCATCTCACTATTGCAGGTACAGCACTGAAATGCTTAGAGGAGAATCATATCCAGTATTTTGCAGATAAAAGAATGATTATCAAGACACAATATCTTGAGGATAAATGCAACTAATATGGGTCAACATCAGTGTAAATTATGAGTGCTCAGAAGAACACATCACCTGAAAAAAAAAACCCCACTATTGGCTATTGCTTTTCTCCAGTCTGACTGTATCCTTGCTTCTTTCCAAACCTGCTGAATTTCAAGTGAAATATAGACAGCTTTGGAACAGCAGTGATTTCTAACTGATAAAACCGGATTCTCCTTCAAGTGGTCCCCGTGGGTGCTCCAGTCTGGGTGCTGGTGCATCCTTGTGCCGGTAACCAGAGACTTTTCTAGCAGTTTTTGCCACGCTGCACAGGCACTGTGGCACTCTCTAGTGTTGTTGGAATTGTTGGGCGCGTGCGCAGCACAGCTCCTCAGTTCCTTCTCTACCGTCCACAGCAGCAGACGGAGCCGATTGTTCTCCTCATTTCTGTAAAAAAAAAAAAAAAAAAATTACATTCCCAGTTTTAACCCTCATTTTCCTCACCTTCCAAGTTTTTGAGCCCTATTCTCCTTCCCTGTCAAATTTAAAAAAAAAAAAAATTCCCTTTGTGGTTCGCCGCTTTTCCCCAACCCCTCATTCCCGGCTCTCCAGGCTTTAAAAGATGCGAGTCATGTCGCGATGCCATGCCTGCCTCGGATAGGCACTCTAAATGTATTAAGTGCCTAAGGGAGGGAGCACCAAACTCAGAAGTGCCTCCACTGCTCCAAATTGACAGCGAGGGCGCACTGGGACAGAGCCAACAGGCTAAAGACACTTTTATATGAGAAGTCCTTCCATCCTTCCTCAGATGACTCTCCTGCAACTTCAAGACCGGCACAATTGAGTAAGGGTATGGAAAAGAATCAACCCTCTACCCACTCTGTTCCTAATACCTCTAAATCGGGTCTTTCCCTGACTCCATCGCTACCATCAGCCGTACAGGTCAGCACCGAGGATAGGCCAGAAACCTCCGGTATGGTGCACTCAAAAGCATCGGCAACTCATAGACTTTAAGATCAGAACGGACCACCATAATCATCTAGTCTGACCCCCTGTACAATGCAGGCCACAGAATCTCACCCACCCACTACTCACCTATATCTCAGATACTGATGTCTTCAAACAATAGTTGAAAGACCCCAAGATACAGAGAATCCTCCAGCAAGTGATCCGTGCCCCATGCTACAGAGGAAGGCAAAAAACCTCCAGGGCCTCTGCCAATCTACCCTGGAAGAAAATTCCTTCCCAACCCCAAATATGGCAATCAGCTGAACCCTGAGCATGTGGGCAAGACTCACCAACCAGACACCCAGAAAAAGTTCTCTATAGTAACTCCTATCTTCCCCCCATTGGCCTATTTACCACTGATAGTGAAAGGTCAATTAATTGCCAAGATCATGTTATCTCATCAAACCATCCCCTTCATAAACCCATCTAGCTTAATCTTGAAGCCAGTTATGTCTTTTGCCCCCACTACTTCCCTTGGAAGTCTGTTCCAAAACTTCACTCCTCTAATGGTTAGAAACCTTCGCCTAATTTCGAGTTTAAACTTCCTACTAGCCAGTTTATATCCATCTGTTCTTGTGTCCACATTGGTATTGAGCTTAAATAATTCCTCTCCCTCCCTGGCATTTATCCCTCTAATATATTTAAAGAAAGCAATCATATCTCTCCTCAGCCTTCTTTTGGCTAAGGTAAACAAGCCAAGTTCCTTGAATCTCCTTTCATAAGACAGGCTTTCCATTCCTCGAATCATCCTAGTGGCCCTTCTTTGTACCTGTTCCAGTTTGAATTCATCCTTCTTAAACATGGGAGACCAGAACTGCACACAGTATTCCAAATGAGGTCTCACCAATGCCTTGTATAACGGCACTAACACCTCCTTATCCCTACTGTAAATACCTCACCTAATGCATCCCAAAACTGTATTAGCCTTTTTCATGGCCATGTCACATTGCCGGCTCATAGTCATCCTGTGATCAACCAGGACTCCAAGGTCCTTCTCCTCTTCTGTTACTTCCAATTGATGTGTCCCCAGCTTATAACTAAAATTCTTGTTATTAATCCCTAAATGCATAACCTTACACTTCTCACTAATAAATTTCATCCTATTGCTATCACTCCAATTTACAAGATCATCCAGATCTTCCTGTATGATATCCCGATCCTTTTCTGAATTGGCAATAGCTCCCAACTTTGTCATCCGCAAATTTTATCAAGACACTTCCACTTTTGATGCCAACGTCAGCGATAAAAAGATTAAATAAAATTGGCCCCAAAACTGATCACTGAGGAACTCCGCTAGTAACCTTCCTCCAACCTGACAGTTCACCTTTCAGTATGACCTGCTGTAGTCTCCCCTTTAACCAGTTGCTTATCCACCTCTCAACTTTCATATTAATCCCTATATTTTCCAATTTAACCAATAATTCCCCATGTGGTACTGTATCAAATGCCTTACTAAACTCGAGGTAGATTAGATCCACTACATTTCCTTTATCTAAAAAAATCTGTTACTTTCTCAAAAAAGGAGATCAGGTTGGTTTGACACGATCTACCTTTTGTAAAACCATGTTGTAATTTGTCCCAATTGCCATTAACCTCAATGTCTCTAACTACTTTCTCCTTCAAAATTTTTTCCAAGACCTTGCATATTACAGATGTCAAACTAACAGGCCTGTAGTTCCCCGGGTCACTTTTTTCTCTTTCTTAAAATTAGGAACTATATTAGCAATTCTCCAGCCAAATGGTACAACCCCTGAGTTTAGAGATTAATACAAATTTTTGCTAATGGACTTGCAATTTCATGTGCCAGTTCCTTTAATATTCTTGGATGAAGATTATCTGGGTCCCCCTGATTTACTCCCATTAAGATGTTCGAGTTTGGCTTCTACCTCGGATTTGGTAATATCTACCTCCATATCCTTATTCCCATTTGTTACGTTGCCATTATCCCTAACCTCTTCATTAGCTTCATTAAAGACTGAAGCAAAGTATTTGTTTAGATATTGGGCCATGCCTAGATTATACTTAACCTCCACTCCATCCTCAGTGATTAGTGATCCCACTTTTTTTTGTTTGTTTTCTTCCTATTTATATGGCTATAAAACCTTTTACTATTGGTTTTAATTCCCTTTGCAAGATCTAACTTTACATGACTTTTAGCCTCTCACTTTGTCCCTACATGCTCTAACCTCAATAAGGAAGCTGTCTTTGCTGATCCCTCCCATCTTCCACTCCTTCTATGCATTCTGCTTTTTCTTAATCACCTCCCTGAGATGCTTGCTCATCCAACTTGGTCTAAAACACCTACCTATACATTTTTTCCTCTTTCTTGGGATACAGGCTTCTGCAACTTTAACTTAAAATAACCCCAGACCTCCTCCACTTTTAGATCCATAAATTCTTCAGTCCAATCCAGTTCCCTAACTAATTTCCTTAATTTTAATAAAATTAGCCCTTTTGAAATAAAAAACCCTAGTCTCAGATTTATTTTTGTTTTTCCTTCCATTTAGTTTGAACTGAATTAGCTCATGATCGCTCGAGCCAAGATTGTCCCCTACAACGATTTCTTCTATGAGGTCCTCACTACTCACCAAAACCAAATCTAAAATGGTATCCCCCCTTGTTGGTTCAACAACTACTTGATGAAGGAATTTATCAGCTATCACATCTAGGAAAATCTGAGCCCTATTATTATAACCAGTATTTGTTCTCCAGTCTATATCTGAAAAGTTGAAGTCTCCCATGATTACACAGTTTCCGTTAGTATTTACTTCTTTAAAAACATTAAAGAGGTCTCTATCCATATCCAAATTAGATACTGGTGGTCTAAAGCACACCCCAAGCACTATCCCAGGGGATTTTTGCCCAGACAGACTCTGTCTTCTCCATTCCATCATTTTATTTCTTTTCAATCTACCTCATTATTGATATACAATGCTACTCCATCACCTTTACCTTTATTTCTGTCTTTCCTAAACAACACATACCCTTCAATACCTGTACTCCAGTCATGCCTAGTCCACCATGTTTCTGTTATTCCTATAATATCTGGTTTCACTTCCTGCACCAGTAGCTCTAGTTCCTCCATTTTGTTACCTAAGCTCCTCGCATTGGTGTACAAACATCTTAATTTTTGCTGTTTCACCTCACTCACATTCTTTACCTCTGTACCTCCAATATGACTAATTAGACTAGTATCCACTCTGCCCTTCCTCCTTATGACCATTCTCTTACCCCCAGCTATATCCTTTCTTTCTTTGTTTTCTTCCCTCTCAATGCTAAAATCCGGCGTAGAGATTACCTGGACATCTCCCAACCGTCTCCCCCAAATTCCTAGTTCAAAGCTCTCTTAATCAGTTGTGCCAGCCTCCATCGTAGAAGTCTGTTTCCTTCCCTACTTAGGTGAAGTCCATCCCGAGAGAACAGTCCTCTGTCCATGAATGCCTCTCAGTGACCATACATCCCAAAGCCCTCCTTATAGCACCACTGCCTGAGGCACCTATTGAGCCTCATACTCCTATCACACCTTTGTTGCCCTTCTCTAGGAACAGGCAGAATCCCACTGAAGATCACCTGAACCTCGATTTTCTTAAGCATCCTCCCCAACCTGGCATAGTCTCCCTTGATTCGTTCCAGCAAGAATCTAGCCGTATCATTTGTTCCTACGTGAAGGATGATCAATGGATTCTTTCCCGCTCCCTTTAGGATCCTCTTCAACCTTAGTTCCACATCCCGTATCTTAGCACCTGGCAGACAGCACACCCTTTTGTCCTCTGGATCAGCTCTGGTTACAGGCCTGTCTATACTTCTCAGTAAGGAGTCCCCAATCACGTAGACCTGCTTTTTCCTGGTGACAGTGCGATTCTCTGGTCTATCCGTTGTTTCCTCTGGCTGCAAGTCCTTTCCATTCCTCTTTTCCCTTGCAATCTTTTTCAACCCATCCTGTATCCTCCTGGTGCTCATTATTGATGTTGTCTCCATCGACTCTTCCCCTTTATGTATGGGACTAGTCACTCTTCTCTTCTTCCTTTCCTTTCCACCTTCAGTGGCCACCTGCTGTATCCCTTCTCCATTCTCCAACTCCACATACCTGTTCTTGAGCTCTATTTCTCCTTCACTGGCCCATCTTTTCCTCTGCCTGGTTCTCATAGTCACATGCTTCCACTGTCCATTTTCTTCACCCAGCAGTCCCCCCACAGAGGCTTTTGATCCTGCTTCAGTCTGCATGTCTAAGCTTTCCCCTTCAGCCACCTCATGCCTTTGCTTCATTATCTGGCACCTCACAAAAGAGCTCAGTCGGAGCCAAAACAGAGGTCAATGGCACCGACCAGCACGGCAGTGGAACCGCCGATGGCACCAGCGAAAGATCGCTCGGCACCAAAGCATCACACCAAAACGGCACCGAGCCCAGCGCCGAAGAAGGCACGTGCTGTCAGACCACCACTGAGTGCCATGGCACCGGAACGATTTTTGGCACCGTCGACACTGCCGCTCCCCCTACTGCCACCATCCAAACTGCATCGTCCCGCACCAACCGAGCGGCGTGACCAGTATCATTCCCTAGTACGGAGCCACATATCATTGGCACTGCCTTCCCTGGGCTCTTCCATCTGTTCCGTGAGGTCTCGATGCTTCTCGCTCGGCCAGTGACATCGGCACCGAGCTAAGGAGCGGATTCTCCTCCCAGCACTCCAGCCCGGCACATAGACCTCAATCTTGGCAGCCGGCCCCAGTCCAATATGCATACTTTTCCGCTCCACACCCTTGGCATGCACAATACGCCAACCCACCTCAACCATATGCCACCCAATGGCAACCATGGAAGCCGCGTCCTAAGATGAGCTACCACTATGCCTCTTCGACTACTTCTAGGTCACCTCCCCCCTCACCTCCCGCCCCACTATCGGCGACTGAACCGAATTCTCCAGCCCCCTTGGAGGCACATGATTCTCTATCTGAAGGGGAGACCAGATCACCTCTCCATAACTCCTCCTCTTTCCCAGATGAAGCGGTTACAACAGAAGCCCCACCATCTGGTGATGACACCAGAAAATTCCAGGACTTGTTCAAGAGAGTGGCTATAGCCCAGGAAAGAGACCTCCAGGAGGTACAGGTGAAATAATATTGCCTCCTCCGCACCCTACAACCCACAGCCACCTCTAGAATAGCTATCCCGATGGACGAGGTTATTATGGACCCAGCCAACAACTTCTGGCAAACCCTAGCATCCATCACACCAACAAATAAGAGAGCAGACCACAAATATTTTATCGCACCCAAGAACATGGACTTCCTTTTCACCCACCCACCTCCTAACTCCCTAGTGGTTGATTTGGTTCGACACAAAAACAAACAACCTAACCTCAGAACCACTCCAGAAGACAGAGACCACAAAAAAGTGGATATTATGGGCCGCAAGGTTTACTTGTCAGCCACATTACTCCTCAGGGCTGCAAACTATACCGCCATGCTTGCGGACTATGACCATGCTAACTATTTCAAGCTTCAAGATCTGCACCAACACCTCTCAGAACACAAGAGGCTGATCTTGCTTAGCATCATACAAGAGGGCCACACGGTCTCCCGTACAGCCCGACAGTCCGCCATGGATGTAGAGGACACCGCAGCTCAAATCACAGCTTCAGCGATTGTCCTTCGCAAACTTTCCTAGTTACAGGCCTCTGGTGTTCCTAGGGACCTGCAGCAGAAGGTCGAGGACTTACCCTTTGACCAGACCAACCTCTTCGCAGCCAAAACCGATGAAGTGTTGCATTCCATGAAGGACTCCCGTACTACTCTCAGAACTCTGGGAATGTTCAACTCCTCCCTTCAAGAGAAGCAGGTACCAACCTTACCAACGCCCGAGAGACTCCTTCATATAGCAGCCCAAATACGATTTCCACCCAAAACAAAGAACCCAGCGGTGCAGACCACAACAACAGCAACAGCAACACCTCATGACTAATCCACCATCAAGCAAACAGCAAGTTTGAAGGTAAGCTCAAGAGCCGGGAAGCCAATTCACTGATACTGCCAACCTATACGCATCAGTTCCACTACCCCCTCTGGGCCTTTTTCCACCAATGGTCCCTCATCACTTTGGACAAATGGGTCCTGGAATTGATTAAATCTATTTACACTGTCCCTTTTACCTACCTCCCTCCTACCCATCCTCCTACCCTGTCCCTCTTCAGGGACCTCTCTCACAAAACCATTCTCCAACAGGAGGTTTCACATCTTCTTCGACTGGGCGCAGTAGAACAAGTACCACGTCAATTCCATGGCCGGGGTTTCTACTCAACTTACTTCCTCACCCAGAAGAAGATTGGAGGATGGCGACCCATCTTAGACCTCAGGCGCCTCAACAAATACATTGCTTGCCACCATTTCAAGATAGTAACCCACACAACTATCAATCAAGGCGATTGGCTTTCAGTTCTCGACCTCCAGGATGCCTACTTTCATATTATGGTTCATCCTGCTCACAAATGTTTTCTGCATTTTACGGTAGGCACCCACCACTGTCAATAACGGGTGCTCCCATTTGGCCTCTCTACTGCACCCAGGGTGTTTTCCAAAACCCTGGCAGTCATAATGGCCTCACTTCGCTGTCAAGGGATCATAATATTCCCATACTTAGATGATTGCCTCATAAAAGGCACGTCCTTCAACGAGACCAAGGCCATGACAGACACCGCAATAACCCTTTTACTCAGCCTCGGATTTAACATAAATTACGCAAAATCCACCCTACTACGAACGCAGAGGCTAGAGTTCATAGGTGCTCTCATCAACACAGTCACAGCGACAGCTACGCTTCCCAAGCACAGGTTTGCTACCATACGCAACCTCATCCTCGAGGCACAGTCGGTTCCCACTGTCACGGTCTGCGACTGCCTCAACATCCTCAGGCACATGGCTTCCACGACCTACGTAGTCAAATTGGCCGGACTCCATGAGACCACTCCAGTCCTGGCTCGCAACGGTCTACAAGCCTTCCAGAGACCAACTTTCCAAACCCGTAGCTATCCCACCACTCATCATCAACTCGCTGCTTTGGTGGACAATTCTGCAAAACATGTAACATGGCGTTCCTTTCCACTGTCTGCCTCCCTCATGGGATGGGGGGGCCCATTTAGGAAACATCACAGCCCAATGCAAATGGTCTTTCACGGAGCAAACTTTCCATATCAATCTTCTCGAGTTGTGGGCGGTCAGATATGCATGCCAACATTTCAATCAGTAAATAGCTCACAAGTCCATTACCATCATGACGGACAATACCACCTGCATGTACTACATCAACCAACAAGGCGGGGCTCGATCCCCTTCCCCGTGTTCGGAAGCTATAAGCTCTGGAACTGGTGCCTGACGCATGGGGTCACCCCTTCAGCCGTTTACCTTCCGGGAGAACTCAACATCACAGCTGACGCCCTAAGTCGTACGTTCCAAGACCAACATGAATGGGAGATCGACAGACACGTTCTCACCCCACTCTTCCTTCGCTGGGGCCACCTAGATGTGGATCTCTTTGCCACGAAAAACAACAGAAAATGCCACCTTTAACTGCTCCAGAGCACCTCTCGGCAAACATTCCCTTGGAGACTCCTTTTCGATCACGTGGGACGCCCCTCTCCTTCACACGTTCCCGCCCTTACTGTCCTACACCAAGTCCTCAGCAAAATCAGGACGGACCAGGCACGTGTCATACTAGTGGCACCTGCATGGCCCAGACAGATGTGGTATCCTTACCTCCTCAAGATGGCGGTGATGGATCCACATCCCTTCCCACTTCACCACGATCTTCTCTCATAGAACCACGAATGGACTCTCTATCCAGACGTTCTCAAGCTCCATCTCCATGCCTGGCTCCTTCATGGCTCCAGGATGCCGAGACTGACTGCTCAGAATAGGTGAAGGACATCCTGATAAACAGTAGAAGACATTCTACTAGAAGAACTTACCTGTACAAATGGATTCTCTCATTGGTATGCTCAAACACATGCAACCCCTCCAGAGCTCGCTCCTTTACCTACCTTACTGGATTACTTACTATCCCTTAAACAGTCGAGCCTAGCACTCAGCAGTATCAAGGTCCACGCCACCGCCACAGCTGCTTTTCACCATTCCACGGATGGCGTTTCTTTTCTTGCTAATCCGCTGACCAAACATTTCTTTAAAGGCCTACAGAATACCTTTCCTCCTGTCTGACCTCTGGTCCCCGTCTGGGACTTGAACCACGTTCTAAAAAGCTTGACAAAACCACCATTCGAGCCTCTAGCCACTTGCTCTTGATCTCATTTATCTATGAAAGTCTCCTTCCTCGCCACTATTACCTCCAGTAGGAGGGTGAGTGAGCTTGCGGCCTTGATGGCCAACCCTCCATACACTGTATTTACAAAGGACGGAGTGATACTCTGACCCCACCGTAATTTCCTCCCTAAAGTGCCCTCCCCCTTCCACGTGAATGAACCCATACACTTACCTGCCTTCTTTCCGAAGCCACATGTCGACCCAGTCCACGCTGCATGGCACACTCTCGACGTCCGACGAGCTCTGGCATTCTACGTTGACCTCACAAAGCCGTGGCAAGCCTCACCTAGACTTTTCATCTCTTATGCTGAAAGATCTAAGGGACAAGCAGTCTCGTCTCTTAGAGAATTTTAAAATGGATTACCTTCTGCATTCGAACTTGTTACGCCTTGCATGACAGGCACTTACCTGGAAGTATCACAGCTCATTCCACCAGGGCGGTAGATGCCACAACCGCCTTCCTTCGTAACGTTCCACTCCAAGACATTTTCAGTGCTGCCACCTAGTCATCTGACCACTCTTTTGCGCAACATTATGCACTTTCCTCTTCCATAGCATCCTCCATGGCAATGAGACATGCTGTATTGTCCACAGTTACTGCTACACAGCTCCAAACCCACCTCCATGAGCCGACAACTGCTCTGTAGTCACCCAGAATGGAGCACCCATGGGGACCACTCAAGGAGAAGAGTTACTCACCTTGTGCAGTAACGGTGCTTCTTCGAGGTGTGTCCCTGTGAGTGCTCCACTACCCTCCCTCCTTCCCCTGCTTGGAGCCTTATACTCTAGCGGGTAGAGATGGAATGGAGGATCCGTGCCGTGCACGTGCCCAACAATTCCAATGACACTAGAGGGCACCATGGCACCTGCGCGGCGCAGCAGAAACTGCTAGAAAAGTCTCTGGTCGCCGGCGCGAGGACGCCCAAGCACCCAGAGTAGAGCACCCACGGGGACACACCTCGAAGAAGCACAGTTACTGTACAAGGTGAGTAACTCTTTCTTCTCAAGTGAGATTTAGCCGTCAGGCAGTACATATGTGCAGAATTTTAGCAGCAAGCAGCTCACAGGAAATTCCCTTGGAATAGGGGCAATACTGAGTAGTGAGAGATTGGAGCTGCCCTCCCCCATCAATGCTCCAGCACAGGTGGATGAAGAAGTGTGCTACCTGTTCCTGCTATGCCTATCCTGGGAGCTCTCTCCCTCTTCCAAGAAAAAAAAAAAAGGAAAAGTGGAAGAGGGATAAGGAGACAGTTGATCAGAGATGCACAAAGATTTTTAGGGTCGAGGCCAAAATCGGAAATTCACTTCTCTTCTCCCAACAGTTTACCACAATAGGAAAACTAGGGTAGGAAGAGTGAGGGTGGATTCAGTCCAAACCACAGCCTTGACTTCTGGGACATATCCCGGAAAAGTTCTGCTGCATCCAAGCAATGCATCCACATTTTCAAAACAGTTTCCAAAAAAGCGGATGTGTTCTTTTGGCATCCCTGTATTCCTCTCTGAGAGGAATAAGGGATGTTTCAAAAGAAGAGTTTTTTCTGAAATTTGATCCCGTGTAGATGGGCCAAATTTCAAAAGATCCTCTTTTGGGGAAAAAAAAGTGGAAAAAGATACATAAATTGCAGTTCAGTTTGTGTATCTTTTTCTGCCTTTTGTCAGCAGTATTGACATAGCCAGAGTGTGATAGATTAGATCACAGAAACATCTTGGCTGTGTCTACACTGGCACCCTTTTCCTTAAAAGGGATGCTAATGAGACACTTCAGAATTGCAAATGCCGCGGGGGATTTAAATATCCCCCGCGGCATTTGCATGAACATGGCTGCCGCTTTTTTCCGGCTCGGGGTTTTGCCGGAGAAAAGCGCCAGTCTAGACGGGATCTTGTGGAAAATAAGCCCTTTTCTGGAAGATCCCTTATGAATAACCCCGAGCCGGAAAAAAGCAGCAGCCATGTTCATGCAAATGCGCGGGGGATATTTAAATCCCCCGCGGCACTTGCAATTCCAAAGTGTCTCATTAGCATCCCTTTTCCGGAAAGGGGTGTCAATGTAGACACAGCCCTTGGGATTGTCCCATGAGCTGATCAAGCCACTGATGCCTGCTTTCTGGGGCTTCTCTCCACCCTGTCCTTCTAGGCCAGAAGTTCTGGCCTTCCCCAGCCAAGGCACAGAGTTGGGGTTACTGTCCCCCTTCAAAGCAACACAGACAGTGAATTGGTTCAGCTCTGGGAGGGCTAAGCTATAGGGCTATTTGCAGCACCCAGAAACCCCAAATACATCCATCTTCCTCTGTAACAGTTTTATACAGAGAGCTCTTAAAGATATCCTCTCCTCCTTATGAGATGCATCCACAGTATCAAGCCCCGGGTAAATAATTAACAAAAGCATTTTTATTAAGTATAAAAAGTAGGATTTAAGTGCTTGCAAGTGAAAACAAAGTTACTAACTGACTAAGCTTTTTTTCCAAGAGTTCTTTAGAGCCCTTTATTTTCAGGTTCCTTCATGTGTATTAGGGATGTTAGCTATCAATTAACTGAATAGTCAATTTACCCCATGAATTCTTACCAGTTAGCCAACTATTCTGTAGTCTGTCAGACAGGGCCGGCACCCAGTGCAATCCAGCCCCACTCCCTGGGAGCCTCCTGCCACCCCACTCTGCTGCCTGTCTATCAGAAGCAGAGGCAGCATGTGGTGCCAGGCAGGAGCTGGTCCACGAGGGGAGCCAATTTAAAAACCAGCTCCCCTTGCAGACCAGCTGCCTGCCTCTGATACAGAGGCAGCAGATCCGGTTGACAGCAGTCTCTGTCTGCGGGGAGCCGAGCTCCCGGTGGACAGAGAGTGCAGGGGGAGGCTGCTCTGAATCAGCTTCTGTCCATGGCAGCCCAGGCTGGTCACAGACGGAAGCTGTTCCAGAAGCACCCCGTCTCTGTGGGGCTGGGACCCCATGCACAGAGGCAAATGACACACACAAGAGGCTGCTCCACAGGATGTGCAGCTGCCTCTGTCCACTGCAAGCCTGGGCCGCTGCAATGAAGAGGCAGCAGTGCGAGGGGGCAAAGGGGGGCAACCAGGTTTTAAGCAAGCTCCCCCCAGGACTAGTTCCTGTTTCCTCCCTTGCTGCCTCTGATACAGGTTAACCCAGGGGTGGACAAAAGGGCCTCCACAAGATTGATCAGGCCCACGGAGGTCCTGCTGCTCCCCTACCCCCAGGCCAATTAGTGCGTGGGGAGCCCACAAAGCCTCCTTCCACCCTGCCAGGAGCACATAGAGCTTTGAAGTACAGTGCGCTGGTGGGAAGAGCGGAGGAAGCTTTGCATGCTCCCCCACCCCCAGGCCCTAATTGGCCTGGGGCAGGAGAGCAAGGGAAGTCTTCTCCCATGCCAAGACCTTGGGCACCTTGGGAGAACATGGTGTGCAGGCGAAGGCCCTCCCTCACTACCAGACCAATTATTGTATGGGGTTGGGGAACCTGGAAATATATTGTGCCACAGGAGCCCCTTGAAAAATTTGCAAGGAGGGCTCCAGTAAAAATGCTATTATTCCTGAAAATGATCAGCATAGCAGCATTGCACAAGAGGGTTTTTCTTGCGCAAGAAGGGGCAGTGTAGACAGCTTCTTGCACAAGAGCCTCTTCTACAAAAATGGTGGCTCACTACATATGCAAATGAGGCTCAGCAATATTCCTTGCTTAGCTTCATTTGCATAGCTCTGGCACAAGATCCCGTCAGTGTAGACATAGCCTAGGAGCAGATCGTTTCTCATTCTCTGCTCCTGCTTCAAGCACAGAACAAGTGATAAGGCTATTTCTACACTACAATCTGTACTGCTACAGCTGGGCCGCTCTAATTAGCTCTCCCGTGGCGCAGCTCTTTGCTTAAAGGAGAGTGGAGGCCGGGTCACCCGAAACACGCTTGGCTTTCAAGGAAACGCAATTACACCCAGGAGGACTCCGGAGTAGCCAACAGCCGTCCAGACCGCCTGCCGCCCACCCCCGCTGTGACCTTGTTCGGTCTACACCATAAGCGGCGCCTGGCTGTAA
Source organism: Pelodiscus sinensis (assembly GCF_052426305.1). Classification (NCBI taxonomy): domain Eukaryota; kingdom Metazoa; phylum Chordata; order Testudines; family Trionychidae; genus Pelodiscus; species Pelodiscus sinensis. Next base: position 43,224,559 of record NC_143055.1, read on the forward strand.
CGTGACACTACAACCGGGCCAGCTAGTGGGGGGCGCAGGGCAGAGCGTCCCCCATGTGCCCTGCGCAGCTGCCCCGCCCCCGTGGCTTGTGGGACAGCCTCGTTCGTCCAGAGGAGCGCGACTGTCCCTGCGGCTCCGGGGCTCAGCACCCACATTAGAGGGAGGGGCTGCAAGTCCGGCTCGGCCGCTACTCCAGACAGCTAGCGAGACTCTCCCGGGGATCGGCCCCATCCAAGCCAAGCCGGGTCCAGCGGTCTATACACTGGCTTGGACAAGCGACCGCCTCCCCTCATCTCATCCGCTCACCTTATGCGCGGGGCTGGCTACGGAGGCCGGCAGGAGCTGCTTCGCTCAGATCAGATTCCAGCTGAGTCCCGCCTTCTCGCCCTGATTGGCCGTGGCACCGGAGGCTCTTCCCATCACCTGGGTGACAGGGACGCTGTTAGCAGGAAGGACTGCGCTCCCCCAGCCAGTAGAGCGTTGGCGCATGCGCACGCGAAACAGTGCCTGGGGGTCCCAGGCGAGAAGATGAAGGTAAAGTTGAGAAACGCCGTTATCGGGGCGTCACGCCGGCGCGGGGGCCATAGGTCGAGGAGCCAGCCTGGGGCCTGCGGCACTCGGACGCCCTGCCCTGGGCTGGGCGAGCTGCGGGGCTCGTGGGCAGGCTGAGGTGCCCCGGCCTGGAGGGCAGCGCGGCCCGAGGGCACGTCGCTGTGGCGGGGCTGCGGGGAAGGCGAGCAGCTGGCCCGGGGGCGGGCCGTGGGGAGTGGCTGTGCGCTGCCGGGCGGTGGGAATAGGGATGCGGGAGGGCAACCGGCTAACCGGTACGCGACGCCCTACACCGGCAATGATTATCGGCCCGGTTAGCCGCGGGGTTGCCCGACGCGCCGCCTGCCCCAGGCACGGGGCTACTCCAGCCCCGCGGGGCCCACTGCACTTACGGCTGGAGCAGCCCTTGTCCGTGCCCAGCCCATCCTCCGAGTCGCAGGCTGCGTGCTGGCCCCCCGGGACCAGGGCCGATCGCTAAGGGACCAGCTCTGTGCAAACCATTGGCCCAGCTCCACGGGAGGCAGCTTCTCTGCTGAGGGAGGCTACACGTCAGGCTCTGCAGTATAAATCTTATTTGAGCTTTACTAGGGTGCTGTGCCCCCTGCGAGTTATGTGCACCAACCTCCCATCTGTCCACCCCACCGTAGCTGGATCGTTGCCTCCCCTGCTACTTGTGCCGCAGCGGGAGCAAAGTTGCCACCTTCCTGCAGCCAAATAAGGGCTGAAGCCGTACAATGTCACTCTGTCGGCCCGCAGGAAAAGTTTTTTATATATGTATATAGAGAAAGATACTGCAGAGCCCACAGCGCATGTAACCTAGAGATGTTAAAATGAGTGTATTCAGGTAAATGTGTAACTGCTGAAAATTTGAGTGGTTACACTTTTACATGCCTTGCACACAGGGGACTATTTATAAATAGAAAACTTAAATTCTTCTAATTTAAATAAAATTAAATATCCAGTTTATGTAAGGAAACTCCATTTTTTAATTTTTGTTATAAAATCCTATTCACTGTACTAGAAACTTTTTTTAAAACTGAAGAGTGAGCTTCTTATGCAGTCTCTTAAAGTAATGAGAACATTAGAACAGCCATACTGGATCAGATCAGAGGTCCATCTACCTCAGTATCCTGTATTCCCGCAGTGGCCAATGCTAGATGCCCCAGAGGGAGTGAACAGAAACCCGTAATCATCAAGTGATCCCTCTCCTGTCATCCATTTCTAGCCCCAGACAAACAGAGGCTAGGGACACCATTCCTACCCATTCTGGGTAATAAACATTGATGGACCTAACTTCCATGAATTTATCTAGTATTCTAGTTCTTTTCTGAACTCTGTTAAAATCCTGGGCTTCATAACAAGATGTGGGGGGTGAGGTAATTTTATAGTTCAGTTACAAGTAAAAGTACACAACTAAACCAAGCAGCAACAATCAAATATGCTGTCTTTGCAAAAGTCTGAATTTTTTAAATTTGTATTAGCAATTTTTTTAAAAAAATAAAGTATATTTGTACTATTTTCACCTTTCGTTTTTAAGGCTGAGCTTTTTCAACACCAGATCTGAAGTGTCTGCCATGAAAATTCACTTTTCCCATGTAGAACAAAATGCCTGTGACAGAATTCTTTCCCTTTTGTACATTTTCTATCCTGCAGCCTGTCTTTAATTGCTTTTCTGAATGTTAGCTACATTTACTAATATGTACTAGGCAGGTTTAATGTTCTTCAGTGCTTACCATTTTAAATTTGTAATTCCCTTTTTCTTCCCTCAGCGAGTATTTACTCTATTAGAAAAGGGTTTGCTTGGTTCTCCTGTGCAATTCACTTGGCAGAAAACTTTAGGAAACTTCCTTGCTGTGACAGGGTAAGATAAGAAATATTTAAATATTACTATTATATATATGGAGGTAATTGAGTTATTTTCACATCCTTTTGTTAATGTTGTATATTCACTATCACAGTATATGTCGCAGTTCCTGAGGTAACTTGCATCTCTGAGCCCCTTTTTTGGCATTTTTGAGGGCACTCAATTTTGGTCTCAGACATCACTAGCTTGTCACCATTCTCAGGGGGAAGTCTTGTAACTGTCCACCTGTAGTCCAAGAATCTAGGCTACAATTCTATGTGTAAGTCACTGTGATTACTACAGTAGATCTGACTTCAGTTCAGTACCTATAGTCCTAGTCTCTCATGGGCAATGACAGGGTTAACTAGTGACCAACTAAGCAATGATTGAGTTATCAACTGATCAGCGGCAGTTTTGTTGTTTTCATTTCTTTTTGTCATGTTTCTTGAAGTAGGTCAAACATATAGGTAGAGTTGGCAGAATTCAATTTTTTGTAACTTAGGCAGCTAATATGTATCTTTATTTTTAAGATTTGTGTTTGATATTTAACAATTATAATGTTTATACCTGTTGGAAATTAAGGGGAAGGAGAGTAGTAGGATAACACTAACCGTGGGGCCCCCAAGATGTTCCCTGGACTGGCAACAGGGCTACAGGGGCACCCTGCACAGGTGAGGGAACCAAGACACCTAGGTAAAAAGTGCCAGGGAGCCTATCATTCTCACCCAATGGAGCAAAGACCCACGGCAAGGACCCCAAGGAGAAGGATGACTCCCTGAACACAGAGGGTGGCCACTCTGCTTTGGCTCCTGTGTTTTTGGTGAGTGAGGGAATGAGTGAGTGCAACTCTTCTGTCATGGCTCCATAAGGTTCCCTGCATGTCTGCAGGGCCTGACACTTGATTCCTGCAGGTTCAAGGTGTGGGGAAGGCTGTGATCTTGGCAGGTCAGAGCAGAGACTCCTGTCCAGAGCTATGAGTAACGGGACAAGCCCTTGGTCTGAGAGGAGGCTACCCCCTCTCAAGTGGCTGCTGCCCAGGGACAGGGTTCCCAGTACATCATCCTTGCAGTACTAGCTCAGGGTCTCTGCTCTGCTCTTCCAGGACTGCAGCTTTTTCTGGACCATGCACCATCAGGAATCAAGTGTCACAGGCCCTTTGGTAGTATAGTGAGTTCTCTTCCACCATAATATTACAGCATCACTTCTAGAATGGCTACCTGTGGCTTCCAGTGATGCTATAGGACCAGTGACACTGGGTCCCTGCAGATACAAGATGCAGGAAAGGCTGCAGACCTGGCAGGGCAGGTGGGGTAGAGCAGAGACCCTCCACCTTCTACTATGAGATGAGCCCCTGGATTTGAAAGGCTCCTGCCTGGGAATGGATCCTGGTGAGTGAGAAGGCCATGACAGTAGTCTTTCCTGCCTCACCTCAGGACTGGTGATCCATGCAGACATAAGGTGCACAGAGGGTTTTTTTTTAATTTCACTGTCAGTTTAAATTGAAGTCTATTTTCACCTACCAATCTAAATTAAATTCTGCAAAGCCTGTGTATATTGTGGCAGACAAAGATCGCAAGCTGCAAGAGTTCATTGGAGGGCAGGAATATGGGCTGTTGAGTGAACAAGTTCCCATTTCCTGAATAGGCTGCTGGAGACTGCTGCCCAGCAATTAAGTCAGGCAGGCACCTGGGACTCATTAAGAGCTGACGTGCAGTAGCAGTTAGGGCCTGCAGGTTCCTTTATAAAAGGTTTCCCCTCAGGCAAGGAGGGGGAAGGACTGGAGTGAAGAAGGAAGCACAGAGTGAGGCAAAGAGGTTTTTCCCAAGATGCCAGGGAGAAGGTATTGCAGGAATGGTTGGGGAAGTAGCCTAAGGAGAGGCTGCTATATGGTGGAGATAAGGTCAAGAGCCTCACTAGTTGCCATTATGTAGGGCCTTGGGCTGGAACTTGGAGTAAGTGGGCAGGACCAGGTTCCACCCACATCTGGTGGGCTACCACAAGGGAAAAGAGGACTTTTGGACCGCAGAAGGGATTTCTCCTCCAAACTAGTGTCTGGCTTATGATGAAAATGGCTCATTAAGCAGGGAACCTTCACCTCTAAAAGAACCAAGAAACAGTGGGAGGGTCACCTCAAGCTTCTGAGGTGTCTTAAAATCCACCAGGAAGAGCAGGACCCAGGGGGCACTACCAGAGTTCCATCACAATATGCAGTTTTTACCAGGGCTGAGTCTGCACCAGATTTGTTATTTACTTAGGTAATTAAAGAAAATCCCTCCTAGTGATTTTAGTTCTTGTAGGAAATTCTGAACTCCCCCATGGAGCCAGAATACAATCCTTAGCACATAATCCTACATATAAGATTTATAAAGCTGATATATTATGATACAATGATATTATAATATTCAATATCTTTTCTAATGTTATCTTCTGTTTGTAAGAGAGGCAAGCTTATCTTTCCCAGACCTGAAGAAGAGCTATGTGTAAGCTTGAAAACTTGCTTCTCTCAGTAACAGTTGGTCCAATAAAAGATAATGTTTCACCTATCCTATCTCACTAATATCATGGGACCCGCATGACTACAATACAGAATATATCCATAATATCTGTTACAGTAAGTACCTATCCACTGGAAAAATCAATAAATCAAACTCATGAGCCATATCACTGTGGCATGAAAGATCAATGGGGGGAGGGGCGGAGTTTTTATAGAATCTTTAAAGGTATTTACAAGTGAACAAGAAAACTGAATTAATCTTCTCTGTTTTTAGAGCTGATCACACTGTAAAAATCTTTGATCGTCATGGGCAGAAGAGAAATGAAATTAACTTATCAAGGTAACTATAAAGAGTGTTTGGAGCACTTTATTTTAAAAATGGCCTATTCATACATATAAGTAATATGTGAAAGGTGTATTTGAGGCAAAACTGAATTTGTACAATAGCCATGAAAAATGAGGAAAATATTATATATTCTTGCACATAAAAAGTTATGTAGCTATACTGTTTGTCAGATGAAAGGTAGAGATAATTTTAACCAGAATTTCAAGACCTCACATAAATAGCTCATTGCTAAAATACATAAATGTATAACACATGTGGCTGTCTAGAAAGATTTAAAATACTAAAAGTGGCGAGGAGTCCTGTGGTACCTTATAGACTAACTGAAGTGTAGGAGCATAAGCTTTCGTGGGCAAAGACCCACTTCATCAGATGCTACCCCTCTTATACTTAAAATACCAAGTTATCTCTGGTCCAAACTTCATCTAAAAGCTGTATAAAAGTATTTTCTTCATCTGACTTCTCTCTTCTCACCATCTACTGACTTCTCTCTTCTCACCATCTACTCATGTTAGTTAACAACCAAAAACTGTTATCTTATTTTCTATTCCATTCTAGTCTGATTCCATTTTAATAAAGGCAGTCTCCTGTCCTCTGTATAAGCTCCCCTTCCTCCAAATATACCCCAATGCCTACAAAACTTAATCTGTTTTTTGCACTTTTTTTTTTAATCTATTCACTGAGACCTTGAAGTACCTTCTGTATAGCTGGACCCGTGTATGGAACTCAAAGCATTTAAAAAAAAAAGCTACCACTGAGGCCCTGGACCTATACCTTCTATTCTAAATTTACCTTCTAGAACCTCTGCCCCATAATTCTCTACATCATTGGTATCAATACATGCCATGACCACAGGCTCTTCCCCAGTGCCAGCCAACCAAACTGCAGGTGATCTCCTGACATCTGGCAATGAAGTCACCATGTTGTTCTCGTGGTCGCCAGCTATCTACATTTCTGATGATCGGTCTCCCGTCTCCACTGAAAAATAACTGTTGCAACAGCAATCTCAGAGCATGAGTCTGCTGGTTCAGATTAGTGTGACAAGGCAAAAAATAGCAGTGTACGTGTTCCTGCTCAACTTGAAGCCCGGGCTCTGAGACCCTCTTCCCCCCAGGTTTCAGAGCCCAGGCTCCAAGCAAAGCAGAAACATCTGCACTGCAATTTTTAGTATTGTAGCACAAGTCCAGTTTGGAGCTCTGAGACTTGCTGCTGTGTTTGGTGTGGGGGAGAAGTTCTGCACTGTAGAGGTACCTGTTGTTTTTCCCATTGTACTGTAAATTAGCGTATATAACCCACGCACGTGTATTACCCGCACCCGTGCATCACCCACAGTTTTTCCTGATTGTGTGTTTAAAAAAAAAAAAGTCTTAGATAACCCATGCACGTGTTTAGCCCGCAGGAGATGAACCCCGAGTACTGTTAATGAATAATAACGAGGGTAATTAACTCAAGCATCAGGGTCTGAGCCTGTCACACAGAAGCGTTTGAGCTCCAGATATATCATTGCACAACTGCCAAAGCGCAGAGTAGATAGCCGCAGCCCGACAGGGCAGACTGGCTGTGTCACGGGAGGCTGCATGGGAAGGAAAGGTGACTGAGCTTACCCCTCGCACCATCTCCAACCCTCCCCAGCTGCCTTCTGCCTGTGCTGTGCACTCTCCCGGGGGTGAGCTGTCTGACCCAGGCAGCCAGAGCCAGGAGCTGAGCAAAGGAGCTGTGTCCTTAAACAAAGCACCCCTCCTCTCACAGAGAGACAGCCACGTTCAGACAGACACAATAGAGGGAATGTCACAAGGTATTCCCATGGGACTTGGAGTGCAGGGCACAGGGGATGGGGTCTCACAGCTGATTACCTCCTCCCTGACTTCTCATCCCCCTCTGCACTGCCTGCTGATTCGGCACCTCAACCATCACCGAAGTAAAAAAAACAAAACTTGTATAACGTGCGGACGAGGATAGCCCACAGGGGGGCGTGGTTTGTAAAACTTTGCATAACCCGTGGGTTATATACGCTAAAACATGGTAATTCAATCCCCTCAGTACATGAGACGTGTCAGTCTCCACTATCTGTTGGAAGGAGAGTCCCATCTAAGGGGGGTATGTTCCTTCATTCCACCTTGGTGTCCCTTTCACCATGAGTGTGACTTCTTCAGCTGGACAACTGGGGAAGTCAGTTCTGAGGTGAGCCTATATGCAGGGTCTATAAACAATTTCATCCATCTCTGCCCTTACAGTTGAATAGTTCTGTGCTCAGGATGCTGTATACAGGCTCTCATAGCCATGAGCTACTTGTATTGGATGTATATGTACGCCAATTGGCCACAAAGCAAATAGTCTTTCTTACATACTGCCACTCTGAAATAAATTGTTGAGTGTGCTGTTTAGTCTGCTGCTGACTTACCTGCATAGCTAGACTGCGTTTTAACTTTTATTGGAAATTAATTTAACTTTGTTGTGGTCTGTTAATTATTCAAGGAAATGGATTTAATTCCCCAGTCTGCCAGGCAATAACAGATCAATGTAGAGCGTTGTTGTTCTGAGTGACTGACTAGCACTCAGTCCAAGCTCTGTTGTGGTCAGTCATCCTGAAAGACCTCAGGTGATGATGACACTGCAAAGAAAAACCCACAGCTGGCCCGTGCCAGCCACCTCAGGTTCCTGGGGTTTAAGCTGCAGGGTTTCTTCCATTGCAGTGTACACTTCTAGTCTGAGGCCTAGGATCCTCCCTCTTCACAGGCACCAATTTGAGTCCAGAAGTCTGCACTGTAGTGAAACATCTTCACCTACCAATATGCATAAGCCAGGGCTGCAAAGGTTTATACAAACATTTGTGTTCCAGAATCCATCCATCCTGTTTTCTTCAGGCATGCAGCTGAGCTCCTAGAATTGAGTGTCTCTTTTTCCCCTCCCTGGCACTTTAAGGGACACTACAATAGCCCCTTAGACTGAGTCAACTGACACAGGCCAGCCAAGGGTTTTTAATTGTAGAATTACCCCCAAGAGGCTTCTTCTGCACTATCTCTGAGGATTTTTTTTTTTTTTATGATCCACAGTCTTTTCCAGTCCTAATGAGAGCCTTTGGTGCCCAAGCCCTTCCTGCACTAGTGCAGCAGGGAAATGTACCCAATGCAGAGGAATTTATAATCCTTAATTTCCTTCTTTAGCCTTAATTCTCCTCTGCTGAATTGTGAGGTGTGTCTGCCCTTGTGCTCATTGTAGGAACAGCAAATAGAGCATTTCCTGCTTACATGTGATCTTCTGTCCCTAACTTAATATTCTTCTGAGAAGTACGAGGCAGCTGTCTACATCAGGTGGCCTCCAAAAATCTATAAGGTTGTGTGACAGCTTGGTGTCCCTTGAAGATCCAGAGTATGTTGGAAGGGACCCTCTAGCCTTGGGATGTAGCAATTGATCAGAACTCTGGAGCCCCTGTTGAACACACACGTGGTAGGAAGAGGTCATAATTTTGGGTGAGATTAGAGCTGGGGTGCAACTTTTACTTGGAGATTCAGGTTTCTGTAACGTAAATGTCTAAGGTTTGTTATGAGGGGAGGAACTGAGTCGGGGGCTTCAGTCTGACTGTGTATAATTTTGTCACATACCCTCAAACTTTAAAAATCCACTAGTAAATTTTATTCTCTCTCTCTGTCTGTGTTTCTTAAGCAACTGTGTTGCTATGGATTGGGATAAAGATGGGGACATCTTAGCCATAATTGCTGACAAATCCAGTACCATTTATCTGTGGGATGCCAACACAAACAAAACAAGCCAGGTGGACAGTGGCATGAGGTAAGAACAACTCTTCTTGTAAAAAGTAAAACATGTCAAGAATAGACTACTGCAGCATGTGGCATGCTCTTGTTGGTGCTACATCCAAAATCCATTTGGAAGCTGAAACTAATGCAAGTGCAGCAGTCTGTTTCTTAGGAGAGAGATGTTGCCACAGAGATGTTATATTCATGTTTTGTAGACTTGATGAGCTATCTTTACATTTCAAGGTAGAGCATTTCTGTAGGTTTTGCTCTATAATACCTTAAATGGCCTTTTAACTGTCTACTTGTGAGATTACCTCTATCCAAAACATGTGCTATTGCCAAAATTGGGATCAATAGAAACACTTGATCTGGAATCAATTCAGTTTAAAATAGAGGTTGCTGCTGAGAAGGCACTTTCCCTAAGGATTCCTCAACTTTGGAACTTGTTTCCCACAGCTGGGGTCTAAAAAGATGAGTCTCTTGACCTTCAAATGTATTACAAAGATCTTTCAATACAGCTTTTGAGGCCAATATGTTGTGTTGCTGAAGGGCAATATGTAATCTTGTTGCTGTAAAGTTTAGCTGCTCATTGTCAGTGTATGATGGAGATTGTGTCTGAATTTTTTCTATAGTATGATTTGTGTTTTTAAAGCAGTGGTTCTCAAACTTTTTGGCCCAATGGCTGGCTCAGTGCAAACCTTTCCATGGACCACCAGTTGCTAATGGAAACTCAACATTAATTACATCATTATGCCCAAGCCACTTTGCTAGTGCTACAGCTGAATGGTTTAATTTAAATTATTAAACAGATTAAGCTTTTTAACTCTCATGTTATTTATTTAAAATAAGTTTGATAAACTAAAATATTAATTTATGTCCAACACAAAAGGTTTAAATGTTTTCTTTATGGCAGTGGTAGGGAATCTTTTTTGGATTCGGGGTCATTGATCTACAGAAAAATCAGTTGGGGACCACACAAGTGAGAAGGAAAAAAAAAAACTCATCCAAAACCCCCCGAGCCCTCACTGAGGTGGCTCCCAACTGAGACATCTCATTCCTGTGGTGCTCCAGCCCCATGGGGTGAAGGGAACGGACAGAGAGGACTGAGGTTCAGGGCTTCCCATAGGCCAGATTTACTTTTCTGGGGTTCTACAGTTAATGGACTTTGTGGACCCCCTTAGGCTTTGGTGGGGACAAAAATGAAGGGTTCAGTGTACAGGACAGGGCTGCCAGCAAGTGTGACAGAGATGGAGGGGGTGCAGGATCTGGGCGGAAGATGGGGTGTAGGATGCGCTATATGGGTGAGAGAGAAGGTGCAGAAGCAGGCTGGGAGTAGGGGGTCTGGCCAGGGGGAGGGAGCAAGAGCAAGGGAGGGTGCAAGATCAATGGTGGATGCAGGAGCAGGGCGTGGGAGTAGATGTTTGGCCAGGAGAGAGGGTGCAGAGCAGAGGTGAACAATAATTTTCGATGAGGGGGCACTCCAAGAATTTGGTAAATGATCAAAAGTTGTACTGTTCCATTATTAATGGAGAAGGTGCAGGGGCCTGGGATGGAGGTTGGGTGCAGAAGGTAACTTGGGTAATGATTGGGGTGTAGAATCTGGTAGTGAGTTTTGGATGAAGGAGGGGATCACGAGCTGGGGCAACAGAGTAGGATCAGAAGGGAGTCCAGGGATTGGGAGGGGAGTGTGACCTGGGGTAGTGAGGTGCAGGGGTTTGGGCTGTGACTTGAGACAGGGGTGCATAGTCTGTGAGGGGTAAGGGTGCAAGAGAGGATTCTGGACCGGAGAAGGCTGTAGGAGGAAGGAGTGCGGGGCCTGGGAGAGGATTGGGACCTGGGTCAGGAGGGGGTTCAGGGATTTTGGCTGTAATCAGGGATAGTGGATTGGGGAGCAAGATCTGGGAGGGATTTGTGACATGAGGTGGGGCATACAAAGAGATCCAGTCTCTGGGAAGATCTGGGGGCTGGAGCAGGGGTTCAGAAAGTTTGGATTACCCGTCGGGTTGCCAGGTGTCCGGTATTCACCCAGACAGTCCGGTATTTTCACCTCCTGTCCTGTAAAAAAGTCAGAAAATACCAGATTCCTAAAATGTCTGGTATTTTCTGATTTTTTTTTCCCCAGATGGGAGGGGAAAGTACCGGGTGCTTACCTGATTCCACAGGGGAGCTGGCTGGCCCAGAGCAGGAAGACAAGATGGCAGATGGCCACTGGCAGCCTGTTAGGGCCAAAAAGCCTCAAAAGCATTTCATAAAGGGGACATGCTGGGTTTTTTTGCTCAATAACTTTGGTCTCCCCCTTTTTTTTTTCCTCGGCAGAATTTTTTTCCCCGGTGGGGTTTTTTTTGAGGGGGGGGAGGGATGTTCTGTACTTTTGGTTAAACCAACTGGCAACCCTAATTACATGAGGTAGGGGAGCAGAGGTTTGTGGGAGGGAGGGGCTTATTCTTGCTGGGAGACCTTACCTGGCTCTCAGCCAGGTGCCCAGCAGGTTCCTTAGCCAGGGTCCCTGCCTTCCAGCCCCTGTACCTGTTCAGGGAGCTGCAGTAGCCATGTTTACTGCTTTGAACAGAATGCTGAAAAAGGGGGGGGAGATGAGGAATGAGTGGCATTTTCTATGCTGTCCATCCTGCAAACAGGAAGCTGCTATTGGCTGAAACCAGCCAATGGGAGCTACTGGGAGGTGGGGCAGCATGAGATGTCATTCTCCCCTCCCTCCAGGCTCTCAGTGTTCAGAAACACAAACACACATGTGGCCCTGCAGCCAGCTTTCCTGAGTGCCAAGCAGGGTCAGGACAGGCAGAAGGATAGCTGAGGCTCTTGCAGACTGGATCAGCCTGCAGATTATCTTTTGCTCAGCCCTGCTGTAGGAGCAAGCTATGGGTGTAGGGTCTTGGCTGGAGATTAGGATAAGTGAGGAGGATTGGGGTGCAGGGTCTGGGCATACGGGAGCTGCTTACCTGGCTCCATGCCCTTCTGGGTCCCAGTAGGGCCGCCCACAGCTACCATTGGCTACAACTCCACCCAGTGAGAGTGGCAGAGAAAGGCTGTCATTACGCTGGCATTCCCCCAGAGATCTGGGTGGGAGGGAGGCAAGAAACATAGTGTAGAGCCGCTTGTTCTGCTCTCTCTTCACACTCCCTTTCCGCTTCTCCACAAAAAGCCCTTAATTATGGTGCTGTCCTGGGATTGGGGCTTTCTTCACACTCTGTCCTTGCCACAGGGAAAGCCCTTGATTACACTGCCATTCCCCCAGCTGAGCTGGGCAGGAGGAAGGCGAGAAATGCAGCATGGCTCTGTTCTCTATCTCTTTTGAGCCGGTGTGGTGGTGTCAGCGCTTGGTGGACACGAGGCTAGAGTGCCAACACACTCCTGCTGTGGGGAAATCGGGAGAGGGGGGATTAGCTCAAGCTGTGGATGACCTGGGAGGCAGCCACGGATCACTAGTGGTCCAGGGACCGCAGTTTGAGAGACACTGTTTTAAAGAAATATCAAGAGTGCCTAAATCCTTAGATTCTCCTCCTATCATTAGTTGCATAACAGTAGCAGTCACAATGTGCTAGGTACTTTTAAAGCATGTGAGATAATAAAATTCCTGCTCCTAATGTCACCCCTTAGCAACAGAGCAAATATGTTCCTCATCACATGATTTATGAGAAACTTGATCCTGACAGTCACAGACTCAAATGCATCTCATTTTGTCTCCAGTAGCTGGGATATGAGCAGCTCCTCTTACAGAAATATCTATTCCTTTAGTACTTCTGCTCTGGGTAAATAAAAACTGATTTAAAAAAATTATTTAAATTGCATTTTTTAATTTTTTAATCATTAATAAAATACTAAATTTCTCATTTAAAAATAAGTTACAATTAAGTCTCATGACAAATATGCTACACCTACACTTGCAATTTCATAGAAGTGAATTAATGGCTCTAGTCTGTCCAGCCTAACTCAAGAAGCAATAGCTGGTAAAGTTCTTGGCTTTCAATTTCTGTTTCTCAGCAGACTAAAAAGTAACATGTGCAAAGAAAGACACAAGTTGGATAGGGTCATTTTTGTTCTGTGCTTATGTGGGGGTAGACCTGGGCCAAACATGACAAAAGGAGTTAATTAAGACATTGTCTTAAAGACAGAGATTTTATATATAGAGAAGGATGGAGGCAGAATAGAAAGGAACAATTAAGTGGACTGGAAAGAAAAAGGAAAGACCTTATTCAGAACACACACAGCTTCCTATATTCCCCCACACTTTGTCATAGAGTCTCTTATACCCAGAAACTATCTCTTATGAGTATTCGTTCCCTAAGCAAAAAAGGAAAATATTTCAAATGTAAGTAGTGCAAAAAGAAGATGCAAGGCCTAGTTGCAAGAATGTAACATCATAAGGAAAACTGCTTATTGTGAGGAAATGATTTGGATGATGTGGATATGGCTGAGTGGGTCAGCTGGTTACTAACTTAAATAATTCACTTTGCAGTACATCATTCTTCAAGACACTCTGTTCTTTTTAGGATAAATATTACTTGACAAATTTCCAAGTTGTCTGTTGTGCTGGATGTTGCAAGGGAAAAACATTAGCTTAGCTAATCCTTATGGCTTGTTTAGATAGATTCCCACTCTGTTACCCAAGTATACAAGATAGAAAACTGCAGTAAGAGATGTCTAGAGTTGCCAATTGCCACTTAGTGTCATTTTCAAACATACCTTTATTTTGGAACATCATGGTGATACCATAAGTCTATTCCCTATTTCACTTCATCATAACTCAGCTTTTTCCAAGGGAACCCCATTCTATAGCTGTTTTCTTAAAAAACCCAGAAATGTCAGTGACTTCATTGGGGTTTACTTCACAATTAAGTGCACTCTAAGCATAGACAGTCTTAACTTTTTGGTAACTTGATTTAAATCAATGGTTTTTTGGGTGATTTAAATTGGGATTTAAAACACCTTGATTTAAATCAATCCACCATGTTTTTGCTTCTGTTATTATCTTTTATGCTTGTTAGTTTACAAAGTAAAAAATACAATAATAAAACAAATAAAATGTCCTTCAAGGGCATTTTACAAAAAATACAGTGTCCCTCATGTAATTGGATTTTAGAATTGATGTCTCAGTGAGGAAGCCATACATAATTGCACACAATAATATAAATGCAACAGGAATGTCAGGATTCAGGCTTGGCTGACAGATTGGGCTGCAGGGAAATTGAAATATTATATTTTTAATTAATTCAATTAAAATATTAGCCTTTTATATTTTTTTTAAAAAATCACACACAAGATAGCCTTCCTGTATCTGAAACTCAAAGGAAAATAGCTTCTGCTAAGCTTTCACACTACATTGGATAATTTGTCAATCAAAGAACTATGATCCATCATGTGAATACAATAATGGGGTCAGTTCCAAATTAACCATGACATGACAATGCAAAACAAATTCGAAAAGTACCATCTCTTTTTAACACTTCTTAGAAAGAAATTTGTCAACTTGATTACCTCTGGTATATTTGAAAATATATCAAGGATTTTTAGAGCTTATGGACAGGTGCCAACATTTAGATGTGGATGTGTATTGCATTTGTACATTTCTAAATATTTAAACAAATCTTTTTTTCCCTGAGTTCATTGCTATTTTGAGCATGCTTAAGCAAGTCTGAAAGTGGCAAACTCCCCTTAAATGAATGAATGAATTAGATTCAGCTCAAGTTTACCCAAGACTTTGCAAATACAAATAGAAATATAGTGAAAAATGCTCTTGTTTAAGTTTTTTAAAAGACTCTCACTGATGCTATTTAAGATTACTTTATTGTGTTTTTTTTTAATATTTGCAGAGACCCAATGTCTTTCTTGCTTTGGTCCAAAGTTGGAGCCTTACTTGCTGTTGGAACAACTAAGGGAAACTTGCTTATTTATAACCGACAGACTTCTCGCAAGATTCCTGTCCTTGGTATGTACAGGTTGAACCTCTTAAAATTCAGGATTCTCTGGTCTGGTAGGGAGTGCGGCTTGCGCTGGCACTGTGCAGGGTGAAGTCCCGACTGGAGCTGGAGGCAGCAGAGCCAGCTGTCTGGGGCTAGCACAGTGGGAGATGCAGCCCCATCCAGGGCTGGCATGATAGGAAGCTGAAGGCAGCAGGGCAGGCAGCAGGGAGTACAGCCCCAGCCGGGAGCTGAGCCTACAGTTGGGCGGGGAGCCATGACCTCTCCTGATCTGGCAAACTCCATGGTTTGGGAACATTAAGGTCCTAAACCATGGAATTCAGCATAGGACCAGGGAGGTTCAACCTGTCTTATACTGAATTCATAGGGTTTGTATGTATCTGAGAGAAAAATTGTACTCCAAGTGTTAAGTTTCCTTTTTGTTCAGTTTAAAAATATAATACTGTATAACTAACTCCAAAGTGTACCTTTGTTCAAGTAGCAACTTTTGTTTCATTATGCATGCGAGAATGGTTTCTTATAGAATACTTTGTAAAACATCTCTGCGATGACTGAGTGGCAACATTCTGTACTGCCATGTGGGAAACTGGGAAACTTGAGCTAAATTTTTTTCCCTTGCTCCGCAGGCCAGAAAATTGGCAGTGGACTGTTTTGTGTTGATATTCTATCATTTCCATGGTATATTTGAGGAGAAACATCAATAAACTTTAGAGTCCCATGGGGGGGAGGGGGGAAATGGCAGCTACGGTAAACAATTTAGGTTTGATACAAATCAGGTGGAAAGATGAGAACGTCCTAAAGGTTCCATAAAGATACAAAGGCTTTCTTCTCTAGGATTTTTTTTTTTAAAAAGAAAAACTTTCATGATAAATATTTTTGACAATTATGCGTTCTTTAATATTCACCATGTCAATTTTTTGTTTCACAGGCTAATTATTTTATGAAAATATACATAGTTGAAGTACATTAATCTTTCCTTTAACATTTTAAATTTTTTTTTTTAATGTGTGTATTGTAGGGGTCAAACCTGCCTGGGATGGATATAAATTAGAGGTCACATTTTCACCTCTAATTTTGTATACTTTTTTAAAATATGTGTAAGTTAGGTGTATATTTGTTTTTCAGGTAAACACACCAAGCGGATCACTTGTGGTTGCTGGAGTACTGAAAACTTGCTGGCACTAGGTAGTGAAGACAAAATGATAACTATTAGCAATCAGGAAGGAGATACTGTAAGACAGGTAATATCATCATCTTTATTTTATTGTTATACTTTGTTTATGATCCTGGGGCAAAATTCTGTGCTGGTCTCTGAGAGTCACAAAACCAAACTCTGTGCCCAGTAGGAGTGGATTCTAAAGTGGCTATAAGTCATCTTTGCATTCTCTTAATCTTGGACTGCTTCCAGGGCTGGAGCATAACTTCAGCATACTTTGGAGCCTATAGCAGTTTCTTTGGGTTGCCCTATGGACTCCAGTACTCTTCAGTGCTGCATGTTATGGCTTGCCCCAAAATGCATTATGCTGCAGTTTGTCCAGAGCCTAGCCAGGAGCTACCTGCGTGGGGAAGAGAGCGAGAAGGTCATGCACACAGATGTGTAGGAACCGACTGAATGGAGCAATTGGCATATGCTGGTGGCAATCAGGTATGGTGGCACAGTGAAATGCCAAGTCTGATCCCGGGAAACAAATATAGACTGATGCGATCACATAGTTATGGGACGATGACTGGTGGCTTGCAAAATTTTTGTATATATAAGGCCATTTGCATGGAGTTTTGCGAATCGTTTTCCCCCAACTTGAAACACCATAATACCAGAACGAGACCCTTTTTTACACTTGAGAAGTGAATGGCCATAGGTTTTAGGATGCTCACAATGCCATACTGCTACCAGTCAGTCAGGAATTAATTCAGAATGGGTAAGTCTACAGTGGGTGCTGCTGAGAACCAAATAGCGAAGGCAATCAATACACTTCTGCTAGGAAGAATAGTAACTCCAGGGAATATGCAGGGCATAGTGAATGGCTTTATTTGGATGGGGTTCCCGAATTATGATTGGGCAATAGATGGACTGCATACCCTTATCTTCACACCAGACCACCTTGCGAAAGAGTATATAAACCACACGGAATACTTGGATGACGTGCCATTTCACCAATATCAACATGGGATGGTCAAGAGAGATGTATGAGATCTGAATCTTTAGCAACTCCATTCTCTTCAGGAAGCTGCAAGATAAAACTTTCTTCCCAGACCAGAAAATTACCATTAGAAATGCCAATAGTTGTCTTTGGAGACCCAACCTACCCCTTATTCCTATGACTCATTAAGTAATACATAGGCAGCCTGAAAAGCAGTAAGGAGCAGTTCAGCTACAGGCTGAGTAAGTGTAGGACAGTGGTAGAATGTGCCTTTGGCCATTTAAAAGGATGCTGGTGAAGTTTATATATTCGATTAGATCTCAGCTAAAGCAATATTCCTATTGTTGCTGCTGTGTGCTGCATAATATCTGTGAAAATAAAAGGGGAAGTTTCTGGTGGGGTGTAGGACTGAGGCACGTTACTTGGCAGCCTGTTATGAGCAACCAGACACCAGAGAATAAGGAGAGTACATTGAGGCACATTATGCATCAGAGAGGTTTTGAAAACCAGTTTCTTGAATGACCAGACAATGATGAGACTACCTTGTGTTGCTTGTTCCCAACCTTCCCCATTGTACAATTATGTGTGTTGCTCTGTAAACCAGCCTCTCTATCCACTGCCCCTTCCCAAATGCAGTTGGCATAATAAATAAAGATCCTGTTGTTCTGAAATCATGCATTTTTCTTTAGGAAACACAGGGAACACAGGCAAAACTGAATACAAAAGGAGTTGCAGGCATAGCTAAGGTTTCATAACAGAGGGAGAGCACAAGGACATGTCTTATTACAGTTCCCCTGTGTAGCAATCACAGCTGTGGGAATGTCAGCCTTCTGCTCCAGGAAATATCCCTGGAAGTGGAGTTAAAGGCTTCCCACATTCTAGGACTTCTAGGAGAGGAGGATATGGAACTTGGTGAGGAGGTATAAATTGTCCCCAAATCTGAAATGGTCATGTGTGAGAACAAAGTAACAAAAGCTCATCAACCAGTTGCGCCGTGACATCATTGGGGATCCCCTTCCTGACAGCTTGTAGTCCATCTTTGTGTGGAATGTTGGTATAGCGAGCTTCTTCCTCCTTAGTGGCTAGGGTGGTGTTTTCTGAAAGATAACTAATGGATTGTAGTTTCCTCAGGATGTCAGTGGTGTGTTGAAGCTATCTGGGAGTCCTGATAGCAAAGGGCCTGAGGAGAAAGTCTGCATAGCCAGGCAATTCTGCTGAAGGAGTGCAGTGCCTTAGATGATGGGCCATCCAGGACATCAGGTTTATGGATTTGGGTAGTAGATGGAATACTTTGAGGCTTTGGGTGTTTGTCTATGAAGATTTGTTCCTGTGCTGCTTCAAGAAGTTTCTTGAGTAGATCGTATAGGTTTTTTTGGTATTCCTTGTGGGATCAAAAAATAATGCAGTGTTAGAGAGTTGTCCAGCACCCTCCAGTTTGTAATCTGACCTGTTCATGATAACTATAGCACCTCTTTTATCAGCCTCTTTGATTTCTGAAAGAATCATCTGCAGAAGTGGGCTGTATCCATGAAAGCTCGTGATACCATCTACATGTTTTGTTAGCCTATAAAGTGCTACCAGACTGTTTGTTGTTTTTTAAGTTTTTCCTGTTACAGACTAACTCTGCTACCCCTCTGAAACTTTTGATTATAATGTCAGCATTGTTTCTGAGCATTTCATGTACAGCAGTCCCCGAGTTGTGAACAGTCGAGTTACGACCATTCGCATTATGACCGAAGCGGTTGTAAATGCAGTTCCCGAGTTACGAATGCGATCCGTGCTTACAAGCAGCACGGTTGCCAAATAACTCACTAGGGTCCGAATTACGAACACTTTGAGTTACAGCCAAGTGTTTGGTCCATAACTCGTTCATAACTCGGGGAGAGGCTGTACAGCATTGTTTTGAGCATTTAAAATGGCTTTGGAATTTTTATGGAAGCAATGCTATATATATTCAACATGAATCTCCTTTTGGTAGATAGAGAGGGCTGCTTGTTTCATCCTTTTCAGTTCTGCTTGTCTCTAAATGCTCTAGTGTTGGCTCTTTCTTCTTTTCCCATTATGGGTTTGATTGGTTTTCTTTTTTAACACGATCTAATTTGGTCATGCCACTTCAGTTACTAATATATCTACATTAACATGAATTTAACACCTCTATTTAGACTTACATCTTTATCTGCCTTTCGGACATCTATTGCTGGATGTTCTCTGGTAATTAAAGCTCAACAAGATCAAAGCTGTAGTTTCTTTCTCTCTTCTGTTATTAATGAAGAGAGGATGTTGATTTTATGAATAAAGGTAGAATAGTGGAATTGTTACTGATATTTATATTGCACTAACACACAAAATATTCTAGATAGGAAAAGTGTCCTCTTATCTTATCTATACAGTGCTCAGCACACTATGCGTAGAGTTCTGAAGATCTGCGAAAATCCACTTTATATATGCCATACCGCATCTGTGTATGTGAATGCAGATATCCATGGTTTATTTTTGTGGATGCAGACACACAATTTTGCATCCACACAGGGCTCTAATTATATACTACATAAAAATAATATCTGAATCTGGACTTTCTTTGCAGACATCAGTAAGAGCAGATCCCAGTGATATGCAGTTCTCAGTGATGAAGACTGATGAAAGGATATCAACCAGGGAAAGCACAGTAAGTGACTGTATGAAACCAATGCATAGTAACATTCAGCACGTCAGTTGTTCTGAATGTAAGGGGAATGCTCTATCTGTGTCTGCTGCGTTAGGCTACAGCAGTGGTTCCCAACCCCTAGTCCACAGACCAGTGGGATTCCACAAACCCCTGCCTTCCGGGCTGTAGCACTCTTCCAGGCTATGCCCTCAGCTGCTAATGAGCCTTGCCCATGGGGGAGCTCAGTTCCCTATAAGGTGCATGCCTTCACGTGCCTAAAAATTCTCCTTCCACAGTGAGTGACGGGTGGCTGTCCCATGTGCTGTGGTTGAGTCGGGCCGCAGTGAGGCTATCCCTACTGGGGCAGCCTCGCCATGGCCTCACTTTGAGCTCTGGTGGCTCCCCAACGTCCCAGGGTGCTGCAGCCTGCAGCACTGGTTGGAGTTTTGCAGGGGGGAGCCAGGTTCCCTGACTCAAACCAGCAGGTGTCAAGGGGGCTAGTACCACCAGCTGTCAGATGGGTGCCATGAGCCCGAGATGCGCATGGGCTGAGTGAACCTGCACCTTTAGGCCCCCACTGTTAGTGGCCTGGAGAGCCACCAGAAACATGCGCCCGTCTGTGCTACAGACACTGCTGATCCCGTGTGTGTGTCGGGGGCTGGGCTGTCGCCAGGCCTGGCAGGGCAGGAGCAGGGTCTCTTCCTAGCCACAGAAGAGCGCTTTGCTGTGAGGCAGAAGAAATGCTCATGGTGTGGCAACCATAGAGTAGCCATGACCTGGGCAGTAGCGCTCAGCTGGCTGCTGGAAGGCAGCAAAGGCTAGGTGGTGAGGGGAGCCTAGTGCAGGGGGGCTCTGGAGGTGGGACTAATACTGGGGGATTGCGGCACGGGGGCTTGGGATGGGGCTACTATTGGAGTCTGGCACTAGGGGGAGACTTGGGTTGGGTGCAGTGGGGCTCTGGAAACCTGGAGGTTGGCATTGGGAAATCTCGTGGTGGTGAGCTCTAGGGGATGGGGGGCTGGCACTGGGGATCGGTGCAGGAGTCTCTGGGGACAGTGAATGGTACTGCAAGGATAGTGGAGGGTTTGGGGCCCTCCTAGAGGGTTAGGGCGGGCACTGGGGCTTTTGGTGGACTGGTAACATTTTATTTGAATATTTGCATATTATGCAAATAATAAATATGCAGATGTTACCAGTGTACCAAAAGTTTGTGAATGGGTTTGCCAGTCCCTGATATCAAAAAGGTTGGAACCAGTGACCTATAGTAATAGTTAAAAGGTCCAGATGCCATTTTCTGAAAAGGAAGAATTAATTTGATTAAAATAAATTACACTACAAACAAAAGTAAATTTGCTGTGGTATCATTAGAAGAAGAGCTTAAAATAATAGTAATTTTTAAATGTATCAGACGTTTAACACTTACAATGAATAATGGTATTCACACTTAAGAACTGAGGGTATGTCTACACTACAAAGTTAATTCAAACTAACGGACGTTAATATGAATTAACTTTGATAGGCGCTACACTAGCGCTCCGCTAGTTCGAACTTAATTCGAACTAGCGGAGCGCTTAGTTCGAACTAGGTAAACCTCATTCTATGAGGACTAAGCTTAGTTCGAACTTACTAGTTCGAATTAAGGGGTGTGTAGCCCCTTAATTCGACCTAGTGGGAGGCTAGCCCTCCCCAGCTTTTCCTGGTGGCCACTCTGGCCAACACCAGGGAAACTCGTCTGCCCCCCTCCCGGCCCCGGACCCTTTAAAGGGGCACGGGCTGGCTACGATGCCCGTGCCAGGTGCAAGCCTGCCAGCACCCAGCTAGCAGACCCTGCACCTGGCACGGCTCGAGCCAGCCACCCAATGCCCCCCAGCCCTCCCCCTCTTCCCGGGACCAGGCTGGCGGCTCCCGGGAGCTTGCCCTGGACCGCAAGAGGCGGGCACCCGCCTGGTCTAGTGCGGACACCGTGGACCTTGTCCACGACCTCCGCACTAGGCACAGGAAAGTGGCCGTCTAGGGCAGGAGAGCTGCCAGCCTGGCCACCCAGGAGCAGGTGTGCATGAAAATCAAGGTGGTCCACTGAAACCCCCGACCCTGAGCCCTGAGCTTACAATGGCCGTACTGGGTCAGACCAAAGGTCCATCTAGCCCAGTAGCCTGTCTGCCGACAGCGGCCAACCCTAGGGACCCTGGAGGGGATGGACCGACGACAGTGACCAAGCCATTTGTCTCATGCCATCCCTTTCCAGCCTTCCACAAACTTTGGGCAGGGACACCACTCCTACCCCCTGGCTAATACCACTCCATGGACCCAACCTCCATCACTTTATCTCACTTCTCTTTAAACTCTGTTCTAGTTCTAGCCTTCACAGCCTCCTGCAGCAAGGAGTTCCACAGGTTCACTCTTTGCTTTGTGAAGAACAACTTTCTGTTACTAGTTTGAAGCCTGCTACCCATTCCTTTCCTTTGGTGTCCTCTAGTCCTTTTATTATGGGAACTAATGAAGAACGTTTCTGTATGCACCCTCTCCACCCTACTCATGCTTTTATAGACCTCTATCCTATCCCCCCTCAGTCTCCTCTTTTCTAAACTGAAAAGTCCCAGTCTCTTTAGCCTTTCTTCATTAGCCTCTGATCATTTTAGTTGTACTCCCCTCTGCCACCTTCTCTCTTCCCCTCTCCCACCTCCTTTTCCCAGTCTCCCCAAGTTTTGTTCAATAAAGAGAGATTCTATTTTTGACCACACGTTTTATTTATTTTGTACATCAGGAAGGGGGGCTAGGGAAGGGTAAGTGGAAGGAGGTGAGGGAGGAATGGGGTACGAGCCCCCGATGGGGAGGACTGGGCTGGCTCTGCGGGCTTCTGGGGGTGGAAGCTCTCCTGCAGCCCCCCAATTGCCTCCTCTCCCTAGATCGCAGCCTGCGGCAAGTGCAGCCGGTCTGATGGCCGAGTGCTGTGATGTGCGCAGTGTGGGCACTCAGGGCACTCCAAGCCAGGACTGCTTTGCAAGCGGGGCACCCCTGAGAACTGTCTGTCCAGGGTGGGGGTCGGGTCCCTTTAAGCACAGCCCTCGGCTAGCCTGAGACAGCAACTCCACGCTCTAAGTCCTACTTTGATGCCCTGCCGGCACTGCTTCCGGCCATCCTTAACCCAGGTTCAGGGTCCACTTAATGTGGACATGCTAGTTCGAATTAGCAAAACGCTAATTCGAACTAGTTTTTAGTTCTAGATGCGTTAGTTCGAATTAGCTTAGTTCGAATTAACTAATTCGAACTAAGTTCGGATTAGCGCTGTAGTGTAGACATACCCTGAAAGCTTTAAGAGATGATGGAGAGGGGCTGAATCCAGATCTTTGGATTCATGCACACTCAGACTTTGGGGAACCTCAAATCTCTAGTTATCAGCTGTTACAGTTTTTTGGGGCTTTGCTGATGCTTGGTTCTTTTCCAACTATATTAAGAGACAGCATTTGGAGTTGGTGCTTTTATTTTTGTATTTGAATAGTCCTAAAATAGGAATTATCATGAATAATGCTTCACTTTTAGATAGAGAGCAAACAGAATGATCTACTTTGGAATATAATCTTTTTGTTTAATATCTTTGTCAATCCAAACAAACACAGTGCATGAGAGACATAACATTCTTTCTTGTTTTCTTGTTATTAGATATTCTAGTAGGAAGCCTTCGTTTTCTGATGATCTACTCTCCTCCTATTTTGTATAGAATTTATCCTATATTGACTAGCTGCTTTGTCTGATAGTAATGCTGCTTATTTGATCACCAGAGAATGTAAAAAGAACATTGAGAATTGATTCTTTGTTCCCCTAAAGTAGGGGTTCTCAAACTTCATTGCACCGTTTCTGCCTTCTGACAACAAAAAATACTTCATGCCCCCAGAAGTGGGAGGTCTGAAACCCGAGCCCTGCCACCTTGGGTGGGGGATCAAAGCCCAAGCTCCACCACTCTGGCCAAGGAAGCCAAAGCTGAAGATCAAGGGCTTCAAAGCCAGGTGGTTAGCCTATAATTCAATTCCTGCTGCTGCCCAAGACTGAAGCCATCCGGCTTTGGTTTGGCCCTGGACAATGGGGCATGGACTTCAGTCTTGGACTCTCGCAATTCTAAGCCAGTCCATGTGATCCCATTCAAAGGGAGTTGCAACCCATTTTGTAGTCCTGACTCTCAGTTTGAGAACCCCTGCCCTAGAGACAAAATGCATTATCTCTGGGGATTTCTTCAAATAAGAAGCATTTCTTTGGATAGAAGTTAAATTCTATGTCTTAATAATTTTAAGGAAATCATTTTAAAGTAACTTGAATAACTTTTAAGGAAATTTCGTTCTATTACATATTTTTTATGTTTAGAAATGATATCTGCTTAGAAGCTTTGTTTATCATTGCAGTGGCAATGACTAAAATTAACCTCCAAATACTGTGCTTCTGTTTCCTTGCATCTAAAGGAGAAAAATCTCAGCATCCCCAAAATACAATATCTTATGACTGTCAAGTTATAACTTGACCAATGGAACTAGACCTTGAACAGAATTCTGAAGATAATTAGTACAAAGCTTCATCATTTAGTAAAAACAGTACTGTAGTGTTTTTTAAAATGTTCTCACTGGGTGTGTTTTTCACTTTTCAATTGGCAGATAAGTGTGGTGGTTGGCAAAAAAACATTGTTTCTTTTTAATTTGAATGATCCTGATAACCCAATTGATCTGGAATTCCAGCAGCGCTATGGCAACATTGTAACCTATAGATGGTGAGTAAGCACTAAGTTCTTAAAATTGCAAGAAAAAGTTGAGGGGCATCTTTTTAAATGATATTATTTTTATTTTTGGTATTTAACCCACTATCACATGAGGATTTTGAGGATGTACAATAGTCCTTTTAATACAGTATTCTTTTCAGACTAAAGCACTGGTCCCTAAACTGGACATGAGGTAATGTTCAAGGAGCACTTGGCAGGGCCTGGGCCAGCCACCAGAGGGGACAGGGAGGGAACACCACCCAGCACTGCTTCACTCCCAGCACAGCTCCATTTGCAGCGCCTCTTCATTTCCAGCCGCGGCTCTGCTCTGCTCCAAGCTCTGCCCTCAGACCATCTCAAACCACAACTCTGCTCCAGCCCCAGCCCTGCTCCACTATGTCCTCTACTCTGCCCTCCATTCTCATTCTGCCCCCAGGCCAGCCTCCCCCTCTAGTCCCACCTCTTTCCCATCTCCTTCTTCGTCCTCAGTTCTGCTCCCAGTTTTGTTTTCAGCCCAAGAACCAATTACAGTGCAGGTGGGATCTCCCTGGTCTGGCACCCTTGAGATCCAACTGGTCCCAGATTAGGATTTTTCCAAACCTAGGAAGGTCACTTCTGGCTCCCTGGCCCAGCTCCAGCCCCACTGTAACCGGGCAGCTCAACTGGGGTGCACTGGGCTCCCAGCCCCTCTGGCAGTTGACTGCTAGCAGCCTGCTGCCCTGCCAATCCACAGGGCTCCCAGCCACCAGTCCTCCACCAGGACTCTCTGATCCTGGAACAGTTGCTGGATCAGAAAGTCACAGTTTAGAGAGATTCAGCCTTGGGTGGGAGGGCATTGACAGATTCCATTACTGATGAGGAGAAGTTTAGTCACTGCTGGACTAAGGGTATCTACAATTTACAGTCACATCAACTGAAAATTGTGGTTTAAAAAGCTGGGATGTCAAACTGAAACAGTAGAACTGTGGTTGTACTCATTCTTGGTAATGATATGGTTGCTGAAATTAGTGAGTGGCTTCTGTTAGAGGAGAAGTTGGTGACACAGAATCAGGGAACGTTCTTGATATAATCTGTTTATTTACAAAAATATACACACCTGAGGCTGGCTTGCATCAGCTGACTTAGGCTTGCAGGACTCATGCCATGGAGTAAAATTGCAGTGTAGACATTTAGGCTAAAACCAAAGCCCTGGGTCTGGAACTTCCCACAACTCTGCCCCAAGTTAGCTAATGAAGGCCAGCTGTAGGCGTGTATATTCTTGTAAATAAACAGAGTTTTATGTAAACATATCAATAAAACCCATTCAATGATTCTCTGGGTGAGTAACCTGCTTGTATGCAGCTTTTTGGTAAGGAGTTTTGTCACTAGATGTGACAGTGGCAGGGGTTGGCAATAATTTGTAATGGGGTGCCACTCCAAGAATTTGTAAGTGGTCAAGGGCCACACTCATCCATGAAATTAAAGGAGGTGTGGTATTTGGGATGAAAGGTGGGTGCAGAAGGAAGCTCAAGATAGGGAGATGGAGTGCCAGAGGGAGTGTGGGAGCTGGGAGGGAGTTTGAGGGAAGGAGAGGGTTGTGACTTGGGTCAAGGGATTACAGTGCAGGAGGGTGTGCAGGATCTGGGTGGGGCTTTAGGTGCTCAAGAGGATTCTAACCAGGAGGAGGGTGCAAGCTGGGAGGGGGTTGTGACTTGTGGCATAGGTGCAGGAGGGGGATGCAGAGATTTGGATTGTGACCTGGTGCAGGTGATGGAAGCACAGAATCTGGGAGGGGGAATGGGTGCAGGAGCAGGATGTGGAGTGTTTGAGTTATGTGGTTTGGGTGTGCAGCGGGGGCAGAGAGTTTGGGAAGGGGGGAGCTGAGGTGCCAAAGGCAGGCTCTGGGCAGGAGGCACTTACCCAGGAGCTTCCCAGCCAGCAGCCCAGCAGGACCCTACGGTAGACTCCATGCCTTCTATGCCCCCCACATGACACTCAGAGTGGCCAGCTGCAGGGCCCATATATTTCCATGGCCACTGCAAGCCCTGAAGGGCAGTACTTTAGGGTGCTGCCTGCCCTGCAAACACATTCTCTCCCCCAGCCTCCTCCCCCTGACTCCCAGTGGCACTCAAAGAAACACTTGGCCCTCTGAGTGGTGTGAAGGGGTGAGGAAGGCAGGGAAGTCTGCACAAGGCTATCTATGGGCTGCAAGCCAGATCTGGTGGCACAGGCCATATTTTGCCCACCCTTGGATGATTGTTTAGGACTCAGTGACCCTACTCAGATTCCAATGCTTAGGAATCATGGGTGGGCTCAAGCCTTGAAAATCCAATTTAGTTTACACTTGTCAAGGAGGAGAAAAAGATAGGAGCAGAATAAAGGCATTCAGGTGACCAGGAAGTATTTAAATACGAGAACACACAGGAATAGCGAGCTAGACAGAAAGCAGTAGTATGAGGCAGGAAAGAGCAAGGACAACCTAGCAAATGGTAGCCTTTGAAGGCATGAGGGTCCTGCTCACTTTTCTGAGCCCAGAAAGCCCCAAGCTCTCTGGACAGCCCAAATAATGCCTTGGAGTGGTGAGGAAACTGAGGCAGACACACAGAATCATAGAAATTTGGGGCTAGAAGGGACCTCACAAGGTTATCTTGTCCAAACCCCTCTGCTGAGGTAGGATAAAGTATACCTGACAAGTGGTTGTTCTTAAAAACTTTGAATAATGGAGATTTCACAACCTCTGTTGGAAGCCTATTATCCTTATAGTTTTTTCTAATATCTAAATCTCTCCTATACTGCAGATTAAGCCCATTACTATTTGTCCTGCTGGTTACTGAACTTGAGAGACAGTTGACTGCCATCCTCTTTATAGTAGCCCTTGAGATATTTGAAGACTTTTTTCTTAGGTCCACAAAGTTTTGCTTTCTCAACACTAAACATACCCAGTCTTTTAAGTGGGAGCTAGTACTGCT
Source organism: Pelodiscus sinensis (assembly GCF_052426305.1). Taxonomy (NCBI): domain Eukaryota; kingdom Metazoa; phylum Chordata; order Testudines; family Trionychidae; genus Pelodiscus; species Pelodiscus sinensis. Next base: position 43,251,953 of record NC_143055.1, read on the forward strand.
GAAATTACATGCATTTTAACATCCCTAATATAAACCCCCATGATTTTGTACATTTGGAGTTATTTTTCCCATTGTGCATCAATATTAAATTTTAATTTGCCATTTTGTTGTCTGGTCACCCAAGTTAGTGTGATCCTTTCACAATCAGCTTTTGACTTAACTATTTTAAATAATTTTGTATCATCTGCAAACTTTGCCACTTCACTATTTACATCCTTTTCCTGTTTACATCCTTTGTAAACTTCACAGTTTACGTCCAGCCTGCCACCATCCCTCAGCCAAACAGAAGCCTTTGGCAGGCTCTTTGCCTTCTACACACAACAGTCAGCTGTGGAGACCATGTGCTCTCTATGTGCCTTGCCCTCTGGTGAGGGGGCTCTGCAAGCTGCCTCCACCCCCAGCACAATCTCACAACTTCCATTAGCCACAGTTCAGCCGAGTTGCCTGCCATGCTTGCAGCTCAGGCAGCGCATGGAGGGCTTCCCGCAAAGAGTGCATGGCTCAGAGAGTACATGGCCTCTGTAGTCAGAGCCTTTGAGTAGCATGCAGGAGCACAGAAGGCAGGTAGCCTGCCTGAGGATGCTGCTGGACTGGTGGCCAGGAGCTGCCTAGATAAGTGCCTCCTGGCCAGAACCTGCACCTGGCACCCCATCCCCTCTTCTTCTTCCCTCCCCCCCACACACAACCCTCCACCCATACCCCTTCCAGACCCCGCACCCCTATTTCCTTCCCCAGGTCACAACCCTGACCTCCAATTGTAATGGGATTGGTGAAGCATGAGTCTTCCTTACAAAAGCTTTGCAGACACTTCCCTGACATATTGTGGTTTATCTATGTGCTGATTCATATTCAACTTGTGATTCACTATAAGCCCCAGATCCTTTCAGCACTACTACTGCCTAGCCAATTATTCCCAATTTTGTAGTTGTGCATTTGATTTCCCTTTCAGAGTTCAGTACTTTGCACTTATCTTTACTGAATTTCATCTTGTTCGTTTCAGACCAAGTTAATTTTTAATTCTAACCCTGTGCTCCCAAGTTCTAACAACACCTCTCTGCTTGGTGTCTGTCATCTTCAGAATTTGTAAGCCCATACTCTCCACTTCATTATCCAAATCATTAATGAAAATGTTGACTAGTACCAGACCCAACAGGGCCATCCTTGGGGTTGGTGTGCTGGACAAGGACCTGGGGAACCATTCTAAGGTGGTTTTGTCAAGAGCAGGGTACCCTCCTCCTTACTGCTGCTCCCAGGAGCCTCCTGTCTGCTGTTTTCCTTCAATGAGGAGAAGAGTCCTACACGCAGCTCCCATCAACAAATATTTTTATGTCTGCTGTAGGAAGATTCTGTGTGGGTTTTTTTTTCTTTCCCTCTTTGTTTCTTCAGCACTTTGACTTTCAGCCTGCTCAAAGTCCTCATTCTCATATTGCATTACTATATGTTGTAGCCAGGCTGCCCAGCATCTCTCTCCCACTTCTATTGTTGGTTTTGCTGTAGGTACGGTGATGGCTACATCATGATTGGCTTCTCACGTGGGTGCTTTGTTGTTATTTCTACACACATTCGTGAGATTGGTCAAGAGATTTTTCAAGCTCGCAATCATAAGGACAACCTAATGAGTATTGCAATATCACAATCACTAAACAAAGCTGCATCATGTGGAGACAACTGGTAAGTGACCCTATTTGTATATAAAATGTTTGAATAGCAAGCATCTTAAATCAAGCACGATTACTTACTTTCTTAATTGTTACATCTTTTAATTTCTTGTTTCTTTTATATTGGCTAATGTGGTACTTGAATCCAAAAGTGTTACTAATATACTTTCATTACTGTGTACTACTGATTAGATACAGAGTTCCTGTTAGCAGTAGTTGTTCATCTAATCCACTTAATCTATTATTGAGAAAATTTAACTCATTTATGGAATACTAAGGGTTGATCTGTATGAAGGTATATCTGTTTACAAACCAACACAGTTAAAGTGTGGATGCAATTATTCGGTACAAAGGTATTTATGTCAGTGGAGTTGAATTTACAGGAGTAAGCTACGTTGACGTAAGGCTATTATATCGACTGTATAACAGGGTCCAAGCAAGGAGAAGTTATACTTAAGTGTATCTATTTTTAAACCAATATAGTGGTACAAACTCTGTGTGTAGACAGCCCCTCTGTTTGTTAGATGTCTAAAATTTATTTAGAACAATGTAAAATTCATGCTCTGAAGCTACGAAAATTTTGGCTTGGATAAATCAGTATTTAGGACAGTTTTCTCCATTGAGAGATCATGCTACAGTCTAAAGCGTTTTGCCTCAGAAATAAGAGCATTCCACACAATCTCAACTTCTATGATCGGCATAATGTGAAAGTTAGATTTTCACACTATGACCAAACAGATAAATTATCTGCATATCTTTTATTATCTACTTGTACAGTACTTAGCACAACAGAATCCTCATTATTAATATTCATTATTTGTACTGTAGTAGCACCTCGATTGTTACCCTCAGTTCAGGATTCCATTATAGTAGACATTGGATCAACAGACCACCTCACCTGCCCCAGAGAAGAGGCCCATGACACATAAGGTGCATCTACACCGCACACCCTTACCTCAAAATAAGCTACACAATTTGCACAATGAGAATTGCATAGCTTATTTTGAAGTAATTTCAGAATAAAGCGGAATTCCAAAACATCCCTTAAACCTCTGGAGCGAGGATTACAGGGACACCGGAATAGCGCACCATTATTTTGAAATCTATTTCAAAATAATGGGCACACTCAAAAGACATGGAATAGCTATTTTGTCAGCTCCTCCTCCCCAACATGCCTTGCTCACTGGGCACCCGAACCCTGCACTTATCTGCACCTTTCTCTCCCTCCCACCAGTTTTGGAGGAGCTGTGAATTGCTTGATTCGTACTCTGTCCCCTCTCCTCCCTCTCCCTTCCAGAGCTGGAATGTAGTGAATCAGCGCTCTCTCATCATAACCATCATGAAATGAAAGTAATCAATGAATATAGTACTAGTAAAGGTAATGACTCTTTATATTTTTTTTGTAGCATTAAGATCCATGACCTGTCAGAACTGAAGGAAATGTATGCTATAATAAACCTGGATGATGAAAATAAAGGTATGATCAAGTTTTCAATGCTGACATGTTTTGCCAAATCATATAAAACAGAATTTTATTTATATTGACAAGTTGTTTAGAAGAGAGACAGTATAGACAATATTTATTGAATAGCACTCTAAATATAGACTGTGGTTAACTCCTTCCTTTCCAATATGTATGTATTATGAGATGGTCTATTTGCCAAACTGGATATTTAATGTAGCTTTTTTTGTGGGAGAGGGGAGGATTTTAAAAATTGCTGAGATTCTGTTTTTCAAAAATAGTTGATTGTCCACTGTTTTTCAGTCCATAGCATGTAATATTCAAATTACTAAAATAATTTAGTGTTTATTTTTTCCCATTTTGCATTGTGGTTTATTTTTCTGAGTGGCATGTTCTTGTGCTAAGAGCATGTATTGGGTCTATTCTATTCTAATCCTGATTACTTTCAGAGTATTGAAATGAGACTACATCTCTGGAGCTGGAGTCCTGTGTTTCTCTTATTTCAATACTCAATTCATTTATTGTGAATTTTGAAGTAATTCCTTCTAAAACTAATACCAGAATAGCAGGTTGTGATCTATGATAAACTATTTTTGTTCTGTTTTACATACTTTTTATACTTCAGTGCAAAGAGTTGAAAAATATTCTTAAATAATGAAATCAGGTCAGGGTTTCTTTTTAAAAACAATAGAATGGCTTGTAGGTTTCACTGAAAATCAAGTAGGCTTTTTTTGTTGTTGTGAAAGCTTGTCAATATTTTAGGCCTTGATCACCTGGCTTGGACAGATGATGGGCAGTTGTTGGCAGTATCTACACAAAGAGGCTCGCTCCATGTCTTCTTGACAAAGCTTCCAATCCTTGGAGACACTTGCAGCACACGTGTTGCATACCTCACTTCTCTTCTTGAAGTTACTGTGGTCAATCATGTTGAAAAAGTATGCCATTTTATTAATTTTTCACTTAATTTAGATGTAACTTTTAAGTAAGCAGTAACAATGTGGCAAATGAGTGTGATTTCCTTATAGGAGCTACCAATCACAGTTTCTGTTGAAGTGGAGCCAAACTTTGTTGCTGTAGGTCTTTATCATTTGGCTGTAGGAATGAACAATCGTGCTTGGTTTTATGCACTTGGAGAGAATAGTAAGTATAACTGTAATTTTCTCATTTTAGAGTACAGTATTTTATCATCCATTATCTGCTAAATATAGATCCATTTTCTAAAACAGGTGGTTTTTTTTAACACTTCTAATATCCTGACTAATGCAAGGTGTTGTTATTGTATAATCTCATGTGACACTAAGATTCAGGACAGCACATTGGATTCCCAGAATTTGGATTAGTACAATCAAGACATAGTGGAAGCAATTAGAATAAAAATTCAGGGTTTGAAGGGTTAGATGAAGCCTTTTGTTATTTATGTCATCAGGCCATGCTGCCTAGAAGTTGCCACCAACTGAAGGTTGTTTGGCTTATGTGCAATTTAATTAGGAGAGAAGCCATAAACATGGAGACTCAACTTGTTTTCAAATTTCTTGAGGTGTTCTTTTTAGAACAGGGTTTAGATGGGTTGGTGGAGCAGGGTGAAAAAGCTTGTACTACACCTTTTTTTTAGGCATCACACTTAAATCTCAAGTATTTATCAATCCAGGATCTTTTGTGAACAAAAAGATCGCTCTAAAGAGAAAAAAGTCCACCATTAGTCATAGATGAATATAATTGTAGATTAGTGAAATTGCATTGGGAAAGAGGGCCCCCTTTAATCCTTAGTAACGTAAAGATGTGACTATGAGAAAGCAGTCTCCCATGTTTCTATCAAGGCTTCCTTCTATTTCTCCTCTTTATACTCCCTTGCCGCCTTATTATTAGTAGTAGTAATTCCTAATAATCTAAGGTAATACGGTCACAAAATGCACCATGCACAATTAATTTTTCCCCTCTGCATTAAATTTTGTAGGTGTAAAAAAGCTTAAAGACATGGAGTATCTGGGGACAGTAGCCAGCATGTCTCTCAATTCTGACTATGCCGCTGCACTTTTTGAGGGTAAAGTCCAGTTGCATATGGTAAGCATACAGAAGATCTGGAACTCTAAAAGGACAGCTAAAGTGGCAGTAGACAGAGAGAAATTGTAAGTCCTAATGATAGTAAGATTGGTTAGAGTGGAAATTAGGTGCTGAGTGGGTAGGTAGATGTAACTAACCAACATAAAAGTTAAAAACCTTACAAGAAAGTATTTTGGTAGCAAACATGAGAACCACAACTGAGTTATGTGTGGCTTGCCAAAGTGTAAATTCTGTCTTGTATAAGAAAAAAGTGCTAGCTTATGAACTGATTAATAGCTTTCTTTGGAAATTCTGTATGGTGCTTTAGGGAGCAGCTAGTGGTTTGTAAGTTGTACATATGAGAGGACAAATCTGAGCTGATTATATCCAATAAGGCAGTGGTCCCCAACCTTTTGGGGCTTCCGCACGCCCAGGGGCTTGGGCTGCGCATGCGCTGGGTGCCCAGGGTGTAATAATGGCTCAGGCCAGCCCGGGTAACTAGGCGGGCGCACATAAATGCCCCAGCAGGCGCCATTGCGCCCACGGGCACTGCCTTGGGGACCACTGCAATAAGGTAATGCCTTGCTGTCAGTTTCATAAAAACAAAATTCATTAATATCTTGCTAGTGGTAGTGTAGTGGTTTGTTTTGATTATTTTTATACTTTAGATAGAAGGTGATGGTTTGGATGCTCAGGAAGAACGAGAGACTCGACTTTTCCCAACTGTGGATGATAAATGTCGAATCTTGTGCCATGCTCTTACTGGTGATTTCCTCATCTATGGTACAGATGTAAGTACTTTGCTTGTTTCAAATTTTTCTTACATTCAGTAAGTGTTTTTTTTTTTTTTTTTGATAACTTACACTGTTTTTCTTCCTAAAGTAAACATAAAGTGTATGGTTCTGATATGTAGTGTACCTTGACTTACTTTGTATGCAAGCTGTTTTTAAGCACAGACAAAATTTCAGCCAGCTTCCTTAATTATCTAGGTCTCTGTGATGCAATTGCACTGGAACATTACAATAGTTCAGTTATTTATGGTTGATGCTCAGCGTCATAGCTTAAGGCCAACTCCTGCTTTCGTTGAAGACAAAACTGCATTAGCAAAACTGCTAATGAATTTAATATTATTTATTTGTTTTATAGTGGCGCCAAAGGGCATCAATCAAGGATCAGGCCCTCATCGTGCTAGGAGCCTTATAGACCTCCAAGGGAAAAAATAGTCCCTACTATAAAGATCTAATAATCTAGGTTATTTTGTGACAACTACATAGGAGTTGTCATCTGCCATGTGCCATCCTCTGTACAAACATAAAGGCATGGTGCCTGCCTCAAACAGCTCACAGTTTAAAGTGGTAAAGAGTGTATGGTTCTTAAAGGACACATTAGCACCCCGAAGACAGGATAAACCAAAATGGAATACCATTAGAGTAACTCCATCAAAATGAATTACCTCAAATATGTTTACATTATAGCTGCTTGTGTGGTAATAGTATTCTGAGTGAGCTATTATTTATTATTAGACAGGTATTATTCAGTATTTCTACATTGAAGACTGGCAATATGTGAATGAATATCGGCATCCTGTCAGTGTCAGAAAAATCTTTCCAGACTCCAGTGGAACCAGATTGGTTTTCATTGATGACAAAAGTGAAGGCTTTCTGTATTGCCCAGTAAGTCAATTCATGACATTAATTCCACTTTAATTACAAGCAGAGTTGTCTGTACGTTATTTCTACAGTGTGGTTTGTTTTATCACAGCATAAAGAAACGTGCCGATTGGCACGTATTTGTCATACACCCTCTGCCCCCAAAAAAGTAAGCTGACAGAGGGAGGGACATAGAAGTTGCTAGACTGATCAGTCTAAGCTTGCCTTTGGCAAAAATTTCTTCTTAATCTCAGGCAGTTGGTTTATGTACTGTTTATATATATATATATATTTATAATTACTTAAGTAATCTAAAGTTACTATGTATTTTCTCATTTTCAGTTTTAATGTTTCATGTTCTAAAACTGTTTCATGACCCCTTCTGGACCACTTACTCCTTTTCTATCTTTTTTGAGATGGGTGACCAGAACTGCACACACTATTCTGTGTGTCTTATTAGCTTTCTACTCAGTAAGTAATTTATACTACTATTTTTCTAGGTAAATGATGGTGTTCATGAGATCCCAAATTTTCCACCAACTATTAAAGGCATCCTGTGGGAAAATTGGCCAATAGATAAAGATGTATTTGCTGCTTATGATGATGATAAAGTGTATACTTATGTCTTCCATAAGGATACCATACAAGGTACTGTAAATAATTAATAGTTAATTAGTTATCTGACATTTTATGGCAGTTAGTTAGAACATGTTAACATTATTTAAATATTACATTTTAATTAGTATGTTCATGTGAACTCGCTGCATGTGTGTAATAGTACTGCTACTGGTAAGTATTGTCAGCCAAAACACAAGCAGGTTTATCCACACAGTTCTCACAAAGCGTTTCAGTCCTGACCTGCAGATTTCCTGCTATTCTAGGTTGTGGCCTCTCCCAGAGGCTTCATGTAGATGTTAAACAGCATAGGGGACAAGATGTAGCCTTGCTGGACCTCGTAGCACAATCGCCACGAGGTTGAATAGCCTACCTCCCCTTTTCTCCCAAACAGAAAATGCCCAAAAGCACTCCCCCCTACAGTTTTTAAAGGAACATATTAGTTGTTGGTCAAAGTCTTAATGACTTTTCATTCCCTATTGGCTTAGAAGTTACAAATTAAATGCCCAAAGATTGTTAGCCTGTCAGAACACAAGATATGGGTTATGGACTCTAGGACCTGTGAAGAGGGGCAAGACTGAGCTTTCAATACTTTCTGTTAAGCAAGGAGTTGTTTTTTTTTGAGGTGGGGGGGTTCCTCTTTTGATACTACTTAGATATGGGCAGATGTATGTCCTGTAGTATAAATGTTAAAATGTATTTAATTTTATAAACATGTACTCTCTGAAATTTACAGCGGTTACATGTTTAACCAGTGGGGATGTGGGGAGGAGCCGGTGCTTCCATCCATACCAGCTCCCTCCTCTGTATCAGAGTTCAGGAGGGCTTAAAAGCTGGCTCTTGCCTTCCCCACCCCTGCCTCTGATACACAGGCAGCAGTGGGAGCAGCCTGTGTGTAACTATTAGGATTAACAGATAAGCCCAGGCTCATCCGTTAATCATGTAAACGGCTTCACATTCACATCCCTAATCTCCATTTACTTTTCTGAGTTGAGGTGTTTGTGACTGTGCTAACTGTAGTAGTAAACTATTAGTAAATATAGAAGAGTGCCTATGGTATGAGTTAGGGATGGGAACCTCTAGTCAACTATCCGATAAGCATTTACTTATCGGATAGTCAACAGACTAGTCGAGTAGTTGCTTCCCCCCCCCCCTTGCTGCCTCTATCAGAAATAGGCAACAAGGAAGGGGAGAAGAAGGGGTGCTTCAAAGTGACAGTGCCACGTGAAGTCTGGGGCCAGACCCTGGGCTCCATGTGGTGCTGCCGCTTTGAAATGCCACATGCAACCCCGAGGCCAGCTGGGAACTCGGACTGCACGCAACGTTGTCAAAGTGTCAATGCCACATGGATCCTGGGGTCGGGTGGAGGGTTAGAGTCCCCAGCTTGACCCCAGGCTCCATGCGCTACTTCTGCTTTGAAATGCCGCCTGTAGCCTGATGCTGGCAGGCAGTGTCTATGCCACTAATCTACAAGTGGATTTTGGGGTGCATTGTGCTCTGATATCAATTATCTGGCCTTTCACCACCCTTAGGCTGTGAGCCCATTCTGCAATAGCCCAGGCTTCAATCATGGCCTCCGTCCACAATGTGCTACTTCAGGAAATACGTAGAGCAGCCATGTGGAGTTAAATGTACGTTTTTGCTGTTCGTTGTGCCTTGGTGAAGTATTTGGTGAGGGATGTCTCCTTCAGGGCATGGCTGTCTTCCATTTATCTCTTCCATCTGCATCTTCACATCCTCCTATGACTTTAGTATCTTGTGTTAGTTACCCTCAATGGAATACAATAAGGACCATCATTTGAAGATGAGCAGTTTAAAAACCTGTAACTGGAGGTTCGTTGAGATGTTTGGCTCCTATTTGTATTATACTTCCTGCTCTCCTTCTTCTCTGCCACTGATCTACGGGATTTGCAGTGGAGAAAGAACTGGAGATGCAGTCAGTCTGCTCTACCCTTTATCTCTTCAGACAAAACCACAAGGTGAGTCAGGGCACATGTGCAGTTCAGTGGACACCACTTTCTAATTCTTCACTCCAGACCCATAGTGTGCCTGTATAAAACCTCAGTGTAATACAGAGAGGGATCACACAGCTCAAAGAACCTGTTACAGGTAGCCTCCTCTTTTCTGTCTTCATATCTTTCCCTCCTCTCATGCTTCCTAATGTTCTGGGTTTTTTTTACTGCTACTGCTTGTTGAGCAGATGTTTTCAAAAAACTATCAAGATCTTTCTTAAGTGGAAACCCTATCATTTTGTTTGCAGAACTGAGTGTTTTCCAATGTGCATAAGTTCATACTTATCCACATTAAATTTTAATCTACCATTTTGTGTCCCAATAACTCAAGTTAATAAGATCCCTTGTAACTTTTTGCAGTCTGCTTAGGACTTATCCGTGTGAGAAATTTTGAATTGTCTTTAAATTGTACCCCCTCACTGCTTACCCTTTTTTCCAGATCATTTATGAGTATGTTGAACAGCACAGGTTCCTATACAGATCTTTTAGATATCCCACTATTTACCCCTCTCCGTTGTGGAAACAGACCCTTTATTCCTATGTTTTGTTTCCTGTATCTAACCAGTTACTGATTCATGAGGGGACTTTTCCTTTTATTCCATGACAGCTAGTTTTCCTTAAAAGCCTTTGGGAACTTCAGTTTAAGATTATGAACTTAAGGTTTGGGACCTAGATAAAGGCATTCTGAAATTCCAAGTACACTATATCAATTGGATCACTCGTGTCAACACACTTGGTGACACTCTCAAAGAATTCTAATAGATTGGTGAGGCATGATTTTCTTTTTCAAATGCTATGATGAATCTTCCCCAACAATCAGGTTAATCAAAATGTTTCTGATAATTCTGGTCTTTAGTTTCAGCCGTTTGCTTAGTACTGAAGTTAGGCTTACTCGCCTATATTTACTAGGAGCCTTTTTAAAATTGACATTGCATTAGCTGTTCTACAGTCATCTATTACAGAGGCTAATTTAAGTGATAGGTTATATGCCATAATTCAGGGCTACTCAACATGTGGCCCATGGGCTGCATGCAGCGCTCGGCCTGTTTGTTTGTGGCCTGCGAGTCTGGTTTGGGTTTACATGGGGCTCAACATGCAGCCTGTGGGTGGGATCCTTTGAACATCGCCTCCACTGGAAATACAGGCTCTGCCCCCAGCTTCCTGGAGTCAGCCACTGATCAGTTTCAACAGTGGCTGAATCTCGAGCCTGGGACAGAACAGCTGGGCTGCCAGGTAGGTCCCTGCAGGACCAACCCGGCAGCACCCCAGCTGCTCTACCCCAGGGTCCACAACAAAAGCCTGGTCTGCTGGCGGGGGGGGTGCACTAGCTGCCTCCCCCCCCCCAGCAGACGAGGGACACCGGGAGCAAAGCCGTAGCGGCAGCGGGGTGCCGCGCCTCTGAGGCTTTGCTCTGGCAAAGCCTCAGAGGCACGGGACCCCGCCGCCGCTGCGGCTTTGCTCCCGGTGTCCCTGGTCTGCTGGAGACGGTCCCCAGCAGACCAGGGGCACCCGGAGCAGCTTTTCTCGCCCCGGAGGTCGAGGTGGCGGGACCGCTGCGCTCTGGGCCGCGTAACTCGGGGACTGCCTGTACACTCCACAACAGCAGGGCGTCTCCCAGGCAGGGTGAACATTGAAAGATGCAAGCGGATGGGCTGGCTGGAACAGATGGGTACAAGGTGTCTATGTTCTAGCCGCCAAGGAGGAGATGCTAGAAACATTGTGGGAGATGCTTTGTATTCATGCCCATCAGTGTGAAAGAAGCTATTTGCATATATTTGTACATGTATGCAACCACATTTACATTGCAGCCCTTGGCATGTGCTGTGAGTATCATTATGGCACCAAGAGCTTCCACAGTTGAGTAGCCCTGCCATAGTTAATAGTTCTGCAATTTCATATTTGATTTCTATTGGGACTTATTACTGTTTAGTTTATCAGTTTGTTCCAAAACCCCCTCTATTGACATTTCAATCTGGGACAGTTCCTCAGACTTGTCACTTAACAAGAATGGCTCAGATGTGGGAATCTCCCTCTCATCCTCTGCAATGAAGACTGATGAAAAGAATTTATTTAATTTCTCTGCAGCAGTCTTGTCTGTCTTTAATACTCCACTAGCATCTATGTCATCCACTGATTGTTTGGCAAGCTTTCGGCTTCTGATTTAATTTTAAAATGCTCTTAGTTTTTTTCTTTTGCTAGTTGCTCTTGAAAATCGTTTTGGCATATATTTTTACACTTGGTATCTTCAGTAGATGATGAATGCCAAAATTAGAGATCTTGAATAGGTCAGATTGGTCCAGGTGTATGTAACGCTGTTGGATAAAAGAACAAACCTGTTGAGATTTTCAAAATAAGATTCCTTCACTCTTATATTTCTTAACTGTTCATAACTGCAACTGGCTGCTAAATATGTCATAATGTAGGAACATTTTAAATAACATTTTTTTCTGATTTCCTAATACAGGGTGTAAGGTTATTTTGGCAGGTGGCACCAAGGTTCCCTTTTCCCATAAACCATTGCTTTTGTATAATGGAGAATTAACCTGTCAGACTCAGAGTGGGAAAACAAACAATATCTATCTTAGTACTCATAGTTTCCTTGGCAATTTGAAAGACACTGGATTTAATGAGCTGAAAAAAATACTTACTCAGACTTTAATGTTGAAAAGGTAGGTCTGCTTTTTAATTATATTGATTTAATCATTTTCTTCTGTGATTGAAGCACACAACATATTGCACATGCTAGTATGCTAAAAATCCCATGCTGAATATTGATAAAATTTATATTAAACCATCATTCCATATAAGTGTTTAGTTTGTTTGGATAGCTGAGTAACACGTGATCCAATGATTTTTTTTTTCACTGTTAAGTAAGAGCCACACTAATCTATTCAAGAGCTGTTCAGGGCTCCACGATAGCTTCTCCCCCAAAACTGACAAAGTGCATGCCACCCCAGTCTCTCCAAGGGAGCAAAAACAGTACAATGGAAGGATAGTGCAAGGTGAGAAGTAAGCCAGAGAAAGAAAATAGTTTTTCTTAAGAAGACAGGTGGGGCAATTGAGGATAAACTGCAGGCCAGCATATTCATGTGGCCCCTAACAATTTTCCCCAACCTAGAAATTAGTCAGTTCCCAGTTGCTCTCTACTTTTAAAGTTTATCAAGCTTTTTAGGTTTAAAAGAAAATATTATAAGAAAAGATATATTGAATGCAACTTTTAGTTTGTTTTGTTTCACCCTGCATAGGTTTTCTGAAGCATGGGAGTTATGCAAACGTCTGAATGATCAATCTAGTTGGAATGAGCTTGCCAGAGCTTGCCTGCATCACATGGAATTGGAGTTTGCAGTACGTGTTTATCGGACCATTGCAAATGTTGGTATGGTGATGTCACTAGAGCAAATAAAGGTAACATTTAAAAGTAATTGTCAAATCTTTTTGTAAAAATATGAAAGATGAAGATTGCTGGAATTCTGGTGTTGTGTATTATATTATATCCATATCGGAGAGGGAGACTGTATATATTGAGGAGAAGTCAGAGCCATCTCTAGACAGTTTGATTTCAGATACTTACTGGAATCCCTCCTTAATTAATTTATTTGCCTTGAGAAACGTAGTACTATGTGCACATACTCTGTGGTGTATATATAACCTATGGTTTAGATCAGGTTTTGCACAAGATGACTGGAAGATAGCTAATGTAAGACCAATTTTTTCTAAAAGGTTCCTGAGGTGATCATAGCAATTACAGGCAGATACTCCTAATTCAGTTTGGTGGGGAAGCATCAACATGGTTTTTGTAAAAGAAAATCACGTGTCTCCAATCTATTAAATTCTTTGAGGGGGGTTCAACAAGAATGTGGACAATGGTGATTCAGAGGATATAGTGCATTTAGATTTTCAGAAAGCTTTGACAAGGTCCCGCACCAAAGGCTGTTAAGCAAAGTAAGCTATTGTAAGATGAGACAGAAGGTCCTCTCATGGATTAGGAACTGGTTAAAAGATAGGATAGGAAGAAATGGTCAGTTTTCATGCTGGAGAGAAGTAAATAGTGGTGTACCCCAGGGGTCTGTACTGGGACCAGTACTATTCAACTTTTTCATACATGATCTGGAAAAACGGATAAACAGTAAGGTGGCAAAATGTACCTACCTTGAGCAGTTTTGTATCCTCTGTAAGTCCAAAGCAGACTGTGAAGAGTTACAAAGGAATCTCATGGAACTTGGTGGCTGGGCAAAAAAATGAGAAGTGAAATTCTATGCGGATAAATGCATAGTAATACACATTGGAAAATTTCCCTGGCTGTCCTTACCCATGTTTGTGACTTGTGCAGCCCAGCATTGGCATCCCATCTTGTGGGGGAGCAATTGCCCCGTAAGTGGGTGCTGTGGGAGGAGGGGGGTTGCCAACTCTCTCAGACCAGATGGTCTCAACCAGGGGTCCCCAACCTTTCGGGGCTGCTGGACGTCCAGGGGCGGGGCCGCGCACGGACCGGGTGTCCAGGCCGGCACCAGCACTGCACATGTGCCATGTGCCTGGAGGCGGGGCTGCCCACATGCCCGGGGCCAGCACTGGGGGTGGGGCCGGCCCAGATCATTTGGCAGGCACACATAAATGCCCCGGCGGGCGCCATGGCGCCAGCAGGCACCACGTTGGGGACCACTGGTCTAGACACCATTGACTGCAATTGTGTTCAGTCTGTCCGATCTTGGGAGAGTTGGCAATCATGGAGCAGTGCAGGAAGAGAGGTTCACCTACAGCCTCAAGAAAGAAGGTGGGAAGTGTGGGGGGCAGTGGGTGGTGTGGGCCAAAGGAGAGGAAGCAGTCGCACTGCTGTCCAGAGAGAAGCAGTGCTTTGAAAGCATGCCACTTCTCTTCATCTGCCAGCTGCCCCTCCTCTGGAATCTTCTGGACTGTGAGCATCATTCACCACCACCTGGTGAGCAGGGCTAGGCGCAGCTTGTGGGGTATTGGCTGTGGGATGGGGCTGGAGGGGGGGCATACCTAGGCCTACACAACCTATACAGCTGCATATGCCTAAGAAGGACTTGTGCCACACTATGAACACTGGCCATGTATAAATCACTTCAAAAGAGGAAGAGAGACCAACCCTGCCAGTGCCCCACATAACCTAGCTGTGCCTGACCTCATTCCAGGCCTTCACAATACGCGCAGAGTAACAGGTCACTGAGACACCAACAACCACAATACTAACAGTCATTAGCAACTCAGCCAGTGACCAGTGTCATCAAAACCACAGTTTTGAACCTTTTGATCAAGGGTTTGCATGACCTCCCCATTTTGCCTGCTATGCAGTACCCATTTGACTACAGCCTACACCATTTCCACCATGTGTACAGCTGATCACACAAGATTGCTGGGTCTTAGAGATAATCTTATTGGGCTACTCCATCCCATTCACTACCTCTCCTTCCCTCTGACTCTTGCCACCCCATTCAGCAGCTGCTGCAGGGCTCTGGCTCTAGCCCCATGCTCCAGGGGCCTGCTGCAGGGCTCTGGTCCCATACTCCAGGGAGCTGCTGTGGTGCCCCGGACCTGTGCTCCTGGAGGCTGCCGCAGGGCTCAGAAGTGAGCCCTGTGCCAACCCATGCTGCCAGGTGACTCCAGCCAGGCCCCGAGCTGCTAGAGGCTGCTGGAGGGCTCCAGCCCCGGTCTTCTGCTGCCGCCAGCTGGGCTGCTGACACTGTTGCCCCAGCCCATCTGGCCCTCCTGCCTGCCTTTAATCTTCTGGGCTCTCTGGTTCATGAGCATCCATGATTCTGCTGGATGACAGAAGTTGCCAGACTCGAGAGTACCAGTTTTTGAGGTACCACCTGTATATAATTAATATATTTTAAAACAATGTGTCTATTGGACCTTTTAAAATGAGGGCTTTAGAACTGGGCCCTTACATTTTGCTGACTGACATGTTTTGGGTAGACTCTGTCCTTTCCTATTTGACAGCAGGCCTTATGTGTATGTTGAGAAGAGTCCCACTTGTTGTGTAATGAGATGTTATATAATTTGTTAAAACTCTGCAAATCCTTACAGCAAAACTGTGTGCCATGTTTTTTTCTGGGTAAAGAAGGTGACACATGCACAGACACATGACCTAGTAGAAGGATCTGTAGAATCTTTAAAAAAAAATAGTAATAGATGATACAATTTGTGATAGTATAATCTTCTGGACACTTGTAGCACTCCATTTTTACTTACAGAGAATAGAAGACCACAACCTTTTAGCAGGACATCTTGCCATGTTTACCAATGACTTTAATCTGGCTCAGGATTTATATCTGGCATCCACCTGTCCTGTTGCTGCACTTGAGGTACCTAGTAAAGTTGCCTACAAGCTTGTCAGATATTAATTGTTTTTCTTGCCAGTCTTATATACAGAATAATGACAGAAGTTGCCGGACTAGAGAGTACCAGTTTTTGAGGTACCACCTGTATATAATTAATATATTTTAAAACAATGTGTCTGCACATACAGTGTAGATTTTACAGAGACAATCAAACTTAGATGAAGTATTTTATTATAGTTTTATTGAGAAATGTTTGTTACCTTGTCATTTTCTAAGGTCAGTGATTTGCAATAGTGCATCTTAAATGCATATGAAAGCAGGAACTATAGGACTGTTCTATTGTAAATTGCTGATATTGGACAGTTGTAATGGCAATAACATTTAAACATTTTGTCATTTCAAAAACAGTTGAAAAAATACGTAACTTTGAATGCCTCTCCTGTTTTCCAAAACCCTAAAAAACTTTTTTATAAAATTTGTGTAAGTATTGTACCGGTTTCCACTCTTGCCACACTTACTTACATGACAAGTCCCATTTATTGGACTATGTGATTATTTTACATGGTGTTAATTCTACTCAGTATTATAGTATTTCTAAACATTTTTAGTCCTAATAATATGGATCTGTCAGTTGCTTAATTAAAGTATGTATTGTGCCTTTTATTACTATATCACCTTCTTACTATCATCTGTCTCATACTTGCTGTTGAATCCAGCCAAGTTACAAACTTTGATAATTGTATTTATTATAGTAGAAATTATTATAATAATTCAGTATTTGGTGCTTATATCAGAAGATTGGTTTTATTCCCAAAAAGCTCAAAGAGTTTATTTTGGTAACAGATGAGAAGAGATTTACAGCATTGGGACAGTGCACTACAGCTAGCTAAGCGATTGGCCCCGGACCAGATCTCATTCATCTCGAAGGAGTATGCTATGCAGCTTGAATTCACGTATGTTCTATAGTAAAATGTGGGATCATAATATTGAACTACTACTACAAAATAGAAAAATGCTAGTGATGTCCTGAAAGCATTTCCACAGAGTGCGATTTGTTCGAACCACTACAGCTCATTACAGTGCTATTCAAAAACCCTGAGAGGTCCTGCAGCTGTTGTACCAGGAAGATTGGGAGTATCCACAGAAAACTATTTTGGAAATGTGGTTCACAAATGTAGCTGCTCATGATTGTTTTAAGTGCCCATTAAAAGAAAAAATGAAGTCAATTTACCAGTGCAAACAAAATAGACTGTTACCCAGATATTTAGTTGCAGATCAGTTGTAGCTTGGAGTAGCTTTCTCCTACATGCCACCTTTTCTCTCTGCTGTTGAGAATGGAAGAAAGTTTGGTATTTAAATGCCCATTCCTCTCATTCTCAGATCATCCTTAGTCCTCCCATCTTCTGCATATTTGTGAAAAGAGCCAGAATTCAAGACTCTTGAAGACTCTTGTCTTCTAAACCTAACTATATTGCTGGCCCTATCACATTGATATCTTGTTTTCTTTGGTTGTAAAATCAAGATAGGAGAACATGGCTGCTTCAGGTATGTACCAATGAGCAGCCGTTAAGCAGGCTTAATCTGGTAAAGTGAGTGAGATTTATGGAAAGACAGTGGCTGAGAGGGCTTCTGCAATACCAGGTTTCCAAGCTTCCAGAGAGACCATATGAAGGAGTTGCTTAAAAATCAAATTCAGCCTCATCACCAGTGAATTCCAGTGTTAAAGGCTCACGTCTTAGGGCCCATAGATGTTTTTGGCATGACAGTCATAAACCCTGATACAGGCCTTATTTGTGCACAGATGTGCACTGAAATTGCTAAATAATTTTTTAATTCATACCTATTGTTGTTTTGGAACAAGTCTGTTTGGGAACCCCCTTATTTTGGAATAAAAGTGTTCTATTTTGTTTGTCAGTAAATATATTATTAGTCAACATTAATGGTATCAAAACAGGACACTTCTTTCTGAAATCAGCCTCCATTGCCTGTTGAGCTCAAGATGTAAAAGGACTAGAAGTGCTTGTGGAAAGAGGCTTCCCTAAGAGACAGGTGTGCATTGTCACTATTTTATTCTTCTTGAAACATGAAGGGATATAACACACATGCTTAATTCTACCCTTCTTACCTAAGCCACAGAGGTCTGAGATGGAATTAAAAGGCTCACAAGGCCCATAGGGTTAAAGTGAAAAGTAAATATGTTGTGGCACAAACTACATAAAACTTAGTAACTTTATTATAATTTCAGTTTAGAAATTAAGATGTTTTGGATCAAAATGCCTGCGTAATTAGAGACAATAGCTACAGGTGGCCACAAAAAGGAGGGAACTGAGGCATTTGTGACTACATGGCACTTTTTATAACCTTCTCGCAAAAAAAAATTGCATTAAATACTGGAAAAATGTGATCACAGGATTAACTGTGTGTGTTGCTTTAGGAGATCCATTTATTTCTCAGCTAAATAAGCAGACTTAACTCTGCAATTGTTGTTCCTATTAATATCCATTTTTACACATTTTTTTTTTTTAGGGGTGATTATGTAAATGCTTTGGCACACTATGAGAAGGGAATCACAGGTGACAATAAGGTAATGTTGGTATACAAGTAATTATAATATAGAATCATAGAATACTAGGACTGGAAGGGACCTTGAGAGGTCATTGAGTCCAGTCTCCTGCCCTCATGGCAGGACCAGTACTGTTTAGACCGTCCCTGATAGACATTTATCCAAACATTTATCCAACCTACTCTTAAATATCTCCAGAGATGGGGATTCCACAACCTCCCTAGGCAATTTATTGCAATGTCTAACCACCTTGACAGTTTAGGAGCTTTTTCCTAATGTCCAACCTAAACCTCCCTTGCTATAGTTTAAGCCCATTGCTTCTTGTTCTGTCCTCAGAGGCCAGGAAGAACAATTTTTTTTCCCTCTTCCTTGTGACATCCTTTTAGATACCTGAAAACTGCTATCATGTCCCCCCTCAATCTTCTTTTTTCCAAGCTACACAAGCCCAGTTCTTTCAGTCTTCTTTCATAGGTCATGTTCTCTAGACCTTCAGTCATTCTTGTTGCTTTTCTCTGGACCTTCTCCAATTTCTCAATATATACTGAGTCCTTCTCTTACAGTTTATTTAAATATAGGGTTGTGTATTCTTTTGTAAATAATGTAACTCTCACTTCCATTTGGAAAAACAATCTTCATGCATTGCTATTTCTTATCATTGTACACACCTGGAAAAATTGTATATTTGATAATAAACAGTTTACTATAGGTCTGTCAAGCAATTTAAAAAATTAATTACAGTTTATCCCACTGTTAGAGTAACATTTATTTAACTATTTTGGGTGTTTTTTCCACACTTTCAAATATATTGATTTCATTACAACATGAAATATAAAGTGTATAGTGCTCACTTTATTTTTATTACACGTATTTGAACTGTTTAATTGAAAAATACTATTCCTTATGTTTTTTTAATTGAATACAAGTACTGTAGTACAATCTCTATCATAAAAGTTGAATTTATAAATTATGCCATCCCCAGATCTTATTATATTTTAACTGCATAGTGACAGTGGGTAGGTCCTGGACCTGGAGCAAGCCAGGACTGAGCCAGGCTTGCTCAGTCCTGTCTTGTACTGGTTCCAGGACCTACCCCTGCTGAGGTTCTTTGGTTTAAATATAGTAGGAGCTGGGCTCTTATTGCATTTAAATTGCAGGAATATCTTACTGCCTCTATATAAATCCATGGTACATCCATGTTTTGAATACTGCATACAGATGTGGGCGCCTTATCTCAAAGGCAGAGCTTGGATGAACAACAGCCGAGAGAGCAGGCAGGGTTTCGAAGAAATTTCAGCACGATCGACCATATATTTACCCTTATCCAGCTCCTAGAAAGAACGAGGGAATACTAACTTCCGCTGTGCATTTCTTTCATTGACTATGAAAAGGCCTTTGATAGCGTCAAGTTCAACGCAATATTAAAGGCGCTCACAGAACAGGGCATTAACACGCAATACATCAATTTGTTGAAGGAAGCGAATACTGGATGTACGACAGATATTACGCTCCTCCGTATCCCAATTAAGAAAGGCATGAAGCAAGGAGATACAATTTCACCGAAACTATTCACTGCATACCTTGAAATGTTTATAAACAAGATTAATTGGAGGAGTGGTGTCAACATAAATGGAGAACGATTATCTCATCTCAGATTCGTGGACGACATAGTATTAATTGTCAAAAGCACCAATCAATTGCAGAGCATGCTATGAAGACTTGACAAGAAAAGCAGTCAGGTCGGTGTGAAAATGAACCGCTGCAAAACGAAATACATGCGATCAGACGTCTTACGAAAAGCCCGAATAATGATAACAGGAGAAGAAATCGAAGAAGTGGAATAGTACATATATTTGGGCCAAGAAGTTAATATTCTCCAAGACCTGAATGGAGAACTCTTGTGAAGGATTCAGGCAGGATAGTGCACATTCAGTTCCATCAAGGACGTCCTCAAAGAAAAAATCGATAAGACCACACATACAAATATCTTCAATTCAACAGTGCTGCTAGCCATGTTGTACGGCAGAGAAACGTGGGCACTGATGAAGAGAGAGAGGAGTGACTATTGGTAGCTGTAAGGGCAATGGAGAGTGCTATATTAGGAATTTCCCTTCTGGATTGTATTCCAAATTAAATTGTCAGAGAACGCAGCGGTGTGAAAGATATTATCGTGGAAAGCAGACGTAACAAAATGCGATGGGCAGGCCACACTGCAATGGGCAGGACAATAGGTGGACCGCAATTATTGCTGAGTGGTACCTGCAAGAACAGAAAAGACACCCAGTCAGCCTCCAAGAAGATGGGAAGATGACATTGTTAAACATTTTGGACGAACGTGGAGAAGAAAGGCAAGAGTGTGAGAAGAATGGTGGACGTGTTGTGATCGGCGCAGTCTTAACGATAGCTGAAGACCGATTGATCCAGGTGGAAAAGGTTGAGAAAAGGGTAACAAAAATGATTAGGGTTTGGAATGAGTGCCATCTGAAGAGAGAGTAAAAAGACTGGGACTTTTCAGCTTAGAAAAGAAGAGACTAAGGGGGGGGCAGATATGATAGAAGTCTATAAAATCATGACAGGAATGGAGAAAGTAAATAAGAAAAAGTTATTTATTTATTCCCATAAGAACTAGGGGTCACCAAATGAAATTAATGGGTAGCAGGTTTAAAATAAGGATGTTAAGTTGTGTTTAATTAGTTAATCAAGTAGTCAACGGAATTTCCATCAACTACTCAATAAGAGGAGGAAACTGCAGAGCTGCAGTGGGGCCAGCTCCTGGACCCAGGAGCTAATTCTACTGCAGCTCTGCCTTTTAAATGTAGTGGTTAGTATGGGCAAGGATGGTAATCCTAGCCTCATTTTGTCAGGGCTTGAAATGGGTGACGGGATGGATCATTTGATGATTACTTATTCTGTGTATTCTTTCTGGGGTACCTGACATTGGCCACTGTCAGAAGACAGGATACTGGGCTAGATGGGCCTTTGGTCTGAGTGGACCAAGTAACAAAACAAAACAAAAAATGAATATTTGTAAGTTGCACGTTCATAAAAAAGAGATTGTACTACATTACTTGTATGAGGTGAACTCTTACAATGCAAATATTTGAAAGAAAAAAATATACACTTTGATTATAATTACAACACAGAATATATGTGGAAATAGAGAAAAATATTCACAATATTTGATACATTTTAATTGGTATTCTATTGTTTAGCAGCACAATTAAAATTGTGATTAATCGTTTTTAATTGTGATTAATTTTTTAGTTGTGTGAATTAACTATGATTGACAGGCCTAGTTTATTAATATCTACTGAACTAACGTAGTACATGGAAATTATGGTTACGTGATTATTGTGAAATTGTTCAAATGGTCAATATTAAGTGGGGCAGGGCCAAAATAATAATATATTGAAATACAATACTTATATAGATCTCTTCATTTTTTTGTAGTGAGCTGATCAGTAAAGAAGAAAAAAATGAATAATCAGATTTTTCAGAACAAGAGAAATAGCAGTGCTTTCTTATTATTTAAAAACCAAATGTGTGAATTTATTGGGCTAGTACTTTGAGAGAAGTCCACTTAGAAGTAAATAACTTCCCCATCTGCCTTTTTTCTGTTCATCTGTGCTGGTGTTCTGTTCTGTTTCCTTGTCTCTTTTTGAAACCTATCTTTGTCCTGGCCTGGTGAGTTATTTAAAAAAGTAGAAGTGTGAAAAATTGATGGAACTTCTCTAGAAAGTTACCTAAATGTGGCCAGCAAGGAAAACCAATACTTTTTCTACTGAAAATATAGTTATCGCTTCACTTTTCATCACCAGTACCAGGAACATGATGAAGCTTGTCTAGCTGGAGTGGCTCAGATGTCCATTCGAATGGGAGACATTCGTAGAGGGGTTAATCAAGCCATTAAACATCCTAGCAGGCTGCTAAAGAGAGACTGTGGAGCCATTCTGGAGAGTATGAAGGTATCCCTAGTAACAGAGACAGCATTAATAATTTGATAAATTCACAGTCTCCAAATTAACATTTTTATAATTTTTATTGAAGCAATTTTCAGAAGCTGCCCAGCTATATGAAAAAGGCCAATATTACGACAAGGCTGCTTCAGTATATATTCGCTGTAAAAACTGGTAAGTGCACATTTAGTACCATTTTACATTCCTTGAAAAACTGGTCAAACTGTAGTGCCCTTTGAAAAGAAATAGGACTCCTCTAATCATCTTCATTATCCTGGGGCCCAGAAATGTAAAAGGATCCAGCGCTCCAGCTGTTACGGCAGCAACAGTAGCAGCTGGAGCCCCAGGCCTTTTAAATAATGTCCAGAGTCCTGGTATCAGAGGGGTAGCCGCGTTAGTCTGAATCTGCAAAAGCGACGAGGAGTCCTGTGGCACCTTATAGACTAACTGAAGTGTAGGAGCAGAGTCCTGGGTGGCGCTGAAGGGCCTAGCTCAATGCCCTAGCCCTGTGGTCACCAACCTGTTGATTGTGACCAACTGGTTGAGTTTGTAGGCACAACCAGTCGATCGTAGGCATTCCAGCCCCCTCCTCCCGCATTTTCCCACCACCACCAAGAAGTAGCCCGTGCTGGCACTACCTCCTGGGAAAATGGAGTTAGCACCAGCTTCCTGCGGCTTGGGGAGAGAAGTCCTGCACTTGCACGCCAGACCCAGAGTCTCAGGAAGCATGCAGGCTGCTCCTTCCCTCCACCAAACAGCCGGCGTGCTTCCTGAAAAGTCGGGTCTGGTGCACAGCCAGGGACTTCCTTCCCCCTGCTGCCTGCCTTCCTGCGCTGATGGCTGAAGGGCAGGCAAGTCCCGGGCTGCAGGACACACACACCCTGCGCAGGAAGGCAGCAGAGGGAAGGAAGTCCCCGGCTGCGCACCAGATCCAACTTCTCAGGAAGCACACTGGCTGTTTGGGGGAGGAGCAGCCTGCTTGCTTCCTGAGACTGGATCTGGCACACAGCCCAGGATGCCCTCTCCCCCTCTCACAGGAAGGTAGCAGAGGGAAGGAAGTCTCCAGCTTTGCACCAGACCAGAGGAGCAGCACACACAGCGGGATCCCCAGGTACCAGCCAAGCTGTTCTCCCCCCCCCCCCCCCCCACACACACACACAAGCACCCCCCTGGCCAGTTTCCCACCTGCCTCAGCCCACACCAGCACCCTTGCACCGGCCCCTACTAGCATCCTGCACCATGGCCAGAGCCCCATCCAGCACCCCGCTCCTGCCCCCTGTCCAGACTCCCACCTACCCCATCCCCCACCAGCACCCTGCCCTGGCCCCCACCAGCACCCTACCCCCTGGCCAGACCCCTAGCAGCACCCTGACCCTGCCTTCTGGCCAGACACCCATCAGCACCCTTCTCCTGCCCCCGTCTTCCTAGCCAGACATCTACCCCAGCTTGCTCCTTACCCTGTTTTCCACCCAGATTTTCTCCCCCATCCCTATCCTACTCACTGGCAGCCCTGTCCCATTCACTGGGTCCCTCATTTTTGGCCCCATCTCAGAGTGTAGAGGGGCCCACAAATTCTACTAACCCTGGAACCCCAGAAGAGTTAATCTGGCCTGAGGCTTTGAACCTCAGTCCTATCTACCCTCCTCCCACATGGGGCTGGAGTGCCAGGGGAGTGAGATGTCTCAGTTGGGGCCACATCAGTGAGGATTGGGGGTTTGAGGGGTTGTGGTTTTTTTGCATCTCACTTGTGTGGTCCCAACTGATTTTTTTTTCAGTGGGTTAGTGGCACCTGACACAAAACAGGTTCCCTGCCCCTCCCATAAATAAAGACAATTCTGAAACGTTTTGTGTTGGACATATTTTATTTAAAAGTGAAGCCTGGCCAACTAGCCCCCAATTGAGGCCAAGCCCCCATCTGGCTGCAGCATCATAACACTCCCACAGACCCCAAACCTGAGCCCATCATACACCTGAATCCCTTGTCCTGAGCCCTTCACATCCCCAAATTCCTGCACCCCCACATCCCCAAGTCTTCTGCCACAACACTCCTACACCATCCACACACTGCAAATCTGTGTCCTGAGCCCATCATACACCCAACCGCCCTTCCCTGAGCTCCTCATATACCACTTAAACTCCTGCACCCCCACAAGCCTGCACCTTGCTCAGCACCCCACCTAACCTCAACTCTCCAGCCTGGAACCCCGACTGTGAACTAGCATCCCCTTCTTCACCTCCTCCTGTACCCAGATTCTCCCCCAGCGCTTGCACTTCTCACCCCTTCCCACACCCAAATTCCTCATTCCACCCAAAGCCCACAACTCCTGCCTTAACTTGGGCTGTGTCTAGACTGCAGGCTTCTTTCGAAAGAGCCTCTTTCGAAAGCATCTTTCGAAAGAGCCTCTTTCGAAAGATCGCGTCTAGACAGCAGGCGGATCTTTCGATAGAGGAAATCCGCTTTTTCGAAAGAGAGCATCCAGCGAGTCTGGATGCTCTCTTTCGAAGACGGCCTCTTTACATTGTAGAACGCCTTCTTTCGAAAGAGGAACTTTCGAAAGAAGGCGTTCTTCCTCGTGAAACGAGGTTTACCGCCATCGAAAGAAAAGCCGCATTCTTTCGAAATAATTTCGAAAGAACGCGGCTTGAGTCTGGACGCAGGGGAAGTTCTTTCGAAAAAAGGGCACTTTTTTCGAAAGAACCCCTGAGTGTGGACACGGCCCCAGTGATAGTAAGGGCTGGGGACAGTTAGTGATAGAGAGGAGGAGAATGGAGGGGGTGGGGTCTTGGGGAAGAGGTGGGGTAGATCTTGGCTTGTCCTGACATTTAAAAAGTGATCTTGGGTGTAAAAAGGCTGGAAACCACTGCTCTACCCGTTTCCCCTGGAACCATGGGAACCATGTCATGCCTTGCACAGACCCCAGTGAAGTCTGTTGACTGTCCTGAATGTGTCTGATTAAATAATGAGCAGTCCTGTGGCACGTTGAGAGACTAACAAGTTTATGAGGTCATGAGCACAAAAGCTCATGACCTCATAAATTTGTTAGTCTCTAATGTGCCGTGACACAGGACTACAAGTCTGTAGCTTTAGAAACAACAAACATGGCTACCCCTCTGAGTCTGATTAAACAGTCTACTGATTTTTCCTGTGGACTAGATCAAGTGTGATTTACACTCTGAATCTTCAGAAACACAAGTTGAAGTAAATCAAAATTTTAGAGTTAACTGCTGTTTGCTTTTTGTAAACACTTTAAAGCGCTTTCAAAGCTTCTCATCTATATAACAGAAGAGAAAATATTTGTAATGCAAATTATCGTATTAATTTCCTTTTTCATTTAAATGACTACTTGTACATACTATTTTTTGTTTTAATTATTGCTAAAGTATAAGATCATGTTGTTGTGCTATTCATTTGGCACACATTTTGTTAGTACCTTTTTTCACTTGAATATTTCTACAAATATGCTTATACTTTATTTGATGAAATCAAATAAAGAATGGTCATGTTTATTATTTGGTTACTTTATTATCTTGGTTTTCTAGGGCAAAGGTTGGTGAGCTTCTCCCTTGTGTATCATCTCCAAAGATCCACCTGCAGTATGCTAAAGCAAAAGAAGCAGATGGCAGGTATGTTTAATTTTCAGAGTCAAATAACCAAAGATTTAGAGCTACCAAATGTTAATATTCAATTTTGTTCATAAACCAAGAAGTATGCAGTGAATACAGTATTCATGGAAAAATATAAAAATCAAATATTCGACAAATGTCTTGAAACTAGACAGATTGCATTTCTGACAAGGAAAGAAATATTTCTGATTTTATTATCCTTGGGTTAAGCTTTAAAAAGCTTTTTTAAAAAATGTATTATAGCTTTTAAGTATAGTAGCTGTGTTTAGCAGTGATGATATGCTGAAGTTTATTTTTCTTCTAAAAACTCTGGAGTTTTTATAAAAATCTATGATTAATCATCACAGTCTGGAAAATAAACATTTTTTTAAATAAATTACAGTAGTACTATTTGTCATAATTGAGTCTCCAAATTTTCCCTAATCGTGAGCTCAACTATAAGATATGAAAGGTCCAAGTACAGGATCTTTTGAACAGGGAATTTCTGTCGAAAATGCCCTGTCTAAACTGCCAGGGTTTGTGGGGGTTTTTTTTTGTTTTTTTGTTTTTGTTTTTTTTCAAAAAAGCCCCATTTAAAAAAAAAAAAGCGGCAGTCGCCATTATGCAAATGAAGTGCAGGAAATTCAAATCCCAGCTTCATTTGCAATATCGACATGCCTACTTTACATCCCTCTTTCGAAAAAGGAATGTAGTCTAGATGTAGCCTTACTGTTTATCTTCTAGGGGAATAAAAAGACGGTATTACATGAAGTGTTTTGTTTTCCTATTGTCATTATCAAAAGACTTTAAAAGGGGAGTACATGTTGTAAGCAAAATTATTAAAAACAGCTTAATTTCACAGGGTGACTTCTTAGGTGTAAAATATTGTGAGTTCCTTGTATAGAGTATTGTGAAGATTCTTCGAGCCAAGAAAGCTTGAATGTAAAATGTGGGCATCATTATTTTGCAGATACAAGGAAGCAGTTGTGGCTTACGAGAATGCCAAACAGTGGGACAATGTAATCCGGCTATATTTGGATCATCTTAACAATCCTGAAAAAGCTGTTAGTATTGTCAGGGAAACACAGTCTCTTGATGGAGCCAAGATGGTAGCCAGGTAATACAGTAATGTAGTTACATTAGATAGATTTGCAAACCTAACTATACTAACCTTATCTTCTTAATATAACCTCTCATGCTGTCGTCATTGTTGCCTCCTTCTATATTTATTGCAAAGTGCTTTGTGCTCATACACGAGAAGTGATTCAAAAATGAGGTGTTAATAGTAAGCCCTCTAGTCCCTCCTCAGAGGGGTTTCACTTATGCAAAGAGTGTTAGGAATTATTTGGGGTTTTTTTTTTTTTTGGTATCTTCCTCTGTTTATTTGTTGATATGTTCCAGTCTTCAGTTTATTTTTCTTATTACAGAAATCTTAAATTTTTGTCCATTCTAGTCACAGATTATTTTGTTTGATTTGTGTGTTCTATCTTGTAGCCATGTAAAGCATAGTCCTTTTACTTACTTTATTTATATTCTGTTCTCTTATTCAAATTACCTGGTATCTGGGAGGGATATTCTTTTAACTGTATTTTGTATTGTGTATTTTAATTTGAGATAGGCACCCCGAGCATAGAAGAAGCATCTCTAGGTTAGTTCATAACCCTGAAACTTGTTTTTTATTTAGTGCAACATTTTGTAATCCTTGAGATAACTGAAAGGATTAATCATATGCTGATGACTTTTTTAAAAAGCCTCAAGAATGCTCATGTTAGTACATCTGTAGCTTTATGTAGGACCAAAGCTGGTGCTAAATAATAAAACTGTATTTGCAAAACAAGGGTGATATTCACTCATGGTGCTGAGGACCAGTGTAAGTCTCTTTTCACCATGTAAGCTCCAGGGTTCTGTATAAGGTTAGTCTGCTGGGTAGCCAGACAGGTTTTCTGTTTGCCCTTTCCATGCATCTGTAACCAGTTAATGCTGAACCTTGCATTGGGGTTGTGGCTATTACTGGAGCCATGCACGCAGATCTGGGTTTGGGATGTGTGTGAATTTCTTCACTAAATGCTCCGCCTGCATTCTCTGGTTTCTGTATAGGGGAGTGAATTTCACTCTGAGTGCACAAGTTTGAATGTTCTCACTCTTGTATATGACTGCATGAACCAACAAAAGCAGTAAATATCCATTCAGCTCAAACAGCAATATATGGTTGCATGGGAACGTATCAGAAACGTCTCACTCTATTAAGAATGTGTAAGAAACATAATTGGACAGATGATCTCAAACAATGAGAAATTCACTTCATTATTTTAAAGCATATTTTAAAAAACCGTAGTCCTCACTGAGATCCAATATAAAGTTTTACATGGAAAAAAAGAGTATATGAAAATATCATTGGAAAAAGATTTCTGAAAAACTTTTTGTAATTAAATGTCTCTGATTAATTTTTTTTGGCTAATTGAGTTTCACCAAAGTTCACTTCTGCCTGTTGTTGAAGAAAATGCCTCACTCGTTTTAGGCAGCAAAACAGACAGTTTTATTGATCAATAAAACAAAGTGAGCCAAACGTGGTCCCAGCAGAGCTGGGTCCAGTAAGGCTGGCTAATACAATCAATCCTAGTATTTTATACCCTTAACCAAATAAGTCTGATGTCAGGGCAAGAAATCAAAGTGAACTTCAAAGAGGAATTATTATCAGCAAAGAAAGAAACAGGTTTTAGGGAGTAAGGGCTTCAGCTTAAAATAGTTCATTAACACATTCCAACAGCGCATTCTTCTGGCCTCTCCCCACCTCGGTGAAGGCCAGTTCACTCCCTCTAATATACGTGCAGACACAAGAAACTGAAATGGCTTTTGTTATACAGAATGGCTTCTAGCTAAATATGAAATGGTTTCCACACTGTCAATAACCATACCAAATTTGATCCCAAATGATAGCAGTCTTTTTGGCTTCATCTACATTACATCCCTCTGTCGTCAGAGGGATGTAAATTAGACGTTTCGAAAGTGCAAATGAAGCGGGAATTTAAATATCCGACGCTTCATTTGTATAATCACATTCTGACGCTGTTTCGAACAAGCACCATTTTGAAACTGAAACTGCAGTTTAGACACGGTTCTGCCAATAGCGGGATGATTTTTCGACAGATCCTGTACTCCTCAATAAACAAGGAGTACAGGATCTGTCAAAAAATCACCCTGCTGTCGGCAGAACTGCGTCTAAACTGCGGTTTCAGTTTTGAAATATTGCTTGTTTGAAACAGCGCCAGAATATGATTATGCAAATGAAGCCTGGGATATTTAAATCTCCGCTTCATTTGCACTTTCAACGTGCTTTATTTACATCCCTCTGCTGACAGAGGGGTGTAGTGTAGACACGGCCTTAGAAAACTACATGCAAGCTTTAAATAGAAAAGCCTTCTCATCCATAATTCTTACTAGAAATTAGTTGATCATAACATATGTGCAGCAGCACTCTAGAAGATTCAGAAGAGTGATTTAATAGTCCCTCAGTTGCTACAATCATTGAACAAGAGAGGTTTTCTTTGGAGAACATTTGGTGTTTATTTATTGTTATTTACCAAAAGTCTTCATCTATTTATTCCAATTAGATTCTTTCTGCAGTTGGGTGACTATGGTTCTGCCATCCAGTTTCTGGTCATGTCCAAGTGTAATAATGAAGCTTTCACACTAGCTCAACAGCACAATAAGATGGAGATTTATGCTGACATCATTGGTGAGAATTCTATTGTCATATTTCTATTGGGAATTCTTTAGGAATGTATGGCCTATCTGTGAAGAAAGGTATATAGAAGTCTAGAGTAATAATAACGTACAGTTTTTGTGTGAAATTTCACATCTCTTTAATCCATGGTCACTCTCAGAATTCAGTTTTCTACCTCATTAGTACTAGGAGGCAATGGAATAACTCATAAAACCAGTTCACAGTTATGCCATTTGACTTTAATTTAGATTTTACTCCTAAATGTAATTGCTGTAGTTGTTTATTAGGTAAAGAATTGCTTCAGTAAGTCGTTAGTCCTGTCAAGGCTTTTTCCCCGCTCTGATACGATAAATGCAGAAGTGGGGGCCTGCAAAAGTACCCCAAAACCTTATCTTTCCAGGCTTTGGTTTAAAGTTTCCCCCCAAAAATCTTAAAACCCTAGATTTTGGGGATAAAAAATCCGCTGCCACAACCCAAGTAGTAATAAAGAAACCAGGGAGGGACTACTTGGGAAATCTCAGCCCCCAAAAGTAAAACCAGGACTCAAAAATTAACCAATACCAGGTTAATAAAAGGAAAAGAGAAAAAAAACTTTTATCATCACCATAATATTCCTGTTGCAAGCATAATGACTAGATGGAAAAGTCACAAATTAATATACTCATGGAGGGATTCCACCATGTGCCAAAGCTTAGTTTTACAAAGGAGAGGAAAACCCCATTTTTAAATACACAGACATCAGATTCCCATTCCCAAACCATAAAACAATAAAACCTAATGGATTTATATAAATAATACCCTACTTACAGATAGTGAAGAGTCTTTTCTTGGAGAGAGACATAGTGTCTGTCTCCCTCAGTAACTGTAGAGAAACTGCTCTAGGGACAAAGGAGAGAAAAACCAAAAATTCCTTTGTCCCAGTTTGAAATTCCTACCTACATTCCTATTGGCCAACTCTACCTGGCTTAGGTATAGTTAACCCATTATTCCCCAGGCTGCTGGCCATCTCTCATGATCATGACAAGTCCTTTATCTAAGATCAGATGTGGCACATTAGGTATAAAATGTGCAAAACAGAACTTATAAATCCAGCTTGCTCCTGTTTTATTTGAAAACCAAAAGCCAAAAATGTGAAAGTAGATGGTTTGCACTCTTTCATGTCTATAAATCTTTGTTTCATGAGAAGTTTTGCTCACCTTAGTGTCTGTGTTTCAGGTTCTGAGAATACTACCAATGAAGACTATCAGAGTATTGCACTATACTTTGAAGGAGAAAAAAAACATTTTCAGGCCGGCAAATTCTTTTTGTTGTGCGGTCAGTATGCTCGGGTTAGTATACAGAGAGTAAAACAGCAACAGCATTTAAATGGCAATGGTTGTGCAAAACACTGAATTCCAGATCATTACACTTCCTACAGATCAGGAAAAAAGGCTTCTTTACTAATTCCTCTTATTTTACATTGATGCAATCAAAATTAAAAATATGGTCCTACCTCCAACAAAATGTAGAAGAAATTATTTTTCCCATGAAATAGAAAACAAAGAAAAGGTGAGCACAATATATTTTTATTGAGGCACGCACACAACTTTTATTGACATCAGTAGAAGCTTCATATGGATTGTAGACATAATATATCTGAGTGATATATGAACAACAGTTAGTTTAGTTACAGTTGACTTATTTGAATATTCAATTGTAAAAAAATTCATTAATTAAATACTGTAGCTTACTGAAACACAGAATTTTTGAGTATGCAAATTAGCATATTTCTTATTGACTGGTTACAAGTTGATTATGTCAGTTGCTGCATTTTAAGCTGTATGTTTATGTCCTGAGAGGAAAAAAGCAAGATTACAATTCTTTTCAAATTACCAACTGGTAGGGGACGGTGACCTGCTCCTCTCAGTAGGCCAGTGCCCAATTAACCCTTGATTGCAGTGCTCTGTAATGCCCCCATAGAGAAAATTCTCCTGTCATTGCTGGCTGTCAGGGCTGAAAATAAATGTGCCAGGAATATGCTGGATATGCTTCTGCAGCTCTGAGGGGGCCATGGGAGTGAGGAGGAAACAAGTAAATAGATAAGGGTGATGTGCTGGATTGTAATTTCTCCAGCAAGGCCTCCAAAAAGACTTCATGAGTGCATTTTTCCTCTGTAATTTTATGAGACATCAGCGTGATGACTATATTCCCGTGGTCGTAGTGTGCTCCTCTTTATTGGCTATTTTCACTAATTTGTGACTCTGTTAATTTCACATTCATATGAAATAACTTAATTGCTCTCAGCGTGCTCAGGGATCACCTCATTTTAATGCAATCAAAGGATCTTTCTCCTTTCTTCCTAGTTTTTGCAGAACAAGATGAATTAAAATCTAATTTTTCAAAAATAAGGAAAAAGATTTTTCTAAAGAAAACTCCATGTCACTTACCCATTATATCTTCGTATACCTGTTTTTGTTTCAGGCACTAAAACATTTTCTGAAAAGTCCAAGCACAGAAGATAACATGGCTATAGAAATGGCAATTGAAACAGTAAGAAAAATTGATAAACCTAAAAAATTGAATATTCAGCCTTCTTTTCAAGTAATCTATATTTTTACTGTACTGATGTTCTAGTGCAGAGTGGGCAAATCTGTCTCAACAAACATTTGGATCTGGCTCACACTGGCCTACCTGGATCCTCAGGCTCCCTGCCTGCTGCAGCCCCACACGCTGCTCAAAGCAGCTGGCTGCTGGAACCAACATATGTGTGCCCCTTAGGGATGTGCTGCCCCCTCCCCCAGTACTATCCTTGCAGCTTCCTTTGGCTGGAGGGAGTTGCAGTGGCAGTACTTACAGGCATGGGCAGCACACAGAGACCTACTGCCCCCCTTCCTCCAAGAGGAGACATACACACATTGACCCTAGCAGCTGATTGTTTTGAGCAGCGTGTGGGTCCACAGCAGCCAGAGAGTCTGCCTTAGGATCCCACTGAGCTGCCAGAAAGAGATGCATTCAATAAGCTACTCTTGGCCAGAGACTGCATCTAGCACTCCACCACACCCCACCTTCCTGTCCCAGATCATGACCTTTTCTTACACACCAAGCCTCTGCATCCCTCCGGCACTCCTGCTCCAGTTCATAACCCCCTTCTGAATCCAAGCTCCCTCCCAGACCTTACTCCCTCTTCTGCACTCCTCCCCCAGGTCAGAATCCTCTCCTGTTCCCAAAACTTCCCAGACTCTGCACCCCAGTCACCTACCCCGGAACTTCCTTCAGTACACAACTATCATCCCAGATCCCCACACCCCTTCTATTAACATAGTAGAAAATTTATGACCCATGACCACTTAACAAATTTTTGAGTGGCTTCCATAAAAAATTATTGCCTACCCTGTCCTAGTGGTTAGCAGAGAGTTTGAATAAATTATAGATATAAGGAGGAAGCTGCAAGAGTAAAAGCAAGGGCTAAGGTAAAAAGTTCCTGATGCTATACCAAATAATATTTTCAAGAGGTCATCGAGTCTGATCCTCTGCCTTCACAGCTGGACCAAGCACTTCTAGATCCTTCCTGATTGATGTCTATCCAACCTGCTCTTAAATATCTCCAGTGAGAGAGATTCCACAACCTCCCTAGGCAATTTATTCCAGTGTTTAACCACCCTTACAGTTAGGAAGTTTTCCCTAATGTCCAACCTAATCCTCCCTTGCTGCAGTTTAAGCCCATTGCTTCTTGTCCTATCAGAGGCTAATTAAAATAATTTTTCTCCCTCATTCTTGTAACATCCTTTTAGGTACTTGAAAATCGCTATTTTGTCCTCTCTGTCTTCCCTTTTCCAAACTAAACAAGCCCAATTCTTTCAGTCTTCCCTCCATAGCTCATGTTCTCTAGACCTTTAATCATTCTTATTGCTCTTCTCTGGACCTTTTCCAATTTCTCCATATCTTTCTTGAGATGTATTGTGTCCAGGTTTGGGCACTACTCCAACTGAGGTCTAATCAATGTAGAGAAGAGCAGAAGAATGACTTCTCATGCCCTGCTTACAACACTCTTGTAAATGTATCCCAGGATCATGTTTGCCTTTTTTGCAACAGTATCACAGGCTATGTATAGACTGCTGCTTTTTTCGGCAAAAGGTACGCAAATTGTGCTCCACTATTTGTGTAACTTTTTCCAATAGTTTTGTCAGAAGAGGCTCTTCCAAAATCTGGCATGTCTACACTGGGCCAAATTTCAGAAAAACCTGAACGAGGAAGACAGGGCATCCGAAAGACCACATCTGCTCTTCCACAAAAAATGTCGGAAGAGTAGACTCGTTCCCTGGACGTGGAGGAGTTTTTCCGGGATACCTCTGGGATACCTCGGGTATCCCAGAAAAACTTCATAGTCTAGATTTAGCCTGGCTGTGTCTACACTGGGCCACTTATTCCGGAAAATCAGCCACTTTTCCGGAATAAGCTGCAAGCTGTCTACACTGGCCCTTGAATTTCCGGAAAAACAACGATGCTCTACTGTACAAAATCAGCCGCTATTCCGAAAAAACTATTCTGCTCCCGCTCAGGCATAAGTCCTTATTCCGGAACACTGTTCTGGAAAAGGGCCAGTGTAGACAGCCCAGTAGTCTTTTCCGGAAAAAAGCCCCGATCGCGAAAATGGCGATCGGGGCTCTTTTCCGGAAAAGCGCATCTACATTGGCCACAGACACTTTTCCGGAAAAAGGGCTTTTCCGGAAAAGCAGCCTGCTAATGTAGACGCTCCTTTTCCGGAAAAACTGAAAACGGAATAGTATTCCGTTTTAAGCAGTTCCGGAAATTCATGCCAGTGTAGACACAGCTGTTGACTCACGTTTAATGTGTGGTCCACTATGACCCCTAGATCCCTTTCAGCAGTACTCCTTCCTAGACAATCACTTCCCATTCTGTATGTGTGAAACTGATTGTTCCTTCCTAAGTGGAGTACTTTGCATTTGTCCTTATTATACTTCATCTTATTTACCTCAGACCATTGCTCTAGTTTGTCTAGATCATTTTGAATTTTGATCCTATCCTCCAATGCACTTGCAACCCCTCCCAGCTTGGTATCATCTGCTAACTTAATAATCATACTCTTTACAATATCATTAAATGGCAGATGAAGACATTGAACAGAACCGGTTCCAAAACAGACCCCTGAAGAACCCCACTTGTTATGCCCTTCCAGCATGATTGTGAACCATTAATAACTACTCTCTGGGAATGATTATCCAGCCACTTATGCACCCACCTTATAGTAGTCCCATTTAGGTTGTATTTCCCTAGTTTATTGATAAGAAAGTCATGCGAGACCATGTCAAATGCCTTACTAAAGTCTAGGTATATCACATCCACCACTTCTCCTTTATCCACAAGGATTGACATCCTATTAAAGAAAGCTATCCGATTGGTTTGACATGATTTGTTACCTTTATTTTCTTCCAAATGTTTGTAGATGAATTACTTCCTCTATTATCTTCCCTGACTGGTCTGTAGTTTCCTGGGTTGTTCTTATTTCCCTTTTTATAGAGGCGCACTATATTTGCCCTTTTCCAGTCTTCTGGAATCTCTCCTGACTTCCATGATTTATCAAAGATGATAGCTAGAGGCTGAGATATACCTCCTCCCCAGCAGCTCCTTGAGTATTCTAGGATGCATTTCCTCAGGCCCTGGTAGCTTGAATACATCTAACTTTTCTAAGTAATTTTTAACTTGTTCTTTTTTTATTTTAACTTCTAAACCTACCCCATTTCCACTAGCATTCACAGTCAGGCATCCCATCATCAAACTTCTTGGTGAAAACCAAAACAAAGAAGTCATTAAGCACCCCTACCATTTCCAAGTTTCCTGTTGTTGTTTCTCCCTCTTCACTGAGCATGTGGGAATGTAAATAATGTATCTATCTAGAATTCCAAATGTAGATCTTTTTAGTATTTAATGGATGCAGTTTTCAAACATGTTAAATAGGTAGCAGCTTGACATCCTTGCCATAATGTTAGATTTTAAATATGGACTACAGTATGTCCGGGGGGGAAAAAAAGGTGATCAACCAAATAGATCACTACTTTACTGTGTTTTGAGTATGAAAGACTGATGAATACATGTTCTAAGTATATTTAAATTTAAAGGTCTTCTATGGAGAAATGTAATTCTTTCCCCCCCCCCATCTTTAAGGCACATGCTGACATTTTTCCGCTGTCTTTATTTAATAGGTCGGGCAAGCAAAAGATGAAGCGCTAACCAATCAGCTGATAGACTACCTTATGGGAGAGAGTGATGGCATGCCCAAGGTACTATATTCCTAGATATCTAAATAGTAGCTGATCTTTTTTTGAAAATGTGGCCCTTTATTTGTATGCATCATTATCTGAGAAAAAAATTTTTAACTTTTAAAATTGTACAATTAGTCAATTCCAACTGCAAATACAGGGTATAGTTTCTCTAATGATACTTGATCTTATCTTAAAAAAAAATAGAACAATGTGCTGGTATGTACATTTCTGTATGTAGTCTGTACAAAACTACCTAAAGTGTCTATGGTAAAAAGAAAACTAAAGATTAGCAAACCCATACCTAGAGTTTTTAATAGCATACTTCACAAATAGAATGGTCAGTTATTTAACATTAAGCATATATTTATTTTTTATTGTGACGTATGGGAAGTCTTTCTGAGCTCATAGAGTTAAAGGTCAGAAAAGATCACCCGATCATCTGGTCTGACCTCTTGTATATCCCAAGCCACCAACACCATCATTACCATCGTGCGAGAGCCTTATATATTTTTGCTTTTGTGTTCCCTTCTGGGAGCCCCCATTTCATATAATTTATACAAAGAGGATAAATAGAACTTCTTTTAGAGTCTATAAGTCATTTCTGTCATGCCAGCTAGTAATGCAGGCATTTGGAACTGGAAAACAACCACAAACAGGCTATACTAGTCTGTCTTTCCCTTTTACATGCAATTTTTTTATATTAGTTGACATGTTTGTTTTCTTCATCAGTAATGTTAATCAGTGTTGTTTAATCCTGCTTGTTAATACCATAGGTCTAATGCTAAAAATATGACTGCGATACCAATATATATGTCATGATAAAGGGCTGAAAGAAGAGAAATTATAATGTCTTCAGAAGTGAAATTCTCTTCTCGTATCCACACAGCTAGTCTCTCCTATATTTTGATTTCTACACATGCGCAAACCGCTGTGTAGGCGAGCAAAATATAGGAGTTTAGAGCTGCAGTATGGATCGGAGGGAGAATTTTGCATGGTTATTTTTTATGTAGGTTTTAAAATTAACTAGCATGTCATCCATTTATTTGAATGTACTGGTCCAAAATTAAACACAACAGCTAGATATCTTTCAGAGCTATCAGATGGTGGTAGTCTTTGGGTAGTTCAGGTTCTCTAAGATCTTCTAGTGATGTCCCCATGGGTGCTCCACTGTTGGTGTTGGGTCATCCTGGTGCCGCAGATTGAAATATTTCTAGCAGTATCTGGTTGGCAGGCAACGCGTGCCATTCAGACCTTTGCAATTCACGTGCGTGGCCCAACTCCCCTCAGTTTCTTCGTTACTGCCCTCGGTCGCAGACAGAGCTTGATCTTTCTCCTTCTCCTCAGCTATCTGTTGATGGGGGGGTGGGAGGGGGAAGACTTGTTTTCTTCATCTACATAGTTTAAACGAACTCTATTGATAAACAACACTCAGAGGATAGGTCTCTGGTGTGACCCTCCTGGATGCTTTGTCCCCATTTTTAAAAAAATACAAGAAGAAAGAAAACAGACAAACAGGAGATAAGGAAGAACAAACAAAGCTGCCTCAGAGTAAAAGGAGCAGTGAGCCTGTTGGACATAAGGCCAGGTTTCCCTGTATGTAAGAAATGCGACAAATGTCACAACCCTATGCTGGCCTTGGACGGCCATTCTTCCTGCATTTGATGCCTGGGAGAGACACATGTTCCCCGGAAATGCATCCACTGCTATAACCTCATGGCCAGAGCATGCAGGGACAGGGAGCATCTCTGCATGTTGCCCTTCGATAAGGCTCTGGACCTCCAAGACCCTAATATGGTAGCAGTCAGTCTGAGTCTGCTAGTTCACAAAAGAGACTGGCAAACTCGCCTTAATCAAAGCTGCTCATGAAGAGAGAGGTCTCTGCAGTCTGTTCCCTACCTCCCAGAATCAGTACAGAAGATAAACGGGGCATATCTGGCACCAGGTGCTCCCGTGCCGCATCAATTGTGGAACCAAAATCATGGCACATGCAGACCCTGGCATTGGCTGTCTTTGGTCCAATTGGAGGCAAAGTCCAGAAACCAGACAAACCCTCAGGACCACCCATACCATAGGTGCCTACCAAAACTTCAGCACCAAGAAGGCACGTTTGAAGTCAGCTAGACCCTTACCAACAATGAACCTGTTGTTCTCCCCACATTTTATCCAAGCTTCATGCGTCATGAGATGATGCTATTCTATGTACCTTGGACATTCGGAGAGCGTTTTCTTTCTATATTGATTGGATGCGGACCTTCTGTAAATCAGACATTGTTCGTTTCAATTGCTGATCGTTCTTAAGGAACGCCACTTTCATCTCAGCGGATTTCCAGAATTATAGTATCATGCATTGTCCACTGCTTGCCCCTACAAAATAAAGTACTCCCTATGCCACCCAGTGTGCATTCCACACAAGCAGTCTCTCTACATCAGCAGCCTTTCTTAAGGGGGTGTCACGTCAGGACATCTGTTGTGCAGCCATATGGTCATCAAACCACTCTGAGACATTATGTGATGTTGACGCAAATGGAGATGGACCCTTCATTTGCTAATGCAGTATTCTCCACTGCTTATAAACATTAAATCCAAAGCTCAACTACCATCTATCCAAATGCCACTATGTAATCACCAACAGTGGAGCTCCCCAGAGACGTCACTCAAAGAGGAAAAGGAAGTTGCTCACCTTTTCCAGTAACAACAGTGGGTGCTCCATGACCCACCCTTCCTTTCCTCTTCAGACTATACCTGGGCCAATTGGGCATACGCGAAGAAACTGAGGCAAGGCAGGCTGTGCGCGTGAATTGCAAAGGCACAAACAGCACACACTGCCTGCCACGCATGTGCAGCCTGACCAGATACTGCTAGAAAAACTAGCCGGGGTCAGGGTCGCCGGGGTCTGCAACAGGGCATTAGTAATCTTGGCCACGGTTTTATTAAGTGGCAAAGCCAAGCGGGTGGGTACATCATCCGAGAGGATGTCAATCATGGGATCCGTGTCCTCCACTACTGGCTCCACTGGGACACCCAGATTGGAGGCCAGACGCCTAAGCAGATACTGATGCGCTCAAGCATCCATCGTAGGCAGCGCCGGTGCGGGATCCGCCAAGGCTTCATCATGAGACGATGATGACAACTCCTGGACAGGTACCGGATCCAGCATAGGATCCGGTTGAAGAGCCGGCTGGGCAGGCAGCACTGTTTGCGGAAGCGGCTCCGGCACCGAGGCCTGTGGCTCAGCAGCGGCATCTGTAGCAACCGACCCCTGGGGAGAAGGAGGAGGTCGTGACAGCGACGCCGACGGTTGCGCATGGTGCCCCAAGACACCGGACACCACAGAGGACGGCACAGGCCCCTGCCTCTGGTGGTAAGCCCACAGCGTCCAGAAAGGCCATTGCAGTTGAGGCGGCCAAGTCTGCTACACCCGCGAATGATCATGCCGGTGGCGGGAACGGGATCTATGAGTTGAGGAAGCTCCCGAGGACTCCGACCTGAACGACGCCGCATCAGAATTCGACGAGTAGTCAGACTCAGGCCAGGGAGGCGCAGATGACGAATGTCCCGCCACCCAAGGGGGGACAAACCTGGCCATAGACTCGGGTTGGCCCGTGTGTGCGCGATGAGAGCGTGCCGGCACCGGGGGTGCCGGTGCTGTTAGCGGTGCCTGTAGTGGCACCGGGAGGACAGGTCCCGGTGCCAGTGCCGACCCGGACATGGCTGCGGTGCCAAAGTCAGAATTGGTTGCGAGACGAATCCCGAAGAGGCCGACATCATCAGCGATGGCGGCACCGGCATGACCCACAGGGTTGATGCCAGTACCTGTAACGGTGCAGAAACTTGCATTGGTGCTGAAGAGGCTGATGCTGAAGGGTCTGGAGCCGATGACTGGAATGGCACCCCAGGATAGCTGCTCAGTGCTGGTACTGATGATGGTGCCGTAGACGGTGATACGGCACCGGAGCAGCCAAGACGGGGTCTGGAAGAGGTCCCAGCACCGAGGGAGGTAGACTCCATTCGAGCACTGAGTGAAACCTGGCGGCCTGCGTCAAGACCGGCACCGATATGGAGGAAAGCGGTACTGGTCCCACAGGGGACGGTCCCGCTGCATAAGCGACCGGTGCCGAGGTGAAGCTGGTGCCAACACAGCCTCTGGCATAGGCAACCTCGACCTCTCCACCTCAACCGACGACAGAGGGGAGGTAGTGAGGCTAATAAATCATGCGCTGCCTCAAAAGTGTCCGGCGTAGAGGGGCACCATGGTGGATGAGGACGTGCGCATCAGAGACTCGGCACTGCGGTGTAGGCCCGACTTGGACTTCCGGCTTGGAGACCTACCACGGGACGTTCTTGACCTCTTCGGTGCCGGGGAATAAGACCGGTGCCAAACCCTCGGCCCTGAGGCCCAGTCTCGAGATGGGGCATCGCGCGTGGACATTGGTGCACTGTGCACCGCAGAGTGTCCAGCCAGAGCTGACTGTAAAGCCGCCTCGATGAGGAGAAGTTTTAGACGAGAGTCTCTCTCCCTCTTAGTGAGCAGCTTAAACGACTTGCAGATCTTACAGGCGTCTGTAAGATGGCCCTTACCCAGACACTTCAGACAACTGTCATGAGGCTCTCCTTTGGGCATAAACTTTGCGCAGACAGCGCACACCTTAAAGCCTTGCAGCTCTGGCATTCTTCACCCCCGAAGGGGGAGAAGAAAAAAGAGAGACACTAACTATCTAACTAATTGAACTATTTATAACTATCTACAATGCTAAGAGAAACGGGAACCATTAACTGAACTAACAGAGAGACACGCTCCAATGACCGTCACGGGCGGTAAGAAGGAACTGAGGTGGGGGAGCACTGGCAGGGGTACTTATGCCCCGCCATGGCGGCGCCACTCCAGGGAGCACCCTGCTGGTGCTACGGGTACCGCTAGGGAAAACGCTTCAGAAGACGCGGTGCACACACTTAATTCGAATGGACATGAGCAACCACTCGAAGAAGAACCATTGTTCCTGCACAAGGTGAATAACTTATTCTTTGTGCTACAGTAGGCATATGTTCCAGTACATACACTGCATCAGAAAGTTTCTGCAAGGCTTCCACAAACCTGTAATTCTTCTTCAAGCAGTATCCCCATGGGTGCTCCACTGTAGGAGTCGGGCTTGTCCTGGCACCGCAGATGGGAGATCTTTTTCAGCTGTAGTCTGCTGGACTGCACGTGCGCGATGTGTGTCTCATGCTTTTCACGCCATTTGCCTCCCTCCAGTTCCTCTTGATCAGCCGCGGACGGAGTGAACACTCTCTCGTTGTTAATCCTATCAGGATTTGACAGAGAAATTTGTTTATAGTTATTAATTAGTTTACATAATTCTTATCTTATAGTCATAGTCCTATTAGTTAGATTGTTATAGTTGATACCGTTATTTTAAAAAAGTTTTAGTTAGCGTGTTACTTCATTAAAATAGGAAAAATTACAGTCCTCTCCCCTGTTTAGAGGACAAGAGATGCCGCTGAATCATGCTGGGCTCACCCAGTTTTAAAAAGTTCAGAACATGCCGCGATCCAATGCCCACCTCAGACGGGCATTCACTCTGAATAAGGTGCCTTGGTGAAGGACATTTTTCCCCAGAAATGTCCCCACTGTTCAAACCTCACAGCGCGAGCTAGGAGGGACAGGGAGATGAGGCTGAAAATGCTATTGTTCGACAAGGTATTACAGCCACTGGAGACTGACTCCTCCCGCCCCACAGACTTGGCTGTAACCAGCAGGCGCCGGCCCTTGTCGCCCAAGCCTAATCACATGAAGAGGAGACCTTCCCCCTCACGCTCCTTACCCCCAACGTGTGTTGGCATGATGGATAAACCAGGCACCTCGGGCACAACTTCCACTCACAGATCCGACAAGCACAAGCAGGACCGCAGTACATCGGCACCATTGAGAGAGTTCGCACCAAAAATGTCTGCCACAACTCGACCGGCACCGAGCCCTGAACCGGCATTGACATTGGTGCCAGTAACTGTATCGGCACCAGCAACCACTCCAGCACCGGCACCGACCATCCCGGCACCGACAATACAACTGGCACTGCTACGCCACCCAGTGCCGGCACTGACCACTCAGTCAGCACCAACAGCACACTTGGCACCACTGCACCAACCAGTGATGGCACAGACTCCCCATATGACTGCGCAGCCGGCTCCTACACCCATCTCAACTTGGTGGGCGCTGTCCGGGGTTCTCTGCTCGGTGTCCCCATCCGGCTCCCTTATTTTGAACCTCTAGCCCGCACTCTTGATCCTTTTGTCATTATTTGTCCCAAGCAATTAGTTGGA
Source organism: Pelodiscus sinensis (assembly GCF_052426305.1). NCBI lineage: Eukaryota > Metazoa > Chordata > Testudines > Trionychidae > Pelodiscus > Pelodiscus sinensis. The sequence continues at coordinate 43,294,112 of NC_143055.1, forward strand.
CATGGGTCCAGTGTCCCTCCCATAAGGCTGGGGAGGGGCTTTTAGAAGGTGGGCGGGCGAAGCCCCCACCCTCCCATGATTCCAAATAGACCCATCTCAACTCTGGCTTCATCTTGACCCGAACAATCCCCAGCGCCGGCAAAGACTCACCAAAAGTCCTGCAAGCTACTATCTCTTTCACCAAGCCCGGAGCAAATTGAGTTTTCTCCAGAGCCACCGTCTTCACCGTCTCCAGCTCACTCATTTCCTTCCAGGTATTCACAAAGACACCAGACTACTAGACCAAGTTATTACTCACCGCCATATACTTCATCTCATTACAGCCATCGGCACCGACATTCACCAGCATCCTCCACGCACTCAAGGGAAAGATCAGATCTCCTACACTCTCCAGCTACTCTGGGCACACGAGATACATAGGAGTAGATACTCCTTCAGATATTCCCCATATCGCACGCGACACTATGATGACCTTTACAGACACTCTTGCTACAACAGATGCCATTCATATTCTCCATGACAGGACGAAGTATCGTCATCGTCCTCTCACCATCCTTGCCCCTCATATACCAGTAGGAGGTCTCCTGCGCCATCTGCAACAAGACCTTCTACTCCCACAGGAATCGAGCCTCCTATGCTGCATCATGCAGAACCGGAGCATGAGCAGTTTTTGGATCAGGAAGAGCCACAAAGAGACTTGCCTACAGACCTGTCATCGTCGTCACCTGATGATGTAGATTTCCCCGGTGATACATCACCCACTGACAACCTCTGACAATTTCAGGAGTTGTTCAAAAGAGTCTCAATAGTCAACAGGTGCAGCTCTCGGAAGTACAACAAAAACAACTTCATCTGCTTAGAAACCTCCAACCGTCTCAAAAGTCGCACTGCCATTCGACGCAATTTTGGAGATAGCGGACGACATATGGCAAATGTCCGCTTTTTTGTTTGTAGCAGTTGATGCTGGCAAGAAATATTTTGTTCCCGCTAAAGGCATAGAATTCCTCTTCACGCATTCGCAACCAAATTCTCTGGTTGTGGATGCAGCACAACAGAGGGCTAAGGCTCCTCAGTTCAGGGGCAATGACAAGGAGAGTAAGCGTCTGGATCTCTTTGGGCGGAAAGTCTACTCTTCCGCCACATTAAATTTAAGGATGGCCAACTATGCCGCGCTTGTGGCCTATCACAATTTTGATAACTATTTAAAATTGATTTCACTCCTAGAACATCTTCCAGATAACAAGCGCGATATACTCAATGCGGTGGTACAAGAAGGATACATGGCTTCTAGAACAGCTCTGCACATAGCCCTCGATACCGCAGATACGGCCGCGCGGACCACCGCCACATCCATGGTCATGTGCAGAACATCATAGATGCAACAAGCAGCGGTGCCGAAGGACCTCCTGTCAAAGGCTGAAGATCTCCCCTTTGACAGGCAGAGTCTTTTTGCAGAAAAGACAGATCAAGTCCTGCATTCTGGCAAGGACTCCAGAACTACGCTTAGAATTTTAGGCATGTACACCCCGCCTTATCACCAAAAAAGATAAACACCCTACCAAAGACAGAAACCATTCTCACACCCCATGCTCCAGTATAGACAGCAGGAATACCAACACAGCAGACAAAGACAACAGAAAAGATTACCACAAACTAAAGCGTCCAATCAACAGAACACCAGGCAGCAAGTTTGACTCCTCGTTCGAGGGACTGCAGACCATCCCGCTGCCCACTCACCTTTGTGCCACTAATGCACTTTTTCACCATCGCCTAAGGCCATTCCGCCAAAGATGGACCTATATTACCACCGACAGATAGGTCCTACAGCTAATTGCATTAGGCTACACCATCCCCTTTCTTTCACTTTCTCCTCCCACCTCTCCTGCTCCGTCCCTCTTCAGGGACCCATCTCACGAGTCTCTCTTAAAACAGGAGGTGGCTCGTCTTTTAGCTATTGGAGTGATAGAGAAGTTTCCGGATGAATTCAAAGGCAGGGGGTTCTATTTCCACTATTTCTTGACCCAGAAAAAATCAGGAGGTTGGAGACCCATCCTGGATCTTTGACAATTAAATTGCAAACAACGCTTCAATATGGTGACCCTGGCGACTATCATTCCAACATTGCACAGCGGAGATTGGTTTACATCCCTCGACCTACAGGACGCCTACTTTCATGTGACCATTCACCCAGCTCACAGACGTTTTCTATGTTTTCAAGTAGACTCAGACAATTTCCAATACAAGGTCCTGCCCTTCGGTCTCTCATTGGCCCCCAGGGTCTTCTTGAAGACAAGGCAGTAGTGACGGCTTACCTGTGATGAGTGGGAATCATCATATTCCCTTACCTCAACGACTGCCTAATGAGAGCACCTTCTTTCGACGAGGCACTCCAGGCTACCAACATAACAAGAGCCATATTCAAAGCACTTGGACTCATAATCAATGTTCCAAAGTCATCCATGATAACGCAGCAATCCATAGAATTCGTAGGTGCACACCTCGATTCCACCAACTCGCATGCGTACTTACCCTTGAACAGATTCCAGGCGATTCAAGACCTGGTACAGGTTTTCTCTACCAGTCCCAGAACCTGCCTACAGGCATTTACAACGTATGTTGTAGCACATGCAAGGCTGCACTTCAGGTGCCTTCAGCATTGGATTGCTTTGATAGATATGCCAAATGGACAAGATGTCCAAAGGAAGGTCATGGTACCTTCCCACATAAAAAAATTGTTGGTGTGTTGGACCATCCTCAACAACTTGATGGACAGAATACCCTTTTACTGGCCTTAACCAACAATGCAACTTATCACCGACGCATCACTGCTGGGTTAGGGTGCCCATCTACAGGACCAACAAATCCAAGGACTATGGTCCCCTCCGGAATCATTACTATGTATCAACCTACTCAAGTTACAGGCAGTCTTCAACACATGCCGACACTTTCTTGCCCTGATCTGTGGTCGAGTAATTTGTGTCCTTACTGACAATATGACTACAGTATACTATGTAAACAGACAGGGTGAAGCCCAGCCAGATCCCGATCCCTTTGCACGGAGGTGATACGTTTATGGAATTGGTGCTACCAGCACAAACTTACAATTATCGCAGCATACCTCCCTAAATTAAATTTAAATTGATGGAGATTGCCTGTCTCCTAGAACTGAAAGGGACCTTGAAAGGTCATCGAGTCCAGTCCCATGCCTTCACAGCAGGACCAAGTACCATCCCTGACAAATTTTTGCCCCAAATCTTCTCCTCGAGGATTGAACTCACAACCCTGGGTTTAGGGCACCAATGCTCAAACCACTGAACTATCCCTCCCCCCTGGCAAGCAGAACGCCACAGCCGATGCTCTCAGCAGGCATTACTTCACAAATCATGAATGGGTATTACACCCAGATGTACTTAATACCATATTCCACCTCTGGGGATATCCATCTGTAGACCTCTTTGCCACACACCACAACACAAAGTGCCCCAGTACTGCTTGAGAGCTGGGATCGGATGGAGGTCCATGGGGGATGATACCTTCCTAGACAACTGGCGTTATCTTCTGTACACCTTCCCACCTACTCCTCTCATCCCCAAAGTTCTGGAGAAAATAGCAATCGAAGGAGCCACAGTAATGTTGATAGCCCCCTTCTGGCCACGACAGATATGGTTTCCTTACCTGTTTCGCATATTGAACCACTCTCCATATCATCTTCCCAAATGCCACGACTTGCTGATGCAGAATCACGGGCGATTGATACACCCTCAACTCAACCACCTCGTTCTGACGTCCTGGTACCTAGTTAGTTCCAACAAACAGAGATGAATTGTTCCCAAGCTGTCGAATACATCCTGTTACATAGAAGATCCAACACACGTAACATTTACCTGCATAAATGGAGACACTTCTGTTTATGGTGCTCCACCGCAGACTTGGACCCATACTCAATCCCTATTCATCGCATTTTGGACAATCTTTTAGATCTTAAACACTCTGGGCCTGGCATGCTCCTCCCTCAACGTACATATTGTGGCAATCACTGCTTTTTGGTACTCTGTGGATGGCTACTCTGTATTTTCCCAACCAATGATGAAGAGATTTATGGAGGGGTTGGCTAATCTCTTCCCATACCACAGGCAGCTTGTGGACACCTGGAACCTGGAGCTAGTTTTGGATGCCTTAATGTGACCCCCTTTCGAGCCCCTGGCAACTCGTGATTTACACACCCTAACAGTGAAGGTGGTTTTTCTGCTGGTGATAACTTCAGCATGGAGGGTTGGGGAATTATCCACCCTCTTGGCATCACCACCTTACATGGTATTTACCACCCTCCCCCCCCCATGGAGTAATAGTGCATCCTTAACCAGCCTTTCTACCAAAAATGAATTCGGAATTCCACATAAACGAGCCAATAGTTCTTCCCACATTGCACCCCCACTCCTCAGCACAGCATGCCCATCTTCATACCTTGGATGTCTGTCGAGCATTAGCATTCTACCTTGACAGGACACAATGCTTTCGAAAATCTCAGAACCTCCACTGTGGAACATTCTAAAGACCATCCCTTGTCAGCACAATGCATATCCAGAATTATCGTCTGCTGTATAATATGATGTTATTCCCACACACGCTGAGGGCCCACTCGAGGGCGATGGCAACTTCAACTGCCTTCCTCAAGGGGTTCCCCTACGAGACATTTGCCATGCAGCTACGTGGTCTTCCGCCTTCACATTCGCTAAACATTATGCTATACATAATCTGCTTATAGCCGATGCAGCAGTTGCCTCAGCTGTCCTCTCCACAGCAGCAGTGCAATAACTCTGAATCCCGCCTCCTGTAAATAGGCTACTGCTGTGAATTCACCTACAGTGGAGCACTCATGGGGACACTGCTTGAAGAAGTAGTAGTAGTTACTCACTGTGTGCAGTAACAATGGTTCTTCAAGATGCATGTCCCCGTGGGTCCTCCACGACCCACCCTTCTCCCCTCTTCCGAGTATCTTGTTTCTTATGTCTTTCAGACGCTTGAGGAACTGGTGGGAGCCGGACCATGCACACACAAACGGCGCAAAAAGCACGAGACACACATTGTGCATGCGCGGTCTGGCGGACTATAGCTGAAAAAGATCTCCGATCTGCGGCACCAGGACAAGCCCAACACCTACAGTGGAGCACTTACAGGGATACGCATCTCGAAGAACCATCATTACTGCACAAAGTGAGTAACTTCTTCATTGTGCTCTGTAGGCATGGAGCTGGGTTTGACAGCTGTAGAGTTGTTCTTCAGTAGCAACTATATGTCTATATGCCTTTAAGAGTCTAGTTGTGGTTTTCACTCAATAGTGAGGTTGCAGAGCCCTGGCCTTTTCCTTGCTGTGCCTTATTACAGGGCCAGGAATTGGTCTTTTGGGCATTTAGTGACAAAACATCTCTGTACTTTTTGCAGCTGCTTTATCTGTCTTCGTTGGGTGATGTTTTGATGTAATGTTACCTTTCATTAGAAATATGGATGACACAAATTATACAGGGAACATACGCTCAGGAGGATGGAATTCAATTGCAAATTAAACTGGAGAGATTGGAACTGTAAGAGCTGTGATGAGAGATCTGGTACTAACAAACATTGTTGAACAGAGATATAAACTGTGGGTGGAAAATGGACTGACTGTTGCATCCTGTTTGTTCGATCTGTCTTTCTATCTTTGCTTGTTTGCTTGCTTGCTTGCTTGCTTGCAGCTGTAAACTACAACCAAGCAATCTGATTGCCTCAGGGAATGCGTGGAATGGAGAAATTGGAAGTGATCCCACAATATGAAAACATTTTTGAGAAACAGTTCTAACAGTCTAATTTTTTTTATAAAACATCTTTTTCATTTTGTGAATACATTCATTGTCATGTTTAACATTGTTTTGCAAGTTGTATGAAGGGCATTCTTTTCCTTATTTAAAAGCTCTCTCTTGTTCTTCTGAATGCTTTACCCCATCTGCCATAGTCTCTCTCAGTGAGTAACATCATTTTACTTTATCAAATCATAGTAACTTGTTTAAAAAGCTATTAAAGAAAAAACAAATAATTTGTAACTTTGTTACATTGTACAGACAAATGCAATTGAAATTCTCAGACAATCGGTGTAACATTTTTATTGAATAATATCTTTTAGATTATATAATTTTTATTTCACTGGAGATAAAATCTAAATTGAAGCAGTGCAGCAGAAATTTGTTAATCCTCTCTATTCTTTTATTCCCAAACTAGATAATTTTCAAAACAGGCTGCTTGTCATCACTCCCTTTCTCAATAATGAGTTAATAGCACAGGGCTGTAGTAAGGTGTTACATTACTAAGACTTTACTACTTTTAATAAATGTTTTGTAACCTTTCTATTCTAAAATGTTTTGTAACCTTTCTATTCTAATATAATATAGTAATAAATATATTATACGAAACTAAATTTGTCAGAGTTAAGACAAAAGGATTGTGATCCAATATCCTTGCTTTATATTCTCTGTTTGCTTACTATAATATATATCTCTTTGAGTGTTAATTAACAAGATTCTGCTGTTGTGATTTTTTTTTTACACACACACGTTTTTAAAATTGAAAACAAGCAACTCTGAAAACAAAATTCTATAGAATTTCCAAAATTAAAATTAAAAAGGAGTAGTGATCCATTGCAACATTGCTTTCTAAAGTTCTAAAAAGGGTACTTAACTATGTAAAACTGTTTTCTCTAACTTTTAGAGAGTCAATTTAAAAAGCATGCAATATAAAATGAAAACATTTAGGCCCATATTTTTAAAAAGCTGGACTGTTTATTTGTAAGTTTTCAATTATTGGTTGACACAGTTTGAGACCTTTAGCTCCAAGGCGTGCTCCAAGGCTTTGCTCCCCGTCTCTCTGGTCTGCAGGGAGACCGGGAGCAAAGCCGCGGAGCATGCCCGCAGCGGGACAGCCCGGGCGTGCCTGGGCTGTCCCGCTGCGGGTATGCTTCAAGGCTTTGCTCCTGGTCTCCCTGCAGACCAGAGAGAAGGGGAGCAGCTTTTCTCGCCCCGGAGGACGGGGGCGGCGGGACTGCAGCGGATCTGGGCATCCCGCCGCTCCAGTCCTCCGGGGCGAGAAAAGCCCCGTTCGTAACTGCGGATCCGACATAAGTCGGATCCGCGTAACTCGGGGACTGCCTGTATATTCTTAATACTTTGTTTTTATTACTACTGTTGCAAATTGACCAGAAGTTTCTGTTGAACAATCTTTAATGTCTCCCAAGTCCTTAGATGAGTGTATAGTAGTCAGTTTTGAACCCAGGATTGTATTTAAGTAATTCACATTATTCTTTCCTATTTGTTTTGCCTTGCTTGTCAGCAGTCATTTAATGTGCTATCATTGTGAGAACTTGCCTAGTTTTGTCAGGGTCCCTTGTCAGGTTTCTCCCTTCTTGACTAACCTAAATATTATTGCATCATCTGCAAATTCACCCATTTGCTCACTACCCTTCCCAGTGCAGGGAAAACTATATCAACACCACTGGCCTTAGCAAAGACCTTGTGACTTTGCAATACATCTATTCCCTTTACAAAAAATTGATCATTTACTTCCGCTTCTCATTTTATAGCCTTAGTTTTTAATTCATGCAGATACTTAGCTTCTCATTCTATGACTAGTTTCCTTAATAAACTCTTGAGGGCTTTTTCCAAAGGTATTTTAAAAGTCCAAGTAAATTGCCAGCTAGTTCTCTTTCACGTTTTATTTGTTGATGCTACTCAGAGAATTATAGCAGTTTAATATAACATGATTTGCCTTTAAATTATTGTTACTTCATTACCAGGAAAAATAAGACTTGCTGAGCTAAGATTACCACATAGCACCTATTTTAAAGATAGACCAATACTTTGCTGCCCTCTAGTCCTCTGATATAGTAGCTAACTTTAATGAGAGATTATATATTTTCCTTAGCAGCTCAGCCTCTTCATTCTTAAATTCCTTCTTATCTCTTGGGATCTGTCAACATTGCAATTATACCTATGCACCCCAAAGCCTTACACGGGACAGCCACAGGTTGTAGTTTAGACATACCCTTGGATGTATACCGTCTGATTCTGGGGACTTATTACTCTTTAATGACTAAGTTTTATCACCCTTATTCAAGCAGAATAGTATCTTAGTCCATAAGTAGTACCACTTATTTTAATGGGGTTTCTGCCAGAATAAGGTATTATTCTACATAAGGATAGCAGAACCTGGCATGAATTTATTTTCTTATCCCAGCACAATCTCTTTTGATACCTCAGAATCTGATAATACATCCATTTTTATTATCTGAAAAGAGTCTCTCCAACTTCCTCAGTAGCAAAGACTGAGTTTAAAAAATCATCTAAACATCTCTGCACTGCCTTTATCCTCCTTAAATTGGTCCCTTTGTATCATGTTAAATCCATAGGACCCATGCAGTCTCCTGCAGGCTTCCAGCTTCTGATACACTTAGACTTCCTTATTACTCTTTTGCACGTGTAACTAAGGTTAGGATGAAAATTTGAACCATAGTATATTTTAATTACGGGGCAAATTAAATCTTGAAAGTGCATGTATAACAATATTTAAACTACTTTGAAAAGTATTGGTAAATTGAGTGGTAAGGTGGTTGTTTCTCTAAAAAAATGTACTATCCTAAAAAGGAGTAATTTTATTCCAGTGTTTGTCTTCTACTGAATCAGAAGCTATTGCAATGTTCACTACAGAACAGAATTTCAAGGTCAACATTTTAGCATCAGTACTGCTTTATAATAATTTTAATTTAATCTCAATTATAATTAAAAGGTTCTTGCAAGATAAAAATGGTATACCTTTTTCATAATTGCTTCTCCACTACAAATTTACTGTTAAATACCAAGAAGCATAAACAAAACTCATAGGTAAATTTCAAAAACTTCTATGATTAACTAGCATAGCATTAATATTACTGGAACTATCCAGTAATTCAATTTCTTCAATATTAGACACCTCATGATCAGTGTGTTTTCTCCAACTTTTTTCAGATTGTGTATTATACAATTTTTCATGTCAGAAGATTTACATGAATGTTGCATTTCAGCTGAAAGAGGGGTCTCTTTCACCTGTATTTCATGTACTGTTTATTAAGAATTGAAAAATTTCCTTGATTTACTTTCTGAAACTCACTTCTTCTTCAGTCCAAGAGCAGTTTTGGCTTATTAAAGAGCTGTTTCAAGCAGTGGAGGTCCAATAACAATTTTTCCTTGGTGGAGAGAGAATAGAGATTTCTTCTCACTACTTCTCCCAAAAATATTTTAAAAAGCTAGTTTAGCAATCAATGAAATAAGTGAGAGTACTGAACCACAGTTTTGCTTGCACTGCCATAGGCAGAGAACACAGTGCACAGGGAGACAGGGTATGGCCAAGCTCCAGAGTTCAGACAAATCTGTTCTGCCTCTTGATATTTGTTTGATAGAGCTCAAGATTTCAAAAGTGGTACAACAGTTTATAGTCCCAACAAAATTACTTTTGTGTTGTTCTGATTAAGGACGCCAAGTTTCTGTTCCGCTTGTACATGGCACTAAAGCAATACAGAGAAGCTGCCCGAACTGCCATAATAATTGCCAGGGAGGAGCAGACTGCAGGTAGGTCATTCAGCACTCTTACTTGATTCTGTTTTTACTGATGTGACAACAAGACTTAATTTTTCATCCTTGAACTACTTTAGATACTACCACATGTAGGAGTGTGCTCAAAGAAGAACATATATCAATTTTAGAAAGACCTTCTTGTGTGCACTAACAATCTTCTCTTCTCCAGTTTTTGTTTAGAAATGTGAAATTGCTATTGTGGGAGTTTAAAGTTCACACTGCAATGAAAAACCCATGGCTGGCTAGTGCTGTCTGACTTGGGCTAAGGGGCTCTTTAATTGCAGTGAAGTGTTCTGGCTTGGGTACAGCCAGATTCTCACAACTTACATGGTCCTACAACCTGAGCTACACCCTGAGCCAAAATGTGTGCACTACAATTAAACAAACCTGTAGAGCAAGCTTGTGTCAGCTAGCATGGGCTCTCTGTAGGTTTAACACGGCAGTATAGATGTAGCCATAGTGATGGTGGTACGTGGAGCCCTTTGGAAAGTTGTGGAAAGAGTTTTTCTTTTGTTTCATTCCCAGTTGATGTATTAGTAGAGACTGTCTAGACCTTCACTTTTCCCCAGGCTAGACGCCTGTCCCTTAATTACAGTAGCTGGTAGACATGACCTCTAATTTAAGGACTGATCTTTCAGTTCTTGGCTACATCCAACACTGATTTTAGTAGACATTTCCCCTGTAATGATTGCTTTAAAAGAACAGAGATCCAAAGGCTCTATTAATTTTCATGTAACTTGTTTTTTCTAAGTGGTTGGTTAGATTTCAGATAGAGGGGAAAGAAATGAATTGAACAAAGAAGAGGTTTGGAAAGCAACATAGTATATCTCCTCTGATGGCTGCTCCCTGCTGTATTGCAGGCAACATTGCTAAAATAAGTTTGTATTTAACATAAGCCGTAGAAAATGGTTTTCATAGAAAAACAGCAGCCTTGGGGACAAGGATGATAATCACATTCTGGGCAAATAAACATCTATCTGCTGCTCTCAATGGGCTGGAAAATCTCAAACCCATAGCACTGTGTGTCAGAAGTTTTGTGCTGTAGCGTAGCAGACATAAAAACTCCAGGGTTTTCTTATTATTCGTCTAAGTTCCTTACCTAAAAATATAGCAGTAATCCTGAGATGATAAAATACAATGCCTTCATTTTTAAGCTTTAACTGTTGTGAAATGAAATCTTTAGCCACCTGTTCAATTTAGCAAAGTACTATACCTATATGCACTACAAGAATGTTAACATTTTATATTTTATATTTAACTAATTACAGAACTAAACTGTGAAATAATCATTGTCCAGACAAAAAAGAAATCCATCCTAGGATGGCCTAAAAATATTTTTTGTACTTTATTGGAAAAGTAATTTTTAAAATAGAGGACAGCAGCATATAAAAACATTATCTACATGTGCTCTCAGCTGTTCCACGTATGTCTTTTTACATTTCTTCCGAGGCCACTTTGAATTTTTTTCGGTTTAGCTACTGAACTAATATTGTCTAGGATAGTGTAGCAGGCATCTGGGTGCTTGTAATTTGCAAGTCAATTTGTTTAGGAAAATATTCAGCTACAGATGAAAGCCTACATCTACAACTGATTTTAATTATATCCCTCATGTAAGAGCCTAGTTATGAAAAGTTACATTTAATTTTTTTCTTTTTAAAAGGAAACTACCGAAATGCACATGATGTCCTTTTCAGTATGTATTCAGAACTAAAAACCCAGAAAATTAAAATTCCTTCCGAGATGGCTACAAATCTTATGATTCTACACAGCTATATTTTAGTAAAGGTAATGCAGATTCAGAATTAGTATTTTAATGAAGCAAATTCTGTGCAATATTGATATAAACTATAGGTGGATGCTGTACATGGACAAATTATGCTGGTATGTTTGTTGATGGTACAGGTTGGACCTCCCTGGTCCAGCATCCTGGGGACCTGGATCAGCTACAGATGCAAGTGTGCAAGCCTCTACTCACTAGAAGCACGTGACCTATGGTGTCTGGCTTGCACAACCGAGGGGGCACAGCATGCTTGGAGCCAGTGGCTAGCAGGCCATAGCTGGGGGCAAGATCCGAGTTCGGGCTGTCAAGCATCTGAGGCCCCTTAAGCACCAGCATCCTCACACTGAGCCAACCCATCATCACTGTCTGCAGTCCCAGGTCACACTTTGGGGCAGCAGGGCCTGACCTTGGCCTGGGCATTGAAAAGGGCAGAGCCCCAGTACCCACTCTCCTCTCTGCTTCGATGCAACATGCAGTACTGCTGCCCTGTGCCATCACAAATGAAATGGCCTCATCGCTCCAACCCCAATCACTACCTGAGTTCCTTGTGAGCTATGCAACTCTACAGTAACCTGTGCAGGTCGTCAAGGAAGCTTCCTGGGACAGACCCTGCTCCCCCAGCCCCGAGCTGCTGCAATGGAGAGAAGGCATCTCTCCCTCTCACCTTGCAAGCCCAGGTGCTGCTGCAGGGGAGTCTTTTTCTCTTCACCTTGGATCTAGGCAGTCTGCATCCCCAAATCCTTCACACCCTATATCACTATCCTCTGCCTCAGCCCTGAGCCCCTCCCACACTCCAAACCCCTTGTCCCCTCCCATCTTCATATTGGTACGCACAGAATTAATGTGATGTCATATCACCTCCATAGTGGTGCACATAATTCATTCTGCATGTGCATGGGAAAAGTTAGAACACTGGCCACTCAAGGATACACACACCCCATACTGACCCTTACCCCCAGTCCTTACCTTCACTTATCCTCTTCCTTGCAAGACCCCACACGCACACACCCAGCCCTTGTGAGATGATTTATGGATGCAGATACAGGTATACAATAACTAGTAAATCACACACACATCCACTTTTTGGTATCCATGCAGGGCTCTAAACGTAGAGTGGCCAGAGCATTTACAAATTGAACCTCTCTCAACCAGCACTCCCGGGATCTGACCAGTACTGAACCAGAGAATTGCTGAATTGGGGGAGGTCAGTGTTGTCTAGCAGCATTACCAACACTTTCACTGCTTACTGGGCTCTTATAAGATACTTAGGGGTAAATTAGAGGTAAATAATAGCACAGAACACTGAGAGCCAGGATTGGTAGCTGTAAATCTATATGGAACTGCAGGAAACTTAGCTGGATTTCCATTTAGCATAGGTGTGGCTAACTAAAATCATTCCAGACCAGCATGGTTCAACCTGTACTAGTTTTCAGCTCCTCCAAATGTTGTAGCTGTAATGTGTAGTATAAATATACCTACTTGTTTATTTCAGACTCATGTTAAACGTGGAGATCACATGAAGGGTGCACGCATGCTTATTCGTGTAGCCAACAACATCAGCAAGTTTCCATCACGTAAGTTCTGGCCCCACAAACAAAAAAGCACAAGACAATTAATTATCCAGTGCATCAATAGATACTCTCCTCTCCTGCTACTGTTGTCCGTGTCTTTGAACAAGTGTGGGTATACAGTAAAAGTTAAATCTGTCCTACCCTAGAAAAGATGCTTTGGTACGTGGCATACAATGGTGAAGGCCTTACATAGTGAAGGCAACACTGCTTGCTAAATGTGTGTCCTCAACCATAACACCTGCTAAATGGTTGCAGTATTAAGTTGCATGAACCACAGTCTCAAGATCATCTGTAATTAGTGTGTCAACACTGGGTCATCTCTCTCCTTTCAAATGTTCTGTGTCTTCAATTCAAGAGCACAAGGCAGCCAGGGAGTCCTACCGCTATGGCAGTCCTTGCTTAGGACAAAATACGGTACACATGCAAGATGCTAGTGCTTGGTTTGCTATGATAATTAGACGTGACAGCTATATTCTGTATACTTTGTCTGGGAACACGGTGACCTACTTACCAAAGGTAAAATTTCTGCTACATGTAGAGTCCCCTCGTACATGACAGCAGTAGTGGCACTACAGATAGCTATACCACATGTTCAGTTTGTACCATAATCAGCCCGGGCCAGCTCCACTAACTCCTGCACTCCTAATACATTATAACAGAAATTACTATTTGCTCCAAAGTTCCCAGCCAGTGATATCTCCACAGAAGTTAATCAGACCAGAGACACTGAATGTTTTGCTATGAATAGAACTAAGGTAAGGGGTAAACTATGACCATTTTGGGGAAAGGTGGGGGTAATCAAACTATTCCCAAAATCATATAGTAAGTCTCAGAAAAGCAGTGATAGGAAACCTAATGACTGGGATATGTTTAATAGGCATGTCCTATGTCAGATACACGAGGTAATTGTCCTGCTCTATTCATTAATGGTGAGACCTCAGTGGAAGTACTCCATCCAGTTTTGGACCACATGTTTTAAGAGAGACGTAACTGGAGGGTGTCCTGATGAGCAGCACAAAACCAAGAGGTTTAGAGAACATGCCCTGTGAAGAAAGGTTAAAAACTAGGTGTGTTTATTCTAGAGATGACAAGACAGGGAAATGTAAGTCTTCAAATAGGTAAAAGATTGTTATAACAAATATGATGTCCAGTTGTTCTCCCTGCCCACCAAGAGTAGTACAAAAAGCAATGTACGTCCTTGGCAGTAAGGGAGGTTCAAGTAAGAGATTAAGAAAGCCTTTGATAATTTAAGCATTGGAACAGGTTCCCAAGGGAGGTTGTAAAATCCTTGTCTTGAAGTTTGAGACGGGTATTGCCCGTGGTAGATGAATGTTTGCCTTTGTTTCATTGCAGACATTGTCCCAATCCTGACATCAACAGTGATTGAGTGCCATAGAGCAGGCTTGAAAAATTCAGCTTTCAGTTTTGCCGCTATGTTGATGAGACCTGAGTACCGCAATAAAATAGATCTTAAATACAAAAAGAAGATTGAAGCAATGGTCAGGTGAGCCAGGTTAATTTAATTTCAGAAAACAAAACAGCTTTACTGTTGATTTTATGGAGGAAAAATTGTTACAATATTTCCACATTGTCTCCTCACCTTAGATTGGGAGGTTAATCATTTGCACTCCTCAAAAGATTGAGAACTATATTTTTCATTGCCTTGCATCTTCTAAAGTCATTTACCCTTTGTGCAAAGTGAGTATAAAATGCTACTAAACCACCTGTAGTGCTGTACACCAGGCATTCAAACTGGTGTTTGGAGGGCCCCATGCCGCCTGATTGAAATTTTTTATGGCCCGCCAGAATATTTTTATAAAAGAATGAAGTGCAGCCTGCTGGTCGCTTGGAGCATGTGGCCAAGTGCCTGCTCACAGCCCACTGGGCCACTCTGTGCTGCAGCAATTGTTCAGGGCTGGCCAGGCTGCTCTGCGCTTGCACTCACAGCGGGCCCCTGTGCTCACACCGCCCCAGCAACTCAGGTGGCAATGTCGACTCCAGGACCTAGGTATTAGGTTGGGGGGGCTGGGAGAGCCTGGCTCTGGGGGAGGGGGAAGCATTAGGTTGGAGGGGGGTTGGCTCTGGGAGAGAGAAGGGGTTTATTTTTATTCCCAAATAAAATCACAAAATGTATATTAATTTTATATCAATAAATGTCCATTTTTTGCAATCACATGAATAATTACAGCTTCATGCAAAATCTCAAACTTACCAAGTATCTGAAATTTTCACAGAAGCCTGTTCTATTTGATTAACCATGGTCTATACTTGTTTTTATTTCAACAAAACAAGTTATGTATCATATAAAATGTAAAAGTACCTTAAATTTATATTTAAATTACAAATTATGTAAAATTAATTTAAAAATTTGAGCAAATAATTTTACACATCAAATGTTGTAATATAAAATATACCTAAAACAATCTATAATAATGAATAACTATGACTTTCTGACAATGTACATTTTCTTTGGTAGCCCTAGAGTTGTCACAGGTGTCTGGTATTGGTGCCTTCTGCCTGGCACCTAAAATGTTCCCCCCCCCCCCCCCCCGTCAACAAACCATCTGGGTATTATAGGTGGCCCTGAAAGCTATCCATTTTCGTTTGTGTGGCCCTCAGTAGGCTTTAAGTTTGACATGCCTGCTTTACACCCATGTTGCACAGGTATGAAAGTTCTAAAGTGAACTGAACCTATGAAGTCCTAGTAGTTCTTCTATATTTGTATTTTCAGTGGCCAGTTCAGCAGCACCCCTGGGCATAGCACTCTGTACCTTTCTGAAATACAAGAGTTTAAAGAGGGGCCAAAAATAAATACCAAGTCAAACAGGCACTGTCAGGTTCCTTCTCCTTCCCCCTAATTTTTAATGTTTAGACCAGCTATGCAACACGTGGCCTGCAGGCCCCATTTGCTGTTTATGTGGGGCTCAACACACAGCCAGCGGGTGGGAGCCAAAACAAAGTGTTCAATATAATGGCCTTCTGTTTGTATTTTAGTAGTTAAATTCCTGGACTGTCATTGCTCATTAAAAGTGCTGTCCTGGGTGGAAATTGGGTAAATATTGCATTTTATTAATATCAGCAGAACTGACAAATGGGGCCTGCGAGTTGTGTAGTCTTGCCTTAAACTTTGTATTCATGCCTATCAGTGTGAAAGAAGTTATTGGCATATTTGCATGTATATGAAACCACATATGTGTATGTCCTGTAAACATGTCAGAGTGGAATCAGGATCCCTCACAAAGAAAAAGAACCTACAGACTGCAATTCTACAAATCAAATTAGTATGTAGCTCTTACAATGCTGAAGTTTAAAGCCTAATTTTTAACATCTAAATATGGTGAGTGGTGCTTAAGAAATAGAGATGAGATAATTTTATATAACATATAACCACATTGCTACTGGGAGGTTTGCGAGATTAAGAATTCATAATGGTGATCCAGCATTACTTAATGGCAAATAAATGCTTCAAATTAATGGAGGAATCACTTACCTATGAAATACAATAAGGAGAATATGAAGTATTCAAGGGGAAATTACTTAACAGGTAACAGAATATTTAAATGGACACTGAACATTATTCAAATTAATGTTTTGCTCTTTACAGAAGTAAGATGAAGGGATGGATTGAACCCTCAGCAAGTTTGCAGATGACACTAAGATAGGGAAAGAGGTAGAGATGCTGGAGGGCAGGGATAAGGTCCAGAATGACCTAGACGGATTATAGAGGATCGGGCCAAAAGAAATCTGATGAGGTTCAACAAGGACAAGTGTAGAGTCCTGCACTTGGGATGGAAGAATCCCAAGCGTTGTTATAGGCTGAGGACTGACTGGCTGAGTAGCAGTTCAGCAGAAAAGGACCTTGGAATTATAGTGGATGAGTAGCTGGATATGAGTCAACAGTGTGTCCTTGTAGCCAAGAAGGCTAATGGCGTATTAGGTTGCATTAGGAGGAACATTGCCAGCAGATCTAGAGAAGTGATTATTCCCCTTTCTTCGGCTCTGGTGAGGCAACATCTGGAGTAGTGTCCCCCGTTCTGGGGCCCCCCACTACAGAAAGGATGTGGACACATTGGAGAGGGTCTAGCAGAGGGCAACCAAAATGATTAGGGGCTGAAACACATGACCTATGAGGAGCGACTGAGGGATTTAGGTTTGTTTAGTCTGCAGAAGAGAAGAGTGAGGGGGGATTTGATTAATCTTCAGCTACCTGAAGAGGGGTTCCAAAGAGGATGGAGTGATCTGGTCTCAGTGGTGACAGATGAGCAATGGTCTCAAGTTACAGTGGGGGAGGTCTAAGTTGGAAATTAGGAAAAACTATTTCACTAGGAGGGTGGTGAAGCACTGGAATGAGTTACCTAGGGAGGTGGTGGAATCTCCATCCCTCGAGGTTTTTAAGTTTCAGCTTGACAAAGCCCTGGCTGGGTTGATTTAGTTGGGATTGGTCCTGCCTTGTGCAGAGGGGTGGATTTGATGACCTCCTGAGGTCTCTTCCAGCTCTGATTCTATAAGATGTGGACTTTTGTGAAGGATTCATTGTACTTGATTCATATCCTATCTTATTTCCAGACGGCCGGACACATCTGAGGCAGAAGAACCAACTACTCCATGCCCATATTGTGAATTCTTGCTTCCAGAGTGTGAACTCCTCTGTCCTGGATGTAAAAACAATCTTCCATACTGCATTGCAACTGTGAGTACTTTAAATTGAATGACAAATTCTTCCCCTTCCCAGATACATGTGCACATGCTCACACACACAGTTTGAGAATACAGGCAGGCCCCGGGTTACGTACAAGATAGGGACTGTAGGTTTGTTCTTAAGTTGAATCTGTATGTAAGTCGGAACTGGCGTCCAGATTCAGCCGCTGCTGAAACTGATCAATTTCAACAGCAGCTGAATCTGGACGCCAGTTCTGACTTACATACAGATTCAACTTAAGAACCCCAGGCGTCCCCAAGTCAGCTGCTGCTGAAACTGATCAGCAGCTGATTCCAGGAAGTCCGGGGCAGAGGCTTCCTGTAGTCAGCCACTGGTCAGTTTCAGCAGCGGCTGACTTGGGGACCCCTGGGGCAGAGCAGCTGGGGTGCTGCCGGGTTGGTCCAGTAGCGCCCAGAGCGGCGCTGCGGGACCAACCCGCAGCGCCCCAGCTACTGTACCACAGGTGTCCGGAGCAAAGCCGCAGAGCACGGGGGCAGCGGGACAGCCCAGATGTGCTGTGGCTGTCCTGCTGCCCGCGTGCTCCAGGGCTTTACTCTGCTTTGCTCCCCATCCCCCTGGTCTGCAGACCAGGGGGACGGGGAGCAAAGCAGAGCAAAGCCGCGGAGCACGCGGGCAGCGGACAGCCCAGACGCGTCTGGGCTGTCCGCTGCCCGCGTGTTCCGCCGCTTTGCTTCCTCTCCCTGGTGTGCTGGAGACCAGGGAGAGGGAGGGCCCCGTTCATAACTGCGGATCCGACATAAGTCGGATCTGTGTAACTCGGGGACTGCCTGTACTTCCATTAGTTTAGCACTGTGTACAGTCTGCCTCTTCCTTTCTGTAAAATGTCAAACTGGTTGGTGAGTAACATTCCTCTCAATTTATAACTTATCCATACATGTCTAGTGAAGTCTCTACCCTACTGTTTAAATGAGAACAAAAAATAACCACTTATGTTGCTAAAATTTAATGAAATCAATACATATTTACAGTCAAATTATTTGGTGACTGAAAATTTGATCTCAGGTTGGACAAAGTGGTATGCAGACAGCCTCACAGCCTGGGTACCTTCTGTATGCATGCTTAGCAAGTGAAATCTGGTACCGAGAACAAACTCCAATATTTTAAAAAGTGCATACATTTTTGGTAATTGTCCTTTGCTGTACTTTTACCAAAGAAGGGAAGGAAGGGAGAATTATAAATAGCAGAAATGTGTTGAAATTCCAATCCATAACAATATTCATTCAACAGATGCAAAAATGAAGTGTCCAAATTTATCTATTATGTTTGCTTGAAAATAAATTACAGTAGAGTTAAATCTAGTCACACTATATGGCAGTGTTTCTTAAACTGTGTTCCGCAGAGAACAACAGAATTCAAAATGGCCAACCTGAAAGGGGCAGGCAACTTTTTTTCCCCCCCTCTAAGTTTCCTAACTTCCCCCCCAACACTTCCCCCGCCCCCCAATAAAAAAATCGTTGGAGTTCCTCAGTCTTAAAAAGTTTAAGAAACACTGCTATAGGGTATTTGATACCATTGCAAGTTAGCGATACTGTTCTCCCATTACATTTTTTAGAATTAAGATCTTGCACTGTAGACAGGAGCAGAATTGAAGAGTTCAGGTTTAATAATTGAAAACTTTGACCTCCAGGGTCGGCATATGGTAAAAAGTGACTGGACGGTGTGCCCACATTGTGACTTCCCTGCCCTGCACTCAGAGTTCAAAATGTAAGTTGCCAGAAAAAAATTGTTTAAAAAAAACAAACAAAACAAAACAAAACACCTTATTCAGCAGGAAAGATTCCAAAGTTTCTACAGTGAATTAAACCAGAAAGAAGCTTTAACCTTTTCATTCTGAAGGCCAATCATTGATTTGTATTCCACATTTTCACCATAGTGCTACTTCAGCATGAACAAATTTGGTCATGTCAAATGCATGCTACAACTAGAGAAGGCAGACACTGGTGCAACCTTTAAAAGAAAATTGCAGTAGGCATCCACAGCTTCCCAACACTTTTTTTCCTTCCCTTCTCCTAGAAGTCAGTGCAGAAATACACCAGTACTGATCTGAGGAGTCACAACTGTCCATATTGTCCTCTTAAGACTCAAAGGGCCATTCACCTCACTCACCCTCAGAACATCTGGGTCAGAATGTACCTTATCAGTGCATTCTCCACAGCTCTTCTGCCTTAAGTAAGGGAATAACTCCTGATTGGCAGTTGTGGGGAAGCAGGAGCAGTTCCTCCACTCAGTTAGTGTACCTTTAAACAGAACTGCCTTCTCAGGAGTGAGCCTTCCCTTTCAATATTCTTTTATTCTATGAACTGACTCCTTTTGGATTTGCAGATTTTACTTTGAACCTCAGTAGCTGTAAGACTGCATATTTGATTTCTCAAATGAGACGGGAGCTTTAAATAGTTACTATCATAGCTCATCTCCACAATATAGTGGGCTAGACAGCTTTCCAAGAGCTTCAGTCACAGTTTGTGCTTTACTATAGCAGCTTTCAGGAAACCCCTTCTTTCCTAATTGTAAGTAGTTATGGTGGAACCTCAGGCTCTGTCTACACTGCAGGCTTCTTGTGTAAGAACGGCCATTCTTGCGCAAGTACATTTACAGTAAAGCATCAGAAGAGAGGTCTCCTTGCACAAGAGTTATTTCTCTCCCCACGAGAAATAAGCCCTCTTGCACAAGGTGGCAGTGTGGACAGGCAACAGGGGTTTCTTGCGCAAGAAACCCCTATGACTAAAATGGCCATCAGAGCTTTCTTGTGCAAAAGCACATGGCAGTGTGGACACACTTTTGAGCAAGAACTCTTGCACAAAACAGTTCTAGGGCAAGAAGCCTGCAGTGTAGACGTAGCCTCAGTTTTGAACTGCCCAGTCAATCTCATACCTCATTTGGAACTACAGAATCAGGCAGCAGCCAACCACCACAACAAAAATCCTACTCAAAAAAAGAAAGCGGCATTTTTTTCTGTATTGTAAAGCCTCTAGTAAATCAACGTTCAATTGTAAACTTTTGAAAGAACGATGTTTTGTTCCAATTTAGAAACATCTCCATTCCTCAGGTGTTTGTATATCTGAGGTTCTACTGTATTTGCTACCTTACAACAGAATCATTTCCCCTCCACCCCTACTAAAATTGATAGATTAAGGCCAGAAAGAACAGCTACAATTATCTAGTTTGATTACCTGCATGGCAGAACACAGAATTTTTCCCTATTAATTCCTGCATCAAGCCCAACATGTGGTTAAAAATATTGTCAGGAATGTAATTTGACCTGAAATATTTCTTTTATAATAGCATGTTGCAGAGTGAAAATGTATGTCCAATGTGCTCTGAAAGAGTTAGCATTGTCCACCTTAAGAAGATAGGTGACTACACACCATACCTCAACCCAGAAGAAATGGAACAATGAATTTATTCAAGTGTGTCAGCCACTTTCAGAACAAATCCTTAAGAAGAGATGCAAGAAATGAGCCAAGATACAGCAAGTAGCTTAAATGAAAACTGATGGCTTACAATGCTCAGTGTTCAAAGGAAGCAACCACCTCCTTGTCATTTGCTGCCATTAATTCACTTCTTGCTCTGTTCTACAGTAAATACTGGTTTGGGTAAACATTTTGGATCCAGTAGGTGTCACTATTTTCAAGTACCAGAATGGACTTTTTAGGAGGGAAAGTTTAGCTAAAATATACACATTGGTTTGTAATTCAGGTGGCTAAAGCTTAATACTGTTCAGATGGCAACTATTATGTGAGTAATTAGTGCATTGTACCAACAGCCCTGCAGATTGACACAGTGGCTATTAAGCATTTTTCAAAAGAAATTATCACTATATGATGTAGATGTAGGATTGATGTTTAGATAGTTAGAGAAGCTATTATAAAACTGAACTTCTTTCATAATGTTAATTGCCCATTAAAAGATAATTTACATTATATTGACAAGCAATTAATGTTTTAATGCGCAGAAAATAGGCAGTTGTACCAAGCTGAATCTGCTTTGAAGACTGAGTAATTTGGGTCCTTGAGAAGTGTTGTGGCATTGAGGAAGCTTCTTACTGGTTTGGTAGATTTCCCTCCCTTCCCCAACAATTTAATACTGGAGCAATTGTCAATTTTGGTGTCTTTGGATAAATTTAATATTTAATTTTTGTACTTAAAGCAGAATAAATCAAATTTTACCCCATGTTTATCTGAAAGTCTGTTCAGCTTCAGCAGCACATATGGGAAGAGTGTGAACTCTTCCATTTTTCAGTGTTCTGGGCTGCATGTGTAAATATCACTTCATGACGGGAGTAGTACCAATAGAATTTCCTCTGCATCTGTTGTGTGACTGCTCCCATTGCAGCATGAAAGCACTAATTCTCACAGGCTGCGTCTAGACTGGCCAGTTTTTCCAGAAAATCAGCCACTTCTCAAGAAAAACTTGCCAGCTGTCTGCACTGGCCACTTGAATTTCCACAAAAGCACCGACAATCTCATGTAACTGAAGCAAAATGCAGGACGATGTAGCACTTTAAAGACTAACAAGATGGTTCATGGGCCAGACCCACTTCCTCAGATCAAATAGTGGAAGAAAATAGTCACAACCATATATACCAAAGGATACAATTAAAAAAAATGAACACATATGAAAAGGACAAATCACATTTCAGAACAGAAGGGGAATGTGGGCAGGGTGGCAAGGAAGGTAAGTGTCTGTGAGTTAATGATATTACAGGTGGGGAAAGGTATATGTCTGTGAGCTAATGGTATTAGAGGTGATAATTGGGGAAGCTATCTTTGTAATGGGTAAGGTAGTTGGGGTCTTTGTTCAATCCCCCCGGAGAGTGTCGAATTTTAGCATGAATGACAGTTCAGAGGATTCCCTTTCAAGTGCAGATGTAAAAGGTCTTTGTAGCAGAATGCAGCTAGTTAAGTCGTTGAAACAGTGTCCTTTCTGGTTGAAATAGCAAGAAATTGTTTTTTCTTTGTGATCCTGTCTGATATCTGTTTTGTGGGCATTAATCCTTTGGCGAAGTGTCTGAGACGTTTGTCCAATGTACATAGCAGATGTACACTTTCGGCACATGATAGCATAAATTATATTTCTGGATGCGCAGGAATGTGTGTTCTTGATCTTATAACTCACTTGGTTAGGTCCAATAATGGTATCAGCAGAATGAATATGTGGACAAAGTTGGCAACAGGGTTTGTTGCAAGGGAAGGTACCAGGGTTGGTATTAGTTTATGTCCTGTGATTGTTGGTAAGAATCATCTTGAGGTGGTTGTCTATAGGAGACTATGGGTCTGTCTCCCAGAGCCTCTTGGAGTATGGTATCCTGTTCCAGTATAGGCTGTAGTTTATTGATAATGTGTTGGACAGGTTTAAGTTGGGGGTTGTAGGTGATGACAAGTGGTGTTCTATTGTTGGTTTTCTTGGGTCTGTCTTGAAGTAGATGGTTTCTAGGTATTCGTCTGGCTCTTTCAATTTGCTTTTTTATTTCTCTGGGTGGGTAGTTGAGACTTATAAATGCTTGGTAGAGATCCTGAAGCTTCTGATCTCGGTCAGTGGGATTAGAGCAGATGCGGTTGTATCGAAGGGCTTGGCTATAGACGATGGATCGTATGGTGTGTTCTGGATGGGAGCTGGAAGCATGTAGGTAACTGTATGAGTCGGTGGGTTTTCTGTAGAGAGTTTTGTCTAATTTTCCATTGTTGATTTGTACTGTGGTGTCCAGGAAGTGGACCTCTCGTGTAGAATGGTCCAGGCTGAGGTTGATGGTGGGGTGTAGGTTGTTAATCTCCGTGGAATATCTCCAGTGTTTCTTGGCCATGCGTCCAGATCATAAAGATGTCATCCATGTAGCGTAAGTAGAGAAGGGGTAAAAGGGGACGGGCGTTCAGGAAATCTCATGTAAGATTGTCAGTGTTCTTGCAGAAATACTGTGCTGTTGCCGTTCGGGCAAAAGTCCTTCTGCGCAAAAGGGCCAGTGAAGACAGCCCAGATTTGTTTTCCGCAAAAAAGCCCCGATCACAAAAATGGCGATCGGGGCTTTTTTTTGTGGAAAAGTGCGTCTAGATTGGCACAGACGCGTTTCTGCAAAGAGTGCTTTTGTGGAAAAGCGTCCGTGCCAATCTAGACATAGCCACAATGTTTTCCACTCTGCTGACCTAAAAGAAACAGAGCTTTTCAATGCTTCTGTACTTCAAACAAAATGAGAGGGAGAATAGAGGTGGAAGGCAAAACAGAAAAAATTCCCATGCACACAGTGTAGCCCCAAAAGCTGAGGTAGTATGTTACAGCTTGCTGGGGACAAATACTGTATCCAAGCAATGAAAGGGGAAATAAGTGAATAAGCCAAATATTTAAAAATATTTGTCAAACTAATTTTATTGTAGTTTTTATACACTGCGGCATTTTTAATGTACAAAAGAAATAGGCAATTTAAGTATTTTTTCCCTTATATACAAGATTTAACCACATAATAGCAGAGATTTAGTAAAAATGTTCAAAGCCTTATGAAGAAAGCCTCCTGCCATCTATACCAATAGCCTAAGCCAGTGGTGCCCTCAGGTGCCGCCAGGGCACTTATGTGCACCCGCCAAGTGATCTGGGCCAGCGCATAAACAGCCCTGCTTCCGGACGCGCAACAGCCCCAAAAGGCTGAGGACCACTGGTCTAAGCCCTTCTTTCAACATGTTACTTCTGAAACTGGTGCTTATTTACAGGTGACTTTCAAGAAGCAGACTAAAGTCTACATTGTTAACATTTACAAGGTATAAAAAAAAATATTGTCAACATGCTGCAAAGTTACATTACCCCTGCATAGGCGCAAGTGCAAAGCAGCCACTCCACCGGTTCTATCCTTCTAATTGTAACAGGATCATTGCTTGCCTAGTGCTACCCACTTTCTGGCAGTAAAGCTGTGTTCAAAGGTCAGGTGATTACCTAATGTAATCAGTCAGTACTGAACAATTCAGCATCTCATTTCTTTATTTTTCCTTTTCTTGCTTCTTCTCTAATTGCTGCTTTTGATTGCTTGGAAGACTTGGCCTTTTTTTGCTGGAAATAAAGTTTAAAATGCAGGGTCAGTGTGCTATGCTAAATTGTGATAGAAAAACATAGTAATCAGCATGGCAACACGAAGTCAAAAGAAAGTGTTAACAAAAGTAAGGATATCAAACTATCAGTTACTTCCAATTTTGTGCCCTGATCCTATAGCAGTTCAGTAACCAAAATAAAGCCTCTAAAGACTTTAAAAAGGATGTGGCCTGTACAGGTCTTCATTAAGTCTGTTGCCAAACCTCAATGCACATAGTAGGGGTTCCCATCCATCCCCTTCTTTTTTGGGGACTTCCTGCTCTCTCCTTCCAACCTGGGTTCTATACATTCCCATACCAGGAGCTGTGTCTCTGCCACCATATTTCTCCAGCTGAGAGATAAATCATTCAGAATGGCAACAACATTTTAAATTGTATTGGAAAAAGGAGCAACACTGAAATGTTTTGCTGGCACTAGCCATTCAATTTATAGATGCTTCGAACTGACTGAAGGTGCTGGCTCTGACAACCAGATGCAGGGAACTTGCAGAGCTCCTATTTTACTTTTCAGATTTTTATCAAAATGGGCAAGATGTGTCCTACTATGGTTGAAGCATCCCCAGAAATTATGGAAGGTATCAGATGAGGGGTTCAATTGCATTACAAACAGAATATGAGACTGAAAACAGGGTCTTGCTTCACTTGGCCAATCATCAACTACTTGAATACTAGACAATAGTGCTCCAGCAAAATTCAAACCTACCACCAGAAAATGCCACCTTATTTGCAACATGATTAAATTTAGAACAGTCAAAGTTAACACCCAGCAAACTGGGGAAATGGGGGAGGGTGGTTCTAGCCCCTAGTGCAATGAGCCCTAGTAAGATGGTCTGACTTCTAAAAGGAGACATTAGGTGTTGTACTATCAACTGGAAATATTACCTTGATCATTGCATCACTTTCAATAGAATCATGCTCATCCTCAGACTGAAATTCGTCAGCATTCAACTCTTCATTCAGTTCTGAAGCCAACCCAGGCTGCCGTTTAGATGTCTTTACTGCATGCAGGGCATATGGTATCAAATGTGCCTCCTTGTTATATGCACGTGTAAAAGCTGCTTTGACCTGTTCAGAGTTGAGGAGACACACTGTAAGCACTAGATTGAAGACTCCACATTTTTGGCTATCGAAGCTGTTATCTAGTCAAGGGTGCCCCCGGGGAAGAGTACATGTATGCCTAAGGTTTGCCAACAAAGGGACAGCTATCAGGGAATAAGTGTGGGGAGGACACATCTAAAACACATATAGAAGGCCTAAATCTGTACTACCTGAGATCAGTCAGTCAGTCACTTAGCTTTCAAAATTGTAACTGCCGACAGCACAAATGGCACCCTGATTCTGCCAGCCATCTCCTGTCCCATTACCACTTCACAGTGGACACTTCCGTGTTTTATTCACGAGGTCAAAAAGTTACCCTACATTTATAGAAGAAGGCAAAAGCAGACCAAAGCTACTGAATTTTACCTTGGGGTCCAGTTTAGAAAAGGGAGTAGGTTTGCCTCCCCAGCTGGATATTTCCATAATATTTTCAACATCTTCTCTCATCAAGCAATAAGAGTCCATGAATGTTACAGCATCTTGTACACCTTCTGTTCCCATGCTTGTCAAGGGTCTAACAAGTGCATCCCTCAAGTATGACAAATACTCCATGTTTACGGCTCTCTTGCTAGTGTGAGTTCTTGCCAAATGAAGAAAGATTGTGTTTAAAAGTGTACCTCAAGAATTTAAGTCAACAAATGACGTTAAGAATCAGCTGTGGCTAGACCACCACAATGCAGGCTGTACCTCTGCAAGGAGTCACCAGTGGTGAATTTGCAGATGCCCCTGCTTAACAATATCTCTATTCCAGCCCTGAACAGACCATGTCATTCGCAGTGGACTAGCTAGCAAGGGTCATCCCACAGCAAAAGAAAGAAAGAAATTAGGTCTAACTACAATTTTAAAAAAGAAATCTCAATCTATTTGATTATATAAAAATAGCTTTCTACCATCGGCTTACTGACCATCTTCATGCTAACTCGCTGTTGTTGGTAGCCTATGGCTCAGCTTTTGGAATGCTACCATTGCCAGCCAATGCACATGTCTTCTCTCACTTTCTCTAATGGACCTTTAATATTAAAGGGAGGAGCCTGTTGTAAATAGAGGCTTTTCCCTTTCTCACACATTTGGCTCTGATCCTCCCAGTCCCAGTGCTACATTCTCTCCCAAACCCATTCAGTGTTCAAAGACAATAAGGAGTCCTGTAACACCTTAAGACTAACAGATTTATTTGAGCATTAGTTTTTATTGGCAAAAACCCACTGTCAGATGCATGGAGTGGAAATTAGAAGCAAGCATAAATATCCATGTTTAATATATTTAAGTGGAATGAATATTTAGTATATTTAAGTATATTTATGCCTCTTGAACTTCCATTCCATGCATCTGACAAAAAAAGGCTTTTGCCCATGAAAGCTTATACCCAAATAAATCTGTGGATACAGACTAACATGGCTACCACTCTGGAATGTAGCAGCATTCAATCCTATTTCTAATCCATTTGCTCTCCTTTCTCACTGGTGCCTCTCCTGTGAGAGACAGCAGTCTCATTTTTCTCCTCACCTGCTACTCTCCAGAACCCAGATTCTCTCAACTACATCAAGATAACGATCTAAAATAGAACTGAGTTACATTAACTCAGTAAGACTAAACCATCCTAAAACAGTGCACACTAGGAAGCACAGCAAGAAGTCTGCATTACCTGAGACTCATGTGCATTGCCAGTTCTTGAACAATCCGGTCATGTTTGCCTGTGGATGAAAATTTCCCCAGCCAGCTTGGAAAGTTAGGAAACTGTGACATGTAACCTCTCATCAGCTCCCCAGGGAGAACACTCGAATAAATGGCCTGAAAGGTGAAGTGCACAAATTCAGCTTAGCAGTAAATGTTTATAACACTGGCATCAGGAGTTCCTGATGACACACTGAAAATACAAATCATGCTACAGCAATATTGGTGTGTTGAAATTAACAATAGACAAAACCTATGCAAATATAGGATGTGTCTACTCTGCAAACAAAGGCCCATGGCTGGCCCAGGTCAGCTGACTTGGGCCCAGACTGGATCCCCGACTCTGGGTCCTTATAATGAGAAGCACCTCAGAATATTTATACTACAACTTTTAGCCATGCAGCCCAAGCCACTGTCTGAGGCTCAGTGCCAGGGATTTTTTAGCACAGTCTAGTCATACCTATATGATATCTGGGAGGCTATGGAATAATCTGCTGTGGGAAGTGAGAGTTGGCCATCTAATAAATTCTAAGCCAAAATGAGAGCATTGCGCTCATCTAGTCCCATGGAGTCCAGCCAGTTCTGGAGCAATAGCCACTATAGTGGCTACTGCTATAGCAAGCTGGCCACACTCAATCAGCCAAATAGCCACATATGCCTAGTGGATTGCATGTTGGACACCACGGCTCTAGTCTGACCTGCTGCATAACACAAACCAGGCCATAGAAATTCCCCAGAAATATCTGTTTTGAAATAGAGCAGATCGTTCAGAAAACGACGCTTGACTTAAGTGCCAGTGCTCAAGAATCCCTGGATACAGGGAGATCTAGACAGAACAAAGCATTAGAAAACATAGTGGAAAGATAGAAACAACCCTACAGTGGTTATGTGGTGGATTACATTTATTAGATCTTTCTCATTTTTAATTTCTAAAATGCACCATATCCACTGAAAGAAAATCCCAGATCACTTACTTATTCTAAAGACTGTTACCCTGTTAATATTAAATCTAAATGACTAGTTTAAGCCCCGTAAATTGACATGTTTCTAGAAGTGAGTGCAAAAAGGTTAGTATCCCTTTGCAAAGGAAATGCATATTTTCTAATATATTTGTTGCTTTTAGGTGATTACATATGTGGTGTACCAGCCATCAGCACAGCTGATTATATGCCACGGGGTTTATATGACATGAACCCCTCATCATAGGCATTACAGATTTCAAAGCTATTTTCAGTCATATAGCTAGAGGTGAAATACAGCTATTGATACATGGCATAAGATAGGCTTTTAATTTATCCTATTAAGACACTTTAACACAGGGCTACTAAACTTGGAAATCTCCAGGGCCCACAATGATACAGCACATGCTAAGGGCCGCAACTTAAGTGTGGTTACATACACATGAATATATATGCAAATAGCTTATTTCACACTGACAGGCATAAATACAAAGCACTTCCCACAATCTCCCAGCACCTCCTCCGTGGGGGCTAGAAACGCTGTACCCATCTATTCCATCCAGCTCATCCACTTGTGTCTTTCAATGATCACCCCACCTGGGAGACACCTCACTATTGTGGAGCATGTTCCCAGGGGAGGCATGTTCAAAGGATCCCACCCGTGGGCCACGTGTTGAGCCTTGTGTAAACCCAAACTGCCCCCCCAGCCCACAAACAAACAGGCCAAGGGCCGCATGTTGAGTAGTACTGCTTTAACAGATGTCAGTCCACTCAACTGTCAAAGATATTAATACAGAGCCTGATGTTTCTGGCTCTGCTGCCTTCAGAACATCTCCTAAAATGGCTATTTCTATGGGATTGTCTCACCGGGACCAGATGGCATTCACCCAAGAGTTCTGAAAGAACTCAAAGGTGAAATTGCGGAACTATTAGCTGTGGTTTGTAACCTATCCTTTAAATCCGCTTCTGTACCCAATGACTGTAAGATAGCCAATGTGACACCAATATTTAAAAAGGGCTCTAGAGGTGATCCTGGCAATTACAGACTAGTAAGTCTAACGTCAATACTGGGCAAATTAATTGATATTATAGTAAAGAACAAAATTGTTAAATACATAGATGAACATAATTTGTTGGGGAAGTCAACATGGTTTCTGTAAAGGGAAATCATGACTTATTAATCTACTAGAGTTCTCTGAGAGGGTCAATGAACATGTGGACAAGGGGGATCCAGTAGATATAGTATACTTAGATTTCCAGAAAGCCTTTGACAAGGTCCCTTACCAAAGGCTCTTAAGTAAAGTAAGTTCTCATGGGATAAGAGGGAAGGTCCTTTCGTGGATTGATAACTGGTTAAAAGACAGGAAACAAAGGGTAGGAATAAATGGTCAGTTTTCAGAAGAGAGGGGTAACTAGTGGTGTCCCCCAAGCATCTGTGCTGGGACCAATCCTGTTCATCTTATTTATAAATAATCTAGAGAAAGGGATAAACAGTGAGGTGGCAACATTTTCAGAGGATACTAAACTGTTCAAGACAGTTAAAACCAAAGCAGACTGTGCAGAGCTTCAAACAGATCTCACCAAACTAAGTGATTGGGCAACAAAATGGAAAAAGAAATTTAATGTCGATAAAATTAACATTGGAAAAAATAATCCCAACTATACATACAATACGATGGGGACTAATTTAGCTACAGCTACTCAAGAGAGACCTTGGAATCATTGTGGATAGTTCTCTGAAAACAGCCACGCAGTGAGCAGCAGCAGTCAAAACAGCAAACAATGTTAGGAATCATTTAAAAAACGATATAGAATAAGACAGAATATTTTATTGCCTCTATGGGTAGATCTACACATCAAAGTTAATTAGAAAAAAAGCCATTATTTCGAATTAACTTTCCTAGCGCTTATTTCGAATTTGGTAAACCTCATTCTACAAGGAATAACGCCTAATTCGAAATAAGCACTGTGTAGCCGCTTATTTTGAAATAGGGGCCTCCAGCCCTTCCCAGTTTCACCTGGTGGCCACTCTGGGCCAAACCACGAAAACTCCTCTCCTCTCCCCCAGCCCCAGAGCCCTTAAAGGGGTAGACTCTGGCCACACTGTACATGCAAGAGCCAGGCCTGCCAGCAGTCACTGCCCCTGACCCAGTGGCCCTGCAATGAGCCGGGCAGCCAGTGCCAGCCAGCTGTCCACCGCCCAGTCCCCCAGCTCCCAGGAGCCAGCCAGGGGCCGGAGACGGCGGGCACCTTCCTGGACAAGTGCAGAGATCATGGACCTATTGAGGTTTGGGGGGAGGCCAACATTCAAGATCTCCGCACTAGACGGAGGAACGCAGCCGTCTACGGCCATATAGCTGCCACCATGGCCACAAAAGGGCACATGCACACCCAGGAGCAGGTGTGCATGAAAATAAAAGATTTATGGCAGGCGTATGCCAGGGTCACAATGGGCAGCTCCTCAACAGGGGCAGACACCTGCCCCTATTTTGGTGACCTGGACCGCATCCTGGGGGGCGGGACGGTCTGTGCCACCCCGAGGGGCACCGATCAAGGAGCAGAGGGCCCTGACCAGGGCGTGGAGGAGGAGCCGCGATGGAGGGTGCCATGTCGCCAGGACCCCCGAACCGTCCCAGCAGCAGAGTCACCAGGGTCATCCGCGGAGGCCACAACATGTGAGTGCCATCACTGTCCCCTTACTGGAGAGGAGAGGGAGGCCAAGGACCACGTGTATGGGCCTTGCTTACCATGGATCACGCAGCAACCTGTGCACATGAGCACATGCCATGCCACCCCTGGGCTGGTGGCTCCAGCTGGCTGCCACACAGGGGTCTTGGCCTGATAGCCACATGCGTGTGTGAAGAGACCTAACATGCTCCTGACCCCGGGGTGGGACACAGCAGGACGCCCTCCCTTCACAAGCCCCCTCTACACAGAGGCAGGGGACATCTCCTCTCCACCTCAGCCTCACTATATACAGCACAGGGCATGGATGCAGTCTTGAGGCAGCTCCCACTCCGGGGATAGCCAGAAAATCCGACCATGGCCTCTGTGTAAGCACATTGGCTCTGACGGTGCAGGGCATGGTCACCCTCACCTCGCAGAGGGGGACTGGGCTTCACCCACTATGTCCCCAGGGAAAACTGACCACTGCTCTTCTTTCTCCACAGCCGCACCAGCTGCACATGCAGGGCGCACAACCCCGCCCAGGACATGCTCCCGCACCTGAGGGCTCCACAGGACCACCCAAACACTACAGGGGTACCAACAGCGGCACCTGGGGGCCCTGCAAGCCCTGCACCGCACCCTGGACAGGACAGGAGCACAGGGTGCAAGAAGATCAGGAGTTCTAGTGGGAGCTGCTTGCCCAGGGTCGTGCCATCTGCCAACATCTGCAGACCCTGGTGCAGAGCATGCTGCCTGCTACCTCCCCAGCTACTGCTCCTCTTCCCACTCCTTCTCCCTCCACACCCTCCTCAATCTCCATGTCCTCCATCCCCTCAAGGACACAGAGGCCCCCCGAGACCCCCACTCTTGAGCCCCGAGCTTCCCCTTTCCCTTGCTTCCCTCTTCCAGCTCCCTCCTCCCAGGTTTCCCCCTCCCCTCTCCCACCCTCCCTCCTCCCCCCAGTCTCCCCAGAGTTTCATTCCCCCCTCCCCCCCCAGTTTTGTTAAAGAAAGAGTTTGTATTTATGAAAAAACATGGTTTTTGTTTGACATGAGAAAGGGGGTTGGGGAGGGTGGGTAAGTGGAAGGACGTGAGGGAGGAATGAGGCACAAGCCCCCAGTGGGGCACACCAGGGAGACTGTTAGTGCTCCTCAGGGTGGAAGCTCTCCCGCAGGGCCTCCTGGATTGATATGGACAGCCCCCCGATGGACCTCCCAGATGGCAGCCTGAAGAAAGTGCAGCCAGGCTGGTAGCAACGCATCCACAAGAAGCACCAGAGTGCCCGGGGTGGCTCTGGCTCCATGATACAGAGTGCTATGGTGTCCCAAGTCAGGGCAACTAAAGCAGACAGAGAAAAATGCTTTGCTCTGCCTCAATGAGGTACGCAAGCAAGCAGGGAAAGCTGAGAACCGGCTGTCCAGGGGGGTCCCTTTAAGCACAAGCCTTACATAGCCTCAGGCAGCAGCCACACAAAGCAACTACTGACCTGAGGCCCTGCTGGAACCGGTTTCAGCTGCCCTTAAATGCGATTCAGTGTCCAATCAGTGTGGATGCGCTATTTCGAAATGCATTTTGTGTATAGACGGATTATTTCAAATTAACTATTTTGAATTAATGCTGTAGTGTAGACATACCCTATATAAATCCATGGTATGCCTAAATCTTGACTGTTGCATACAGATGTGGTCACCTCATCTCAAAAGAGATACGCTGGCATTGGAAAAGGTTCAGAGAAGGGAAACAAAACTGATTAGGGGTTAGCAATAGATCCCATATGAAGAAAGATTAAAAAGATTTGGACTTTTCAGCTTAGAAAAAAGGAAACTAAGGGGGGGCTATGATAGAGGTCTATAAAATCATGACTGGCATGGAAAAAGTGAATAAGGAAAAGTTACGTACTTGTTCCCATAAGAACTAGGGGTCACCAAATGAAATTAATACACAGCAGGTTTAAAAACACACAAAATTAAGTTTTTCTTCACACAGTGCAGAGTCAACCTGTGGAACTCCTTATCAGAGGGTGTTGTGAAGACTAAAATTAATAGGGTTCAAAAAAGAGCTAGACAAATTCATGGAGTTAGGTCTGTCAATGGCTATTAGCCAGAATATGTAGAAGTGGTGCCCCTAGCCTCTGTCTGGAAATTGGTGACAGGAGAGGGATCACACGATGATTGCCAACAGTGGCCAATACCAGATGCCCCAGAGGGAGCGAACACAGCAGGTAGACAGGATACTGAGCTAGATGGACCTTTGGTTTGACCCAGTATAGCTGTTCTTATGTTCTAAGTTTGGCACCTTACAGGCACAGTAACAATAACTAGGCAGCATGAACAGCTTTTAAAAGACTCCTGGGTTCTGAGGAAATGCCGTGCAGAGTGCAGGGTCAGCTGAGGAGTTCCCTGCTGACCCCAGGCTCCATGGCTTTGAAATGCATAAGAGCCCCCCACTAGGGACTCTTGTACATTTCAAAGCAGGCACCTGCGTGCAGCCCGGAGTCAGCAGGACTCCCCAGCGGGAGCTCTTGTACATTTCAAAGGAGGAATGAGGAAGTGCCTATCGACTAGTTGAGTAGTCCATGGAAATTCCATCAACTACTCAATCAACCGCAATTTAACATCCCTATTCAGCACCAGAATGAATCTTTAAAAGCCACAAAACACTATTAAAATATTAAAATACAGAACACAACAAAACCAAAAATCCCTATCCTCAAACTGAACTATTCAAACAGGTTTGGGTTCTCCAACATCCTAACTGTAGTAACACACACAGATAATACCATCTGCCCTCTGTGATGAAGGAACTGAAGTGGCTGGCGGAAGTAAACTCCTCTACATATACACAGCCTTGGGGCAAACCTTTAGCACCTTGAGGGGGCACTTGTGCATACCCCAATGGATACAGCTTTCATGAGGTTTCTATTAACTTGATACCAGGAGTATGATAGCATTTCTCAAAGTCTGTGTGAAGGCAGGAGGAGAAAAACACCACGAAGGATTGGCCAAGAGGGCATGGACAGATGTCCAAATAATTGTTCTCCAGATTGCCAACAGGGATAGTGTGTGATGGTGCTGGCAGGAGATTACAAGGACTAGCCAAGGGAGGTAGGGAAGACAGAGATTATGTCCAAGATCTATCCATCTCAACTTTCTACAACATGACAGAGTTGCAGGGGACATGCAATTTCCTGAAGAGAAGCTCAAGCTTTCAGAAGTTTGGGAAACACTATTATTACAAAGTGGTTTTAACTCACGTAAATAAGGGAAATGTTGTAATCAAAATGGCAGAATCTACCATTTAAACTGAAAAACAGTATAGGAATACATGTAATAAACTAGGACAAGTTCAAGGCAGTGATCTGGTATTTGAGATAGCCTTACATTATGTGTGAGGAATAAAAGAACAGTTTACCTGCGTAGGCAGAAGGTTCCAGTTTTGCTTACTGCGAATCTGCCGATCAACTAGGTCACCATCACATATACTGTCTGCCGCTCTGCTCAGTAGCATCAAATGTTTTTTCATGTTACCTCTTTAAAAAAAAAAAAAAAAAAAAAGGAGTTATCCATTTTACTGCTGGAACCTGCAAACAATTTTTATTCTTTAATACATCTCAAATATAAAAAAGACCCAGACCCAGAACCATTTGCGATACTGAACAACTCACCGAGCAGCAATAGGTTTTACATGTACGTAGTTTTCCTGGACAAAAAGAGGTGCTAGAGAGTAATCATGGAAGAATAAGTCGGATTTGTCTATAAGAGACATGTGAGCAGTTTCCTCTCCAGCAACAAAAACCTTCCTGACAACATCAAAGGGGCCCTACAATAAAAAGCATTTTTAAAAGCAAGTTGATTGCACATCTTCTAATACTAGATGAAGACAGGAAGCACTTTAGCAATGGCCTATAGCTATATCTGGATTCTAATATAAAACTCTGTTCTGCTAGAATTCCTTAGAATTACGGTTAGAAAGGAGTGAACTCTATAAGCTTTAACCTTCAGGGAGCTAACAAGTTGGTGCTTTTTTAAAAATATACATTATTGTTGCATAGATATAAAGCTAAATTGCATGGCCAACTTCATCTAAAGTATATTAATCTTGCAGAGGCAGTTTAGATCTACATAGTGAGATCCATAACAGACTTCAAGGAGCACTCTTTTCTGAACTTGCTCTGGGATAAACTACTAATTTTGTCTGTTTTACTCTTCAGTTATGGTGATAAAACTTTAGCAAATAAGCTGGTCTGGTACATAGTCAAAACGCTTTTTAAGTAGCTGACTACCTGTGTATATATTTTGACTACTAGCATTTTATTTCTATTGTTGAACTCTGTCACTAGTGCTTATAAGCACCTTCTGGTTAACAGGAACAAATCCATCAGCAGCCGATCCAAGATGTACAGTTGTCTTACCAGTTTGATATCCTTTTTGGCTTTGTTGGCATCAGCTTTTGCCTCATCATAAGTCAATGATTTATTTTTTGTACACCACATATTAAGATTATGTAAAACCTGGGAACAAACAAATGAGACATCTTATGTATAGCTAAAGACATCTGACAGGAAAAAAAAAATCTGATCTCTCACAAAACACAGCTGTTAATAATATTCATGTGTTACAATGCAAGTATGAACTACAGGCTACCAAGATTGCTTCAGGTGTATAACTGACCTGCCTAATATCCTGATTTGCTGCCAAAATTATCTCATTCATAGCTGGAGCAGGTATCTTTAACCCTTCTTTAAATGCAATGGACATCATGGCACCCTGTAATGAGTAAAATATTTGCAAGAGAAAAATGTGTTGAATATTTTTGTACATATAATATAGTTAAAAGAGAATAAAAAATGAGGCTAAATATGAACATCCACAATGAAGAAAGTTAAATGATTTTATTTCAGTTTATTAAATAAGTTTTTTTTTTAAATCAGTCTTCTTTCAAGTATGGGTATCTACTACCCATTGTTACTTTTACCTTGGCACTTGGCTCTTTAAAATATGAGGTCACTTTCTTAGGTGCCTAACTATGCATCCAACTTTTGAAAAAATCTGGAATAGCCCAAAAAATCTATCCAGCCACCCTCCAACTACTAAATTACTCCATGCAGTCTTATTTTTAATCTTAGGTGTTGGTTCTGTTTCTACAAGTGACCTGACAATTAACAAATTGTGCTTATAGAGGACGCTGCATTCAGTGCAATGCTACTCACTGAACAATGTAATGTCACTCTTCCTACCTTAATCTGTTCTAGCCGAGGTCTCTGAAAGCGAAGATCAAAACAGTAATGGACCAGGGAACGAATCTTGGGATGGTTCCGATCATTACACATACAAATGATAGGAATCTTTGTGTGTTTGATCAGAGCAATTAACTCCTGCAATTTAAACATGTTTACAGTGCAAATGTTAACGTCTTCAACATACCACACACATAGTTTTTGCTATTAGCATTTGTTTCAGTTATGAATCAATACTTGGCCTAAATCCTTAGATGTTATAAATCAGCTTAGTCCTACTGACTTTCATGGGGTAATATTATGGATCAGGTCCTTTCAACTCTCATTTACCACTATATTGACATATACAATTATTTCCACCGTGCCTCAACTGCAATTTAAGCAGGGTACCCCGCTTCCCCCCCAGTATTAATATTAGAATAATAGAATAACTAGAACTG
The DNA here is from genome assembly GCF_052426305.1 of Pelodiscus sinensis. Lineage (NCBI taxonomy): Eukaryota > Metazoa > Chordata > Testudines > Trionychidae > Pelodiscus > Pelodiscus sinensis. The sequence goes on from NC_143055.1 coordinate 43,330,953, forward strand.
GAAGGTTCTCAAGGGGTCATCAAGTCCAGTCCCCTGCAGGACCAAGCACCATCTAGATCAGGGGTGGGCACGATACGGCCAGTGGCCCACCTTGGAAGGGTGCACAGGGCAAGAGGCTTCGATTGGCTCGGGGGTGGGACAGCATAAGAAGTCTCTTCCCCACCACCACCAGGGATGCATAGTTCCCTCTATGCCAGTTTTTCCTCAAACTGTGCTCCCCAGGGCTCCCGAGAGATCTCCAAGGGCTCCGCGAGGCTGACAAACTGGAAACATCGATAGGTACAACACATACAATCAGTGGACTGCTAGGGCTCCGCATAAATTTTTACACGTGTAAAGGGCTCCGGAGCCTACAAAGTTTGAGAACCGCTGCTCTATGCATTGCACCCCGATGGAGTGGAGGGGGGGAGATTTTGCACACTCTCCTACCCCCAGACTAACCACCAACCATTCTGAACAGCAGTGGCTTCATCTATATGCTCTGCACTCCTGATGGGGAATGAGAGACTTTGCGTACTTCCTTGCCCCTAGCTGTGATGATTGGCCTGGGGGCAGGGGAACACAAAAAATCCCCTCTCCCCTACTTTCCCCTCCCCCCGAGGGGAATGTAGAGGGGATCACCAGCTATTCAAAAGAGCTGGCAGTTCCCTCTAGGTGCCATGAGACCTTGGCAGGGGCAAAAGTTCCCACACACCCCTGCTCCTAGAACTCGATTGGCCTGGGGACGGGAGCATGAGCGAAGTCTCTTGCCCTCCAGGGACGCGTGGTCCTCAATAGCACATGGAGGGAACCCATGTGGATGGGGCTGATGCAGGAGAGAACCTGCCTCAGTGACCCAGTTGGACTGCCAGCTGGGAGGTAAATTACTTCCAGCCAAAGCCTACCTCAGGCACCTCAGCCCCCTCACCACTTCATAACTCAGGTCACCTCCTCTGCACACCACGCCAGATCACAATTCCTCTCAGACTCTGCACCCCCTGCTATACACCTCCCCCAGATCAAAATTTACTCCTGCACCCCAACTCCCTCCTCAACCCAGCACCCTAATCCCCTACCCAAGGTCACAATCCCATACTTCACTTGTTTAGACCCTCTCAGACCCTGCTCCCCAATCCCCTACCCCACGTTCTCTTCTGCACCCTACCTCCATCCCAAACCTCATACCCCCTCCATAGAGAAGTGCAGCCCTTGACCCTTTCCAAAAATCTTGGAGATGCCCGTCTAACCTGCTCTTAAATATCTCCAATGATGGAGATTCCACAACCTTCCTAGGCAATTTATTCCAGTGCTTGACCACCCTCACGGGAAGCTTTTTGTCAAATCCAACCTAAACCTCCCTTGATACAATTTAAGCCCATTGCTTCTTGTCCTATCAAAAGTTAAGAAGGAGTAATTTTTCCTCTTCTGCCTTGTAACACCCTTTTAGATACTTGAAAGCTGTTATGTCCCCTCTTAGTCTTCTCTTTTCCAAACTAAACAACTCCAATACTTTCACTTTTCCCTCATAGCTCATGTTCTCTAGACCTTTAATCATTTTTTATGCTTTTCTCTGGACCTTCTCCCATTTCCCACATCTTTCCTGAAATGCGTTGCCCAGAACTGGACACAATACTGCAGCTGAGGCCTAACCAGCGCAGAGTAAAGCAAAAGAATTACTTCTTGTATCTTGCTTATAACACTCCTGTTAATACATCCCAAAATGAGGTTTGCTTTTTTTGCAAGTGTTACACTGCTGACTCATATTTAGCTTGTGGTCCACTATGACCCCTAGATACCTTTCTGCAGTACTCCTTCCTAGACAGTCACTTCCCATTCTGTATTAGAAACTGATTGTTTCTCCCTAACTGAAGCACTTCACATTTGTCCATATTGAACTTCATCCTATTTACCTCAGACCACTTCTTTAGTTTATCCAGGTTATTTTGAAGTAGGAGTCTATCCTCCAAAGTACTTGCCACCTCTCCCTGCCATTATGTAAACTGTTGAGCAATACTAAGCTCTGTGATGAGATCATCATCTTGATCAACTACTTTATATTACATTTATATGGATAGTGACAGCAACAAATGGTAGATGTTTCACCTGTATCCCTCCTCTGTCTTCATTCCCTGCCATTCCATCCACTTCATCCATGATCAATACATGTTTCATACTAACAGAATGGGACATTCCTAAAGAAGTAATAAAGATAAAGTGAAGTTACGCTGAACTATTTACTTCCCAAGGTTATAATGGTGGTATTTTTTACACAACTCTGAAGTTAAATCTATATCAAGTAAATATTAACCTGTTCTGCCACTCGCACACATGGCACACTCAAAATACAACATGTTCACACGGTAGTGCTGACAAATCCTCTTATTTCTACATTATCTACTAGTGCACACTAGTCCTGTCCCGCAACTTCCATAACAATTAGAAATGTCAACCTAAATTGATATTTAGGATTCTTTCCAGGCTCATTGTTCTACCTTGCCTTCATCTTAATACATGAAACTCCCTCTCTAACATATGGACCAGCTATTGAGCATGCTTAGCTCCCAATGGATGTCCTCAAAAGAGGGTACAGTTAACTTCACTTCAGTAAGAGTTGAGGCACTCAGCAGTGCACACAACAGGGCCCCACCTAAAAGCAACAAGGACCATCACACACTTTACGTACCAGAACAGAAGTCTTTAATGCTGGTGTTATTTAGAGATTCAGCAACCACATCCTTCAAACTGTTCTTACTGCGAGTGTCACTGGCATTCAGTTCCACATAACTGTACCCCAATTCCTAATTCAGTACAAACAAAGCAGAACAGTTAGAACACAACAGAAAAAAAACAACAAATCACTCATCAGCAAAGATGGGAATACCATATATTATCATCTAAAATAATATGCAGTTTTGTTGTTAGATTATCTTTTAGAACATAAGAACGGCCATACTGGGTCAGATCAAAGATCTATCTAGCCCAGTATCCTGTCTGCCAACAGCAGCTAATACCAGATGCTCCATAGGGAGGGAACATAGCAGGTAATCCTTATGTGATCCCTCCCATCACTCATTTCCAATCACACTTTTGAATTTTCCCTTCTTTTTCTATTGTATCCTAAATATTTTTAGGGTCAACCACCATAAACAGAGACCATGCTATCTTGCCCACAGCAGAATGAAGTCCACTACTGACTCAAGAATTCATTTCTAAAATTGTGTAAGTTTGAGGGTGGATCTGTCTCTTTCCAGTTTTATATAACTGGGAGATCACATATTCAGGCACAGAAGGGAACTGAAGTAACACATCAAGAACTCAGTTTAAATAGGAATATATCAGTGGTTCTCTAACTTTTGTGTTGGTGACCCCTTTCATGTAGCAAGCTTCAGTATGACCTCCCCTTACAAATTAAAAACACTTTTTTAAATAAAATAAGCACCACTTTAAATGCTGGAGGTGAATCAGGGTATGGAATGGAGGATGACAGCCCCTGTAATAACCTAATGAGCCCGTAATACCCTGGTGACACCCCAGTTTGAGAACCTGGAATATATAGTATAGGTCTCATCTGAAGCAGAAAAATCAGAGTTTTAGTTGGGGTTTTTCAAAGAGGATAAGAATTCTGGACCCAACTCAGACTTGCTTTCACTAGGTTTTGGGTGCAAACTCCCTTAGGCCCCATTGTGAATGATGTCTGGGATTTTCCATTAGTATTTCTGAAAGATTTACAGAAAGAAACATTGTGTGTGAAATCTTCATTATCTCCCACCACAAAACTAGACAGATTAGGTCAGAGTTTCTCAGTCTTTTCAGTAAGGGAGGCCTAACCTGAAAGCCCCCAAAACATATACTATAAAAAGAGGTTAAAAAAAAAATCAGTGATAACATTAAGTCTATATAATTGATAGAATCTTATTGTTAAAATAGTTAACTATTATATTGATGTAATTAGATTTTTAAATGTAGTAAGATTTTAAATAATTTCATTGTTTCTTTGCTTGACAATGGTTATAAAGTTTCAACATATCATGAGCCCCGACTGTTATCATGATGTGCACTGGGGCCATGACCCACCAGTTGAGAAAATGTTATTAGACAAACATTTGAATAATTTTCTCAAGTGTCAGCAAAAATTCAATACTGTCCCAACTCTTCTCAGCTTCTTTGTCTTTAACAATTCACTTAGAAAGTGTGACAGTGGGGGAAGTGAAAATATTTAGGCTTAGGGCTATATTTTGTTATTCCTCCTAATGTCACACAATTTTCAAAAGCATGACTGATGGCTTCACTCTGCTCTCACTATCTCCTATTACCTTCATTAGGAACAGAGTTAAGCAAGCACTGTAAACTTTAAAAAAAATCCAATCCTCAACACACTGCAACATATATTTCTTTTCATAAATAGACATGGATGCATAATCACACCACTATCATATATGTACTAACACTACACATTACAGGAGTATCCTACTGCCTGTATCAATGACAGGCAACCTGTGGTCAGCAGTTCCACATGCAGCCCATTAGGGTACTGTGTGTGACCCATAAGAAATGTTGTTTACCATTGCCCATGTGCCAAGTTGCCAGACTCAGCTGGTTTCTATCGGTGTAGTTTCTTCCTACCAGTATTACTGAAGTGACATGCAAGTAAAGCAAGGACATGTGAAGTGTGCTATCAGCATGCACCTTACAACATGGACTGAGAGCCGTGCATACCCTCTGCATCCACTCAAAGTGCTACTGCAGCTCCGTGGGCACATCCTGCAAATTCTAGGTATACAAGCACACTGAGATGAAGGATGGCCACTCACTAGTCTAGGTTGCCCATCAGTCATCTGTATTCTCATGTAAGATCCTGACACTACAAGCAGTTCTATATGGGTGGACATTCATGGTGGCTCTATGTATAGGTGGAAGGGATGTTAACACATGCTTAATTTTGTAAACATGTAATGGCTGAAATTTACAGCGAGTACACATTTACACAGGGGGAGCAGGCAGGAGCAGTTTTAAGCCAGTTCCCCGCGACCCCCGGCTCCTGCCTATATTGCCACCACCATTCCATGCTGCTGCCTCTGTGGGAAGCAGCAGCAGGCAGGGAGGGGATGGCTCTGGCCTCCCACTGTGTGTAACAGTTTACACCGTTAATCATGTAAATGACTACATATTCACATCCCTAGTAGGTGAACTCCTGTGCCTATGCAGAGTCACAGTGGGATCCAGCTTGATCTTACACCTGTAATTGGAAACATTAAGGCCTATGTCCAATGCCTGCAACTTCTCTTGCATACCAAAAACATTTGTGAAGCAGCACTCACCTGACAAACTAAAGCAGCTGTAGTCGTTTTACCAACTCCTGGTGGCCCGGACAGTAAAGCTGCTTTAAAATTAGTACCATCATCTTTGCCTCCCAATTTACTGGGTTTTCCTTTAAAAAAAAGGGGGTGGGGGGAGATTATCTAAATATAATACAGAGATGGGACAGAGTCACATTTTAAAAACCATACCTGAAAAACTAGACCTTAAAACAAGCAAGCTCAATTTTTGGATACCAGAATGATGGACTACAAATCTATAAAAAACTGTAGCATGAACATTTGGAGAACTGTAATTCAAATCATTTCAGTTCAAACAGATTAAGTGATTGTACTCTTTGCTTTTAATTGTTTCCAAAATTAACATACTTGTTGGCACTAAAATGTTTTACCATTTTAGTTGCTGAGACATTAGTTTTGAAGACATGAAAAATAAGCCTGTGGGTTCTAATGAAATTATATGCAAACTTAGGATGACATTTTCATTCTCTTATAGATTATCATGGAAGGTCAGAAAAAGTTAGTACAGAATACCACACATTAAGTACCAACATATTGTACTGACCAGTTTGCAGCATCTTTTTTTTTTTTTTAAGTCACAGATTATTGTTAAAACAACATGCTCGTCATTGCCAGGAGCTTGGGAAGTCACTTCTTCCCCGTGTGCACAGCAGCCACCAGAGTACAATAGCCTTCAGGGCTTTGCAAGGCTCACTTTTCTCCTTGCTGATGAGGAAATGGGTGTTGGCAGAGGCCAATTATGGTGGAAGACTCTTAAGGAATGTAGGGGAAGTGAATTAATGATTGTTGAAGTCTGGGTATCTTATACTTTGTAAATATCCAAACAAATAGAATACAACACTGTGGTTTTACAACTGCAAAGATAAAACAGAGACTTGACACTTGCTGAAAATATCACTTCTACTCTGAGACATTAAATCAGATTCCAGAATATTAGTTGCTAGCACTATATACAGAAGAATTCTACATGAAGCTGAGCAGTGGGAACACCAACAATTCTACAAACTGAGAAACCTGCAAAAAGCCAGATAGATATTAATTGCATAGTCACCATGTTTGTCCTCAGAAGTATTCTTGTACCAGTTTTGGAGCCATCGTAACAACTTATTAGCACAGCTTTGATCCCCTTGCTGTCCAATTACTGTTTTAAGAGATGTGGGCTTATATTTATCAACCCATAGCAACCCTTCTGCTCTGACTTTGCTTATATCAGGAACACAAGTCTCTTCAGCCTTTGGAGCATGCTTTCTCTCCACAGCTTGCTGCTTGAAGTCCAGACTTTTCTGTGTTTCGGTAGTTTCTTTTTTTAGAGATCTGAAGGTGCCTCCTTTTTCTGGAGTGGAGTTGCTTTTTTTAGAGTCAGTTTCTCTCTTAGCTGGGCTAACTTTTCTTTTTTCAGGCTCAACTTTTTGCGGGGTCTTGTCCCATTTTGGCTTTGATTTCTTTGCCTTCAAAGTCAGAAGAGTGAAAGTGTGAAGGGAAAATAATACCAACCAGGAAATACACAGGCCAGTGGCATAAAGAACTAGAGAGCCTTTGGAATGGCACAGTGTATATAAATAGAGCTAATTGGAATCTTCACCACCCCTCTGTATACGATTTTATTCAAATGATATACTCATTGTCAGAAATTTTCCAAGGAAAAGTTTGAAATATTCAGCAATAAAAATTAAAACTTCAATTTGGAAGTAACACTGCCTTGCCTCATGGGATCTGTCAGGCTAGGGAGCCACTCCATAGAGGGGGCCATGAGGTACCTGAACTGTAACTCTCATTATGCACCACGGTCTCCCTTATTGCCGACCCATTACGATATCACAGAGTCTCTACTTATGGCACTTTGTTGGATATATAATTTGAGGCTAAAGGGTGCAGCCTATGGAAGAGAAAAGAGAAAACTAACTCCCATGAAGCACTATGGTAGCATTTCAAAAAATGTTTTGGTTTTTCAAACAAAAAGCCCAAAATTGCCCTTGAGAAAAACAGACACTTTCTATGAAAAATGAAGCTCAGTCATAAGCCCAAATTTCTATCAAAACGTTTTGGAACTTTGCGACACTGCCAAAGAAACACAACTCCCACAGTTATGAACAGTAAGCCTGTGAGTGGATTACAATACTAACACAAAATCAATTTTAGGTTTATATAAAAATAGATACAATTATCACAATTAGAGCTGCTAGTCACAGGAGAAATGGCAAGACCATGTCTACATTTACTTTGGAAGCCACGTTAGTACCGCTAGAAAACTGTGAATACTGTTTGCCTGATCATTATAGACTGAGCTTAACCACACTGTGTAACACTTTATAGCATTCATTAACATTAGTTTATTTAGATTAAGATTACTTAATGTTTGCACAGAGGAGTGACAAAATAGCAACAAAACGTAAGTGCTAACTTTAGCATATGCCATTTATTACCCTAAATTGGCAATAGGATCTCAGATGCCTTGATCATCTTCAATTAGACTGCACACAAATGTAAAGAAGCTGTGGTGTGCTAGCACTATTACATTTTAAAGAATAATCAATTAGTAAAACTTATTAAATGTATTGGATTTCCCCTAAATATACTCACTCCTCAAATAGGCACTCCACTAGGGGGAGTATTAGTGTATTAAATAGGTTTTAAAAAATCTTATAAAACAAAAGCAAAAACGAGTAAAAGGACGTCTCCTTAGCCACAATATAAAACTTGTGAAAAGAATTCAGAGTGTTGGAAACATGTCTGGCTAATAAAGTTAGTCTGAAACCGCCAAAGGTAGGACAGGTGGTGGGCAAACACAGAACATTAGTGTACAGTACTTTAAGAAATAAATGTAAGTTTATTTTGTACAAACCTCAGCTTCTGCTGCTAATTCATATTTGGACTTTTTGCCTGGCATATTTCTAATCAGATCAAATAGGCCATCCTCGTCAATAATTTTTGTCCCTAATGTTGATGCCTAGAACAGAAAGAATAACGAAGATTAGCTCAATTGCACTTCTGTAAAACAGTTCATGTATGACTAAGTTTGGAAACACAAGCAATGCTAAAAGCTACTCTCAGTAGCAGATACAATTTTAAAAACAAAATTAATACCAAATAGCCTATAAATGACAGAAATGAGACAGGAGGGGAAGTAGTTAGGGTATGTGTGGTTGTTTTTAGTAGTAATATAAAAAATACAAACACTGTACATTAAAGACAGACATTTAAAGGACTTCTATTCACATTATCAAATGGTGGCATTTGAAAAAAAAATCTGAAACTAGTTTACATACCTGGAATTATTTTTATTTTAAATTTTCCCAGAAATTAACTTTTGAATATGCATTGCAAGTGGCAATAAGACACATTAAACAACAGTCTGACAGGGCTGATTAATTTACACCTTCAGATTCATTTCTTGTTTCACCAGACACCGTCTGTGCTCATTAATCAAAATTATCTTAGAGCAGTGGTCAACCAGTAAATCGGGATTCGCCAGTAGGTCTTGGAGTCTCTGACAGGTGATCTTGACTGGTTTGGCCAAAAGGCTATCAAGCACTGGTACTTCAGTTGCCCCTGCATCCACTGTCATGCTACTCCCTGCCCTCTCTGCCTTGGAGCTGCCCCCCTAGAAACTCCCTGCTTGCTGTGCAGGGTGGGGAGGGAGGAAGGGGGAGGCACTGATGTCAGGGTGTCCCTCCTCCCCCAACTCCTGTACCCTCTCTCCACACAGAGAGAAGGGACTGGAGGGAGCTTGGCAATGCAAATGTCTATCATGCTCACACATTGTCTGTCATTCTCACAAACACACACCTGTCCTTCCCTCTCATTTCCCAACACAACACATGCATGGGGAGTAGTTGTTACAAACAGTGAAAGAAGTAAAGCGGGTTATTTTTGGTTTTTGACTGGTCTGTGCATTTCATAATTTTCATTTCTCTCTTACGCTTAAATTCTTTGAGTAGCGAATTCTCAAATGCCTAACCTGTCATGGCAGGAGTCATTATTCTTGTGGTAACTGCTGCTCCTGGAAGTGGCTGGCATATCCCTGCAGCCCCTGAGAAAGGCAGAGCAGGGGGCTGCCACATGGTGTCCTTGCCTGCAGACACCACTCCTGCAACTCCCATTGATCAGTAATGGGAATCCATGGTAAGTAGAAGCTGTGGACTCTGTGCCTGTAGATGAGGGGCAGCATATGGTGCCATGACTGTACATGCCAGCTGCTTACAGGAGTGGTGCAGGGCTAGGGCAGGGGTACACCTGCCTTAACCTCACTGCTCCACCACCCAGAAGCAGTCTCAGTAAAACGGTGCCCAGCCAGAACCTGCTGCCTGAACCCGTCCCAGCCCTGAATCTTCTCCTACACCCAACCTCGTGCCCCAGATGCAAGTTCCCCTGAACCCAAACTCCTTCCTAGATCTTGCCCCTGAAACTCCTCCTGGACCCCGGACCCCAAACCCCCACCCTGGGCTAAGCCCAGAGCCCCTCCCACACTCCAAACCCCTTGGCCTAAGACCAGAGCCTGCATGCCTATCCCCTACTCAGCTTGGCGAAAGTGAATGAGGATGGGGGAGGAAAGGAGATGGAGTGTACAGAGTGAGGCCTCGGAGAAAGGGTGGATCGGGGCAGGGCCTCAAAGAAGGGGCTGGAAGGAAGTGGGGCAAGGGTATTTGGGTGTGAGGTAGATCTTACATTGCACTTAAATTGAAAAAGCGATCTTATGGTTAAAAAAGGTTGGAGACCACTGTCCTACCGACTCATCCTACTACTCAATGAATGACTTCAGTATTGACTGTCCCACCTTTGGCGGTTTCAGACTAACTTTATTAGCCAGACATGTTTCCAACACTCTGAATTCTTTTCACAAGTTTTATATTTAATCAGGTCTGAAGCCTTTAATATTAATACTGTATTATTTGTACATTAACTGAAACACCACTAATTAGCATTGCTGTCAACTTTGGGCGTATTCCTGCTCTTACATATAGAAGAAAGTGCACTTCCTCAGACATACCGTCTGTACATATGTGAGTATGGATGAGCCCACAAAACTACTGTCAAAATTGAAGCTACTGGTAGAAAAAGAAGGAAGTCAGTGTTACCTTTAACTGAGACACAATCTAAAATTAGTAGTACAAAGAAAGTCTATTAACATTTCATTTTTTTAAGAAAAGTTACTACAGGTTGGACCTCCCTGGTCTGGCATCCTCGGGACCTGACCAGTCCCAGATGAGGGGATTTGCTGGACCAAGGGAGGTCTCTCCCCTCTTGGCCTATGCTAAACCATTGCCCAACCCACCACCTCCACTAGCGCTCCGGCCCACCCTGCTGTTGCCTGGTCACTCCCTGGGCCAGAGCTCTCTAGCTCTGCTTGGCCCGCCTGCTGCTGGGGTCGGAGCTGCATGGCCAGACTCCCTGGGCCAGATCCGCATGGCAAGGGCTGGAGCTACCTGTCTGCTGCCGGGGCCGGAGCCAGAGCTGCACAGCTGTTGCTAATCCCCTGCTACTGCTTAACGGTTGGGGCCAGATTTCCCCACTGCACTGCTCACCACCACCACCCATACATGGGGCTCCTGGCTGAGTCACGAGCCCCCCCACTGCACTCCTGCCCCACAGCAGGACCTCCTTATATCTGGTATTTTGGGTCCATGAACATCTGTGATCCTGCCGGACCACAGATGTTGCCAGACCAGAGAGTCCTGGTTAAATACAATCTGTATTTCATTTTTTGCGTATTTTTCAAAATACACTTTTAGAGAGAACTGTCTTGTTTTGGAAGAGAGATGTGATGATAGTAAATTTACATGTGGATATGTTTTGAATGAGAGAAGAGTTATTTAAAGTTAAGCACCAACATTGACACAAGAACTGGATGTAAAACTACCAGCAAAAAGTTTAGGCTTAAAATTAGACAAAGGTTTCTAGCCACCAGAGGAGTGAAGTTCTGGAACTGCTCTTCAAGGGGAGTCATGAAGGCAAGAAACCTAATTGGCTTCAAAACGGAACTTGATAACTGTATGGAGGGGACACTATGATAAGACTGCCTACAACTGCACATAGCTAATCTACAACTAATAGTAACAAATATCCCCAATAGCCAGTAACGGGGCTCTACAGACAATTGTTTCCCAGATGATGCGTGGCTGTTGAGCACTTCAGCAAGACCCAGGGTCCAATGATTGCCATATTTGAGATTAAGAAGGAATTTTCCCCTCTGGGACAGACTGGCATGACACCCTGGGAGGTTTCACCTTCCTCTGCATCACGCGGCATGTGTCACTTTGCACGTTTAAACTAGTGTAAATGATGGATTCTTTGTAACGTGAAGTCTTTAGATTATGATTTGAGGACTTCAGTAACTCAGCTAGAGGTTACAGATTCATTAAAGGAGTAAGCAGGCAAGGTTTTGTGGCCTGCAACGTGCAGGAGTTCAGACCAGATGATCATGAAGGTCCCTTCTGGCCTTAAAGTCTATGAGTGAATTAACTTGTATACTTCATTCTTGGATCGTCCGTAGTAGCACTTACCTTGTCACATTTAGACTGGCCACAGTCACGCCCCATAATAAGATAGTTTGTCTTCTTGCTGACATTACCAGTTACTTTTCCCCCATAACGCTCAATTAAAGACTTTGCCTCATCTCGTTCAATAGACTCCAGGACTCCTGTAATTACGAATGTCAAGCCTTCCAAGCAGTTTTCAGCTCCCTAAGAATCAAATATTGCAGTAAGCAGTATCACTTGATGCACTTACAGCAAAATGTCTCCCCATTACAAAAACAACTTCTTCAATACCTTGATTTGTCAAGTACTGTTTAGTTAGCTGAGTCTGTCAGCAGCCAAAAACAATTGAATTGATAGTCAGAATCAGAACTATTCGTTTGACACTTAGCTAAATTTAAGTAGGAAAACTCAATTACAATAGGTATCCACTCCCTGTGCTTCAAGCACGGCAAACCCCTGGCAGTCACTTTCTTCGACCAGAAGGGCAGTTGTTTTCTACTGTTTCTCTATATATTAAAGAAAGTTTTTCCTGTGGGGTGACAGAGTGACTCATCATGTCACCCCGCCCCACCCCAGCCTCAACAGAGTCCCCAGAAGAGGCAGCCATGGGTCACAGTTCTCTGCCCCCCCTGCATCAGGAGGGCGCCTTGGACTCCCCGCTGGCCCCCAGCTCCCCTGCAGGACAATGGGGTGGCAGCAGTGGCTCCTCGCTGCACTGGAGGCCCCCAACATTCCAGGACCCCGCGGAGAACTGCCACTTCCAGCTGCTCAACCCAGCCGCACTGGGGGGCCTGCTGCATGCCTGGAACACCAGCCAAGAACCCTCTCCCCTCCCCAAGATTAGCATGCCAGCTTCCTGCGCGGAAAGGAGAACACCCCGAGGCTCCATGCCGGATGACTTGTAGAGAAGCATGCATGTTGCGGAGGCAGCAGTTCCCTGCTGGGTCCTGGAGCGTCAGGGGTCTCCAGCTCAGCAAGGAGCAGCACTGCCACTCCCGCCGCCCCCAGCTCCACCCTGGTGCTCCTCCAGCAGTCAGAGGGGGGCCGAGAGGCCAGGGAGGCAGGCAGGCTGGGCTGGCGCGGGGAGGGTCGAAGACAAGAGGCCAGGTCTGGTGCGGTCCCAGCCCTCCCCTCCCCAACGGCTAAGTCTGAGATGGCCCCTGGCCCTGCCCTCCCCTCCTGCTGTGGGGAGGCCTGAGGGGCTGGAGCTGGCATAGACTCCAGCCGCCAGAGTGAGAATCAGTCTTGCTCACCCCCGAAGATGGGGGGTGGCAAGCATAGCAAGCAGGGGGCACTGCCCCCTAGTAAATATTTTTTTTAAAATCTCTATATAAATCCAATATTATACCAAAGGTTTCCAAGTCTGTGACATTTAGGTTTTTTAATTTGTGCTGTTTATTTTTACATAAAAAGATATGGCTTTTATTTCATAAGGAATTAAAAAAATGAAATCAATCTTTTTCTTGGATCAAAACAATTGGCACACTTCAAAATGCTGCACTCTTGTAAGTGAGCTCAACAACATGACAGAACTATAGACTCCTACAAGCCATTTTCACAAGCACCTTTGAATGCCACAAATACTGAGTTTACTTTCCAAATTATTGGGTATTACCAAGTAATTTATACCTAAAAGCCCTTAGGCTTCAATAAGTGCATCAATATTATTACACAGAAAATGCTGTAAATCTTCTACAGCCAACCAACCCGTGTTCCCTGTAAACTGTGTGCTTATGCAGTCACTCAGGAGAGATTCAAACAATGCCCAGCTGATTAAGTAAAGCAGTATGTTTAGTTACTACTGGTGGTGCACATTCACACATGCCCAGTGCACTTAAATTTATTCTATACATGGATGTAAAAAAAAAAAAAAAAAAAAAAAAAATTCTGTGCATGAATGAAAAAGAGTAGAGGGAATACTGCAGCCAACCTGGGACTTACTTGTGGTATGTCTTTGGAACCAAGTGCTTTTGGACCTTCTCGATTAAGGAAACTCCGATATGCCTGGTAGTTGACGCGTTTCTTTTCAGAGTCCTCAGGACTGAAAGACTTTGAAAGAAGAAATTTGCAGTAAGCAATGTAACAATCAAACTCAAGGCTTACTTTCTTTAAAATTTCCAAATAGCTTCTGGTGTACTAAAGCAGCAGCAAACCCTACGGCTCATTTTAAAATGCTGACACACAACTACAGGTTGAACCTCTGTAGACCGGCACCCTCAGGACCTGACCAGAGCTGAGCTAAAGAATTTGACGAACCACAGGGGGTCAATATTGTCTAGCAACATTACCAACACTTCCACTGTTTACTGGGCTCTTAGAAGACATTTAGGGGTAAATTAGAACTAAACAACATGCACGGAACACTGAGCCACAGGACTGGTGGCTGTAAACAAACTTTATGGGACTGAAACTTGGCCACACCCATGATAAGTGAACATCCAGCTATCTAAAATGATTGCAGACCAAGGATGTCGTGCCTTGACAGACCAGAGAGCACTGGACTAAAGAGGTTCAACTGTACTAGCAACACTGGCCTTTACAAAAGGAAAATAACTCTACAGTATTGCAGCACATCTCTTTAAATATGCGAAAAGAATTACTGTTCAACAGTGAACATTTTCACTATTTATGTTAACATCATGTTTGGATGAGCTCTATCAGGGAATAGAAATCCACTTTAAATTCATATTCAATCTTAAACCAGAATAATTTTCACATGTAGACATGCCCTAAGCTGATACACACAACCAATTTATTTTGCAATGCTTCAGATGCATCAGCCTTTTATTCATAAAAATCTAAGAAGTAAGAAAAGACCTATTAGAGAATTCAGGCCTTCCTCCTTGTAAATGCAATATTGTCTATTTCTCTTTACAAACACAAACTATGACTGTTGTTAAGCATACAGAACCTTAGAGACAATGTATGCCATTTTTAGCTTCTTATTTTAAAGCTTCTTATCTCAACATGCAGCTTATTGCCCACTTGTTCGCAGCCTGCAGTGAGGTTTGTGTTTACGTGGGCTCAACACGCAGCCTGTGGGTGGGATCCTTTGAACATGGCCTCCCCTGGGAACACACTCCACAACGGTGAGGGATTTCCCAGGCGAGGTAAATACTGAAAGATGCAAGCGGACGGCCTGGCTGGAACAAATGGATATAAGGGGTCAGCTTTTCTAGCCCCCAGGGAGGAGGTGCTGGGAGCCCCGGGGCATTGTGGGAAGTGATAGCTGCTTAGTCTTATGGGCAGGGCCTGAGAGGTGCTGACTGGCTCACACTGGCCACATTTATGTCTGGAGCCATGGCTTAAGGCTTAATTTTTGTATTCATGCCTGTCAGTGTGAAAGAAGCTATTTGCAAAAAAAAAAAAAAAAAAAAAAATTATATATACACACACACACACACAGGGTATATACACACACACACACACACACACACACACAGGGTATATACACACACACACACACACACACACACACACACAGGGTTTGACAAACGGTAGCGAAAATCACTTGCCAGCCCCGTACTGCACATGCGCAAGAGACGCATTGCGCATGCGCGCGCCACGAATGAACGGGACGCGCAGCTGAAATCTACTCGCCATAGGCGAGTAGATTGTATAGTTTGTCAAGCCCTGTGTGCACGCTCATGTGCTGTGAGTGTCACTGTGGCCCCCTGGGCTTCCAAAGTTGAGTAGCCCTGGATTAGAGAGTTGAGAAAATTATCTTCCGAATCTTCTCTCAAATTAACATTTAACTATTTGAAATATAAGACTAGCAGAAGCTTCTGACATTTCAGAGTCTAGGATTAACAACAAGGTAGGAATTGTTGAAAAGCTGATTATGCTGTGCTTAAGTCTGCATTTCTTATATTTATTAACATATATTCTAAATTAATTTCCTCCTGTGTCATCTACAGCATCCTGCATCGAGAATTCAGCTAGAACAGTTTTCATATTTGTATCATAACCTGTACCAAGCACATGCCTAGGAGTTATTTATTCTGGTAACAATGTATTTGCATACCAAGGATTCAAAAAACCCGTTCACTTCTGTAATCAATTTGAGCACCAAAAAACTCCCAGTCACCATCAATTCAGTTTTCCCCCTCCAAATTTCTGCATTATGTAACTATTCAGAGAAGTGCTTTCTTCCCACAAAACTTTTCAACATGATATTTCTGTGCACATGTACCCTTTAAAAAGTGCTTGTTAACTAGATCTATTAATTCCTAGGTTAATTCTTTAAATATTCTTCTGGGTAATCTTTTTCTTGCTTTGTAAACTTCATTACAAATTTGACTTCTTGAAATGAGAAATGCAAAGGCAAAACATATTGACCAGCAACAATAGTTAGATGAGGAACCTGGTAAAATGAAAAAAAAAACCACCACCCCCAAAAAAAAAAAAAAAACCCATTCATACCCTTCTGTCAGCATCAAGCGCTAGTGACCTCCTTCATGAAAGGTCCCTACCTCAGGTTTTTGGGGAGAAATTTTCTGTTTCTTTGGCGTTCTCTTCTCTTCCTTTTCTGAAGTGATTTTTTCTTTTGTCGCTGCACTAGGAATCTCTCCCCCCTTTTTATTGCTCTCTTCTTTCTGTTTCAGAGCCACAAGCTTAGAGCTAGGTTTCAAAGGCAAGGTCTTATTCATTAACTCCATTGCTTTACTGACAGAAGTTTCTGGATGTGAACAGGATGCTCTTGTGTTTTCTGATTTAGCTTGTTCCTTTTCATTATTAGTCTTTGTGTCTTCTGTTGAGTTTGAAGTTATCCCTGGGGGAAAAAAAGAGGGAGGGGGAAGAAATGTGTGTTAACAGGAGAACTTTCATATTCCAGATTGAATGCTAAAGTTTTTCTGTATGCTAGCATTACTTTTTTTAGATTGTTTATTTTTTTCCATTGTGTTTGAACTTGTCTTGGTAGTTGAAATGATTTGCTTGTCTTCTGGATCTTTTCGAGCCTAAACAAACAAACAAAATACCAGGGGTTAGAAGTGTACACCTTCGGCAGGTTCAAACCATCTCTCTCAATTTCTGAAAGCTATATTTGGGTTCTGAAAAGCACTGTGTAAATGGTTAGTCCCAACCACTTGTTAGAACAGGATTTATTCATGCACCTCTGGAAAATACATCTAAGCAGATAAGCTTTTTAGGATCAAATTCTGTCCTTCTGCATACCCCCCTCTTCGAATGGGAGACATATGTCTAATAACCTATGATGATAAATTTGGTCCTAATCAGTTCATTTGGCAGCTTAAGAGAAACAGCTTTCATTTATGAATTTCGAAGGCGATTACTTTAACTAGTAAGTGTTCCCTTTCTGATTTACATCTGACCTATTTTCAGTTTGAATGTTTTGATTAGTTTCAAAATAAAATCAAGGAAGCAGAAAATCATAACAGTTAGAACAATCCTATTTTATGTATGTTTTAACACTGGTGGACAATGTCAGATTTACAACACTGAAAAATACAGCCTCCTATTCGCTTATCAGGCACTCTCTAACACAGAGGACCCACAATTTTAAGAATTCATTTTCTATGTTTTTTCAATCCCTGGCTTCTCTGAGATTGCCAACATTCTTGCAAGGTAGAAACAAAATAAGGTGGTGGTTTTGTGACGTAGACTCTCACTTTGGATCAGCAACTCAACTTCACCTCAAGTACTAAGTCACCAAATAGTCTACCAATCTGGGCTGAATTTAAAGTGGACCTACATGTGATAGGAAACACAAACCCTAAACCATTCCATTTTTATGTTGATAAGATTTTGCTACATAATTGCCTATAGAATACATTCAAAAGTACTAATATAACTTTGATTTAATTTGAATTTTTCCCACAAACTATTTCAGTCTTCAGTATTTTAATATTAAATTTTAACCTTCTACATCACATCTGAGCATGAATCACAATCAAACTGGAAAACTGTGCTACTTCACAAAATCAGTTTAAAAACTAAGACCAGTTCCACACTAAAAAGTTAAGTCAACCCAACTATGTCCCATAAGCTATGAAAAATCCATACCCCTCAGCAAAGTAGCTAAGCTTATTTATCCCCCAGACAGCACTAGGTCACTAGCTACCACTCCCATTACTACAGTGATCGGAGAACCATTCCCATTCCCATAACTCAGAGTCTACACTAAAACACTACAGCAGTGCAGCTGCAGCTATGCTATTGCACCAGTTTAACTGTATACTACGGATGTAAGCAACTAGTCGACTAGCCAATAAGCAAATGCTTATTGGATAGGAGACTCGACTAGTTCCCCCAGCTGCCTCTATCAGCAAGGGAGGGGGAGCAGAAGCTGGTGTTGTGGGGAAGGAGACAGTAAAGCTGGTTTCCCCCAGTAAGAGGAGGCAGGGGAAGCAGAGGCACAGTGGGAAACAGCACAAGTGGGAATTTCTTCAGTCCCCACTCGTACTGGTTCCCACTGTGGGCGCTTCTGCTTTTGAAGTGAAGTGAAGCTGAACTGCTTTTCAGAAGCAGAAGTGCCGCAGGGAGCACGGGGAGAGCAGGGACTCAAGCAGTCCCCGCTCTCATCATGTTCTCTGCAGCGCACCCTCTTGGGAAGAGGGGGGACAAGAGCCACTGCTGGGGGGAGCCAGCTTAAGAGCCCATTCCCCGCCAGCACTGTTTCTGGGGTGCCATCTGGCCCCCCACCTGTATTAGAGACAGCAGCGGGGATAGAGGACACGTTAAAAAGCAGCCCCTGTCCACAGGGGTCCCAAAGCGGAGCTGGGGCCCCCCCACAGACAGGGGCTGCTGCTGCCAAGAAACCCTTGTTCACAGCAGCCAGGGCTGGCCACGGACAGGGGTTGCTGAACCGCAAACATCACTGCGCTTCTGCATTTTAAATGTAGTAAGAGCCCAATGGCACTTACTGCATTTAAAATGCAGAGCCGTAGCATGGGTGGCTCTGGAGCCAACATAAGCCAGGACTTCAGTCCCGGCTCGAGTTCGCTCCTCTGGAACTACCCCAGCTGCAGCTCTGCTGGGGTGCTTATCAACTATACAATTAGTCAAATAATTGCATTTTAACATTCTTAGTGTATACCCAACCTACAACTTGGTCTTGTAAAATTTCATATGTTAATAGAGAAATTATGCCCACAAACAGAAAACAGACAACTGAATGAGGAGTTTCATTGACTAGATTTCTAGTTCTGAAGAGATACAGAAGCCAGTAATTAACTGCTAATGGTTCAATCTTCTTTTCCAGTAAATTACTAATTATAAAAAAAACATTTTGTCAGACAATACTAGGTGAGTTCATAGATATAATTATCACCTGGATTTACTGTTTAATCTTCAGGTAAGTCTCAGAGTTAGCTTGTTAGACAGCTATGTACAAAGCTATAATTATGACAAAGGTGAAGAACTCTACTAATGAAGGGGCCAGTAAAGGAGAACTGTTCTGCTGCACTCACTAGGGCTATGTCTAGACTGCAAGCCTCTTTCGAAAGATACTTTCGAAAGAGCCTCTTTCGAAAGAGAGCGTCTAGACTGCACACGGAGTTTCGAAAAAGCAAGCCGCTTTTTCGAAAGAAAGCACCCAGTGAGTCTGGATGCTCTCTTTCTAAAAAGCCTGTTTGCTTTCAAGAACGCCTTCTTTCGAAAGAGCACTTTCGAAAGAAGGCGTTCTTCCTCGTGGAATTAGGTTTACCACCGTCGAAAGAAAAGCCGCATTCTTTCGATTTAATTTCGAAAGAACGCGGCTGCAGTCTAGACGCAGGTGAAGTTTTTTCGAAAAAAGGCTACTTTTTTCGGAAAAAACCCTGAGTCTGGACACAGCCTAGCAGCCAACAGAGCATAGTGACAGTTTCAAAGGAAGCAGTCCACCCACTCAACTTCAAGGATAAAAAGCAAGACACCTGCTGATGCTCAGGGAGGATGATTCTTACTGAGAATGGGCATCATAGAACACTAGAACTGGAAGGGAACTTGAGAGGTCATTGAGTCCAGTCCCCTACCCTCACAGCAGGACCAAGCACTGTCTAGACCATCTCTGATAGAGGTCTATCTAACCTGCTTTTAAATATCTCCAGAGATGGCAATTCCACAGCCACCGTAGGCAATTTATTCCAGTGTTTAACCACCCTGACAGTTAGGAAGTTTTTCCTGATGTCCAACCTAAACCTCTCTTGCTGCAGTTTAAGCCCATTGCTTCTTGTCCTATCCTCAAAGGCCAAGGAGAACAATTCATCTCCCTCCTCCTTGTAGCACCCTTTTAGATACTTAAAAACCGCTATCATGTCCCCTCTCAGTCTTCTGGTTTCTGAACTAAACAAGCCCAATTCTTTCAGTCTTCCCTCACAGTTCATGTTCTCTAGACCTTTAATCATTCTTGTTGCTCTTCTCTGGACCTTCTCCAATTTCTCCACATCTTTCTTGAAATGTGGTGCCCAGAACTGGACACAATACTCCAATTGAGGCCTAATCAGCAGAAGACTTCTTGTGTCTTGCTCACAACACTCTTGTTAATGCATCCCAGAATCATGTACAAGTACAAGTGGGCATAACCTTTTCAATCCCATAACCTAATGCTTCTAGCCTCCCCATGGATCTCCATAAAATACATACACACAAATATAATGCAATCCAGGAGTCACAAGAACATTTTAGTTTTAAAAATCTTTTTATTTTTAAAACAAAACTTATTAAAAATTAACCTTTTTTTTCTTTGGTGTTTCATCCAACATGGCCAGAGTTCTGGCAAATTCTTCATCTTCATGCAGCTGTCTCTCTAGCTGTGAAAAGAGGAGAATATCCAGGTTTTTGTCAAAGAATTAATTCATAGATAGTTTGTATATAAAGATAAAAAATTCACAAAACACATGGACAATGACAATAATTTAAATCAAATATTTCGCCAAGAGGAAATACTGCTGCATTAGACTTCTCCAAATGCTACAAAATGACTTGTTTTACCCCAAGTGTTGTGACAGTATTCAACTCAATGAAAGGTATCTGTAATACCAACCAACCCACTATATAAAGAGACACGCTATCTAGATATTTAGGAATAAAATTGTGCAATACCATTATTCTGTTCCTTTGAACATTTGGACTACCTTCTTAATACATTACACATCTAAAATCAGAAAAGAAGTCAAGATCTCACTACTAAATCTGTTACCCGGGAGCTCCCGGCTGGTCTCAGAGATCCTCTTCCAGAATTGATTTCAGAAAAAAAAAATCCTGTTCTATATTAAAACATCACCATAATGAAAGTGGCATCTTAATGCCAGTTTGCTTATTCAAAGATGGCAGATTTTTACAAATATATCCTCTGACATTTCCCTGGCTCTTACTTTAATGCATTTGAGAAACTGACATATTAGACAGATGCGAATCCTGTTGAAAAATATAGATAGCAATTTCAACAAAATAGATTTCCTCCAGTGTCAGATCTACACAATTCCTCAGATTTCATTTGCAATTAATTATTAGCTTGTGCCAAATAAAAATATAAAGCCTAGTTATATTAGGAACAAATGAAGGAAAACCTAACAAAGGCAACATCTACAACAGTGACAGGAATCCTTGTTACCATTATCATCATCTAATATTATGCCTTGAGGAAAACATTTGTCCTAAGGTGTTTATTGGTAATAACTGTACTCCACATTACAAATCAAATCCTTTTGCAACAGCAAGTAAACTGCCTTAACCCAAGAACAAACACGCCTTCCTGCATGATTCAAATAGATGACTTCATAAGTCCAGATATACCACAGGCACTATTTTCTATGTAACCATAACACTGGTAGTATACTGAAGCTGATGAATGGCATCTATCTTTCCTGCTTCCAGCAGAAAGACGAAAAAGGACAGAAACAGTATCATTAATGTAAATGAGGCATTTAAGTAAAAGATACACAAGAAATGTAATGGAGATGCTCTAATTATATCTACAGCACCACCACTCTTGTACAAATTGCATTAGGGATTTAAAGAAAATTTAGTCTTTTTCTAAAAACGTACATTTAATATAAAAAGTTAACCCTATGAGAAGATAATATTTTCTGGCAAATTCATAGAGCACGGGTTCCCAAACTGGGGGCATGAAGAAATTCTGGGGGGGGGGGGGGGGCAAGGCAACCCACCCCCCATCAAGTTTTGCTGCCCCAGTCAGTTCCTTTTTTTTTTTTCCTCAACAAGTTTTGCTGTTGGGGGTAGAGCGGGGGCATGAGGGTTTTTCAAAAAAAATCAAAAAGGGGGCATGATGCCAAAAAGTTTGGGAGCCACTGTCATGGAGGATGTTCTATTTTTTAATGTTTGTAAACTATAAAACATTTATTTCATAGAATACTTATGCATTAAACATTTTCCTGTACATCTATTAAACGTAAATTACCCACTCTTCCCTTCAATGAAGAAAACATGCACATATTTTCACAGATATTCTACCCTTCTCCCCATATAAAACAGATTCATATGTTGCTTATAAAGTTAAATACAGTAGTACTATTGTGGATAAGAAGGATATGTCTAGAAGTGCATAGAGATCAAGAGACCATCAAATGAAATGGTCATGGATGGCAGTGATCTCTTGAGATGTAGCATGCATTTCACAGGGCAAGAGAGAAGTAAAGAAGGGGGAAGGAAGAGTAGATCTGAAAGGGCAGGAGTAGTAAAGACAGGTAAGAGTGTGCAAGAGTGATGTAGAACCGCAGAGAGCAGGGTACATAAGGAGGCCCCATTTACAATATTAAAATGACATCCACAAAATAACCTTGCATATAATAACTTTATTGTTTAAATGTATTTTTTAAAGAAGGCATAAAGTCTGTCTTCTCTTTGCAAGTCATTGGAAC
Source organism: Pelodiscus sinensis (assembly GCF_052426305.1). NCBI lineage: Eukaryota > Metazoa > Chordata > Testudines > Trionychidae > Pelodiscus > Pelodiscus sinensis. The sequence continues at coordinate 43,353,564 of NC_143055.1, forward strand.
AGCAAATTCATGGAATTGCTCAACACAAAACACAACAAAGCTATTTTGTTGTCAAGTGAAGGCTGTTAAAGAGGATTATTTGATTTGCGGGGACAGAGCACCAGGACAAAGTTTACCTCTACATCTTCCTCTAACTGCAGTTGCTTAGCAATGGCCTCATCTTCTAGCAATGAATCTCTGCTGTGTGAAAGCTGCAGTTGAAAGAAAGGAAAATAAAAACAGTTCAAGTTCTCCCATTATCTAGAAAGGTACCATGGAATACAGTTGTATTAATTATGAGGAGTATAATTTCCCTAGCCCAGGGGTCTCAAACTCCCCAGCCAGAATAGTTATGCAATGCACCATTTAGGTCCCCTCCCCTGAGTTTGAACCCCTGGATTTCATGCTTGAGATCTGCTTAAAGCCCAGGCCCTAACCCTAGAGCAGTGGTCTCCAACCTTTTTACACCCAAGATCACTTTTTAAATGTCAGGACAAGCCAAGATCTAGCCCCATCCCTTCCCCAAGACCCAACCCCTTCCTTGATGTCGCGTCCTCTCTGTTCCCCTCCTCTCCATCACTTGCTATCCCCAGCCCTTATACACTCACTGCGTTGAGACAGGAGGTGCAGGCTCTGGGGTGGGAATGAGGGATTTGGGTAAGTGAAGGGGTGAGAGATGCAAGCTATGGGAGGGAATTTGGGTGAAGGAGGAGGTGAAGAAGGAGATGCTGGCTTGGGGAGGGGATTCCAGGCTGGGGAGTGTTGGGGTCAGGCCAACATCTTTCACAAATTTTCAATTTTTAGTCAAACAATATTTTAGAAATTCAAACTGATATTCTCTAGTGTTCTTGACTTTTTAATCAAGCATTTCAGACAGTTTACTGATAGTACAATAAAACTCTTCACATAGAACTAGAATTGGGAGAAATTCCTTATCAGGTTTCTCTTTACACATGTAAAATATAGAATTGTTGAAGAAAAAAAAAAAAAAGCTTGTTCTTACCAAGTCCATTTTATAAATTAAAAAAAAAATCTGACAAACAGCAGCAGCTACAGGAAAATGGGTCCGTTGGTAGTTATTTAGTGTTGAAAAACATCGTTTGGTAACATCACTCTTCAGAGAACTGAACAGGAAGAGAGACTAGCAAACTGATAGCCTCCATTTTGCTGGTGTTTCTAAAATGAGTGTAGTAAGTTGCAACTTGAATTTCTTCAGTTGTTTAATTAAAGTCTTGTTTTCTTAGTAAAAGTTGAACCTCTCTGGTCCGGCAACATCCATGGTCCAGCATGATTGTAGTTAGCCAGATGTCCACTTATGAGTTTGGCCAAGTTTCCTGCGATTCTATAAAGTGTGTTTGTTTTTTTTAAAATAGTCGCCACTGCTGGCGCGCAATGTTCTGCACTGTTATTTAGTTCTAATTTACCCACAAAAGTCTTCTAAGAGCCCATTAAGCAGTAGAAGTGTTCAGAATGCTGCTATCAATACAGGCTTCCCACAGTTTGGCATAGTCTCTAGTTCGGCACCCATCAGGTCCTAAGAGTGCTGGACTAGAAAGGTGCAACCAGTATTTTAAAAATTTGTTTCCTACAAAATGATGCAATACTTCAAAAATTTTATCCCTCACCATGCACCAAATCTTATGTGTTAATAATCACTAATTTAATAATTTTTTTATTGTTACATGTGGTTAATGAATTAATTTCACAAAATCTACAAAACAGAAAATTTTGCTACAGAAGCATAGCACATATATTAGAACATTAATGAACTACTTTTTGCTGAATATCAAATTATACTTTTCTCTTTGAAAATATCAATGTTTTTTAGAACTTCTAATACATCTGGATTTGTTAGTCAAAATAATACTCATTTACACTAAATTTACACAAAATGGCTTTTAAAACAAGACATGTCAAGAATAAATGGTTATGTGGCAGCTCTGCATTGCCGTTAAGCAGTTCACTAAACCAGCCATTTTGATCTGCTATCATTAAACACCTGAGCAGCTAAACAAGAATATACTGAATACTCACTTCTTTTCTTTTGCTTGCTACCAATTTCTTTTCTGATCGTTGTACGCTACTAGTTCCAAAGTAATCGAATACTGAGGTTGGTGTCAATTTTACTGGAGATAAAGGTTTACTTCTGGCCTGTGGCTTAGCATCCTCCTTTCTTGCTCCTGCTGTTCCTGGACAGCTGCTTGCTGATGTTCCATTCTCCTTGGGTTTCTGTGAAGTCTTCTTATTAATGAAGTCATCTTCATCATCTTAACAGAGAAAAATATTTGATCACTCTGTTATCCTGAATATGTTCTTACATAATGTAACCGAGGAAAATTATTTGGGGCATGGTTTGTTATTTCTTCACCTGACATCTTTGAAAATTTTACAAAGTGTGAAATGTTCATTTAAAAAAATACAGCTCAAAGCACCACTTACATAATTCAATGTAGGCTATTGGTAATTATGTACAAATTTATTACTACTATTTTGTACTCATGCAGAATCTTTCATCCAAAGAACTTTATAAATGTATGTAAAACAGAGACGGCAATAGAATCAAGGTCTCCTGACTTTCAAACCTCTTCCGTAGATGAAAACAGCAAGTTATTAAGATAAAGGCCTTTTACACCATACCCCTTTAGTTACAACAACAACAACAAAATACACACACACACACACACACACACACACACACACACACACACACACACACACACACCCCAAAGCATAGCATTATACTGATCTATTTTTCATTTCAGTATTTACATGGGCCTCATCACTTGAGTACCCCAGGATTGCTTACTACTATCTACTAACTAAAGCGACAGGGAGTTCTGTGGCACCTTATAGACTAACAAATGTATTGTAGCATAAGCTTTTGTGGGCAAAGGCCCACTTTGTCAGATGCATGTCATGATACAAAAATATTTTAGGACTTTCATAGTTGGTACCAGAGGCAAGGGAACAGAGATGCACTGAGGTGCATATTTCCTGGAAATGTGCGAGGCGACTGCTTGAATCATAAGATTTTTTTAAAAGGTTTGTGCCCATAACAGTAACTAGCAACTATACCTAGCACATGTGCGCTAGCAGTGGCAGCAACATTCACAAACTCTTATCAAAACCCCGAAATGCTTAACAAATTATATTACTTCTCCCTCCACTGAAAGTGTGATCATCTCTAACACAGAAGAGCAGCCATTTAATAGCATATAGCAAAAGTAGACAACAGTTCCACATACACAGTAAACCCTGAAATTCAGGGAATTTTGGAATAGCCCATATACCACAAAAATGAAGTGAGGCTTTTATCTTCCTTTCCTTATAAAAAGAGCTGTTTTTGTGAAAATGATGAAAAGAGTTTTATTCTTCCAGTTTTGTTAACTCATTTTTAGTATCCGCTCACAAGAAACCATTGCTACCAGATATTTTCATACATCAAGGTTTTCCAATAGGCAGATATTCAAAGAATCCATGTAATACAGTATTATCATTACTGAATCTTAGGTGGCCTGGCAACACAATTCATAGAAGAGATGTAAGAAACTTACTGTACTGTGTTACCTAGCTCTCTTGTAAGTAGATGACCATGCCCATCCTCGGTCTTTGATTGTTTTGCTCAGCTTGAGCCTAATCCAAAGCCCGCTGTGGTCAATGAAAAAAAAAAAGACTTCCAAATTATTTCAGTGAGACTTAGCTCCCCTCATTTACTACTAATATCCAATAAATACTCTAATTAAAGAGGACACTCCACCAGGACTATATAATAAATCAAACACTACAGATCCAATATGCCAAGAGACCAGATGAAGACGGGGGGAGGGGAGGGGAAGAAACCATACAGCATGGTTTGATTTTTTTCCGTTTGCTTTAATAAGATTTGTTTTTATGGTGAATTATTGCTAAAAGACTTTAAATTGAGGTATGTGAATTAAAAGATAAAGTGGCTGTCCATGGCCAGAGGAAATTATAGAGGGTATTAAGAACAGATGCAAAGGCCAAAAGAAAGTGAAAGGAAGATATGATTGGAGCAATTGAACAGGAGGCTTGAGTCAAGAGAAGAACTTAAAATGCACAGATCTGATAAAAGCAGAACTATACAGAGATTTCAAGTATCCTGTATCTACTTGAAAAATGTAAAACCAGCCTTCAGTTACAAGGGTGGTGTTTCTACTGCTTTCCTTGGGATACTACAGGCAGTCCCCGGGTTACGCGGATCCGACTTATGTCGGATCCGTACTTACGAACGGGGCTTTTCTCGTCCCGGAGGACGCGGGCGGCGGGACCGCCCAGACGCACCGCGGTCCCTCCGCCCGCGTCCTCTGGGGCGAGAAAAGCTGCTCCACGTCTCCCTAGTCTGCTGGGGCCCCCCCCACCCCAGCGCATCTGGGCCCCCAGCAGACCAGGGAGACACGGAGCAAAGCCGCAGAGGACCAAGGCGGCGGGACCGCGGCGCGTCTCGGGCCTGCGGCCCGCGTCTCCCTCCTCTGCTGGGGGGGGGGGCACAACTAGTGCGTCCGTCCCCCCCCCAGCAGACCAGGCTTTTATCCAGACGCCTGTGGTAGAGCAGCTGAGGCGCTGCCAGTTGGTCCCGCAGCACCGCTCTCGGCACTACTGGATCAACCCGGCAGCACCCCAGCTGCTCTGCCCCAGGAGTCCTGATTCAGCCACTGCTGGTCAGTTTCAGCAGCGGCTGAATCAAGACGCCTGGGGCAGAGCAGCTGGGGTGCTGCTGGGTTGGTCCAGTAGAGCCGAAGAGCGGCGCTACTGGAGCAACCCAGCAGCACCCCAGCTGCTCTGCCCCAGGCGTCCCCAAGTCAGCCGCTGCTGAAACTGACCAGTGGCTGACTACAGGAAGCCCGAGGCAGAGTTGCTCTGCCCCGGGCTTCCTGGAATCAGCCCCTGATCAGTTTCAGCAGCAGCTGACTTGGGGACACCTGGGGTAGAGCAGTTGGGGTGCTGCCGGGTTGCTCCCCGCAGCTCAGAGGTGCGGCTCTGCGGGGACCTACCTGGCAGCGCCCCAGCTGCTCTGTCCCAGGCGTCCAGATTCAGCCGCTGTTGAAACTGATCAGCGGCTGATTCCAGGAAGCCCAGGGCACAGCAACTCTGCCTCGGGCTTCCTGTAGTCAGCCACTGGTCAGTTTCAGCAGCGGCTGAATCTGGACGCCAGTTCCGACTTACATACAGATTCAACTTAAGAACAAACCTACAGTCCCTATCTTGTACGTAACCCGGGGACTGCCTGTATAGTACAAAGGGAAAATGTTCCTAATATTCAGCGTAATGCTCAGCCTTGGTTGTCCTTTCCTTAATTTTATGTAGATCTGAAACAATGAAAAAATATGTTCACAGAAATTTTTGAGCAAAAATGTTTCCATTTTCCAACCAGCTCTAATTGTATCTCTTTATTTCTAGTTACATACTTTTATAAACAATTCCTTATTTCTTTAGTAGCTTTTCTAAGGGTATACTTTCCTTGCATTTTCAGTGGAAGGTGGTTATTTGCTTATTAGGTCTAGACAATTTTCTGCCCTCCTTACCACAAGAGTAAGATTTCTTTTTTGATTTACAAGTGTCTTCTTCCCTTTTCGCACCACATAACGGAAGGTGATAATAGCAGCTTTCAGGGCATTAGCTGGCTGGAAGATTTCTGCTACTGAACATTGTTATAAACGTATTTTAAAAGGACACCCCAAATAGGCAGGCTAATTATTGTTCAGGACTAAAAGCTATGCTTGTGAAGGAAGAACTAGCTTAGCAGCTACATCAAAAAAATAACAGCAGAATGCCTGAAGACAAGATAGTCCACCTGTCAAACAGTTCTGTATTATTTGGCCCACAGAGCAATTGACCAAGAAAAAAAGTAAGCCTCAACACAACAGTGTATTTTCTTTGGGCAAAAATACATCTCCTACAGCCATTAAGCTCAATTTAACTAATATATCCGGGAGATTTTCCTCTTGATGCTAAACTAATTTTCCCAATTTAATATCTTAATAGTAGATTGCTTGTTTCACAAACTTAATTTCAGAATTATTTTCACTTCTTACAATTTTTCAGTTCAACAAGAAAATGTATTTCCAGGGATAAAATCTGCATCTTACTAAAATTAAGAGTTAATGGAGATATAACTACATTAATTTGTTTCTGGTAAAAAACACAGATCGCTTTCTACTTCTTAACCCTAAAGACACCAATGTAATAGAACTGGGTTTTACTTTGGCAGACTGCTTTCAAAAGAAGACTTCATTACTTCAACTATTTTTAACACTTAAAAAATAAACAGTATATTACTTTTTTTAGGGGGTAGTGCAATGTAAAAGGATAAATATGAAGACGTTTAATTTAAAAGAATGTTGATTTTTTTTAGTCAAATTTATGATGTCAGCACTTTAAGTATGGGTGGCAATCAAAACAAGTTACTATAGGAATATATAGGAGACTATGGGACCACCTAACCTCAGGATGATTCTTACCAACAACCACAGGACATATCACACTACCACCAACCCTGGAACTTACCCTTGCAACAAACCCCGGTGCCAGCTTTGTCCACATATTTACTCTGCTGACACCATTACTGGACCTAACCATGCCAGTTACAAGACCAACAACACATATTCTTGTTCATCCAGAAATATAATTTAAGTCATCATGTGCCTAAAGTGTCCGTCTGCTATGTACATTGGACAAACGTCTCAGACACTTCACCAAAGAATCAATGCACACAAAACAGACATAAGACTCTCAGAGAGAAAGCTGTTGCCTGCCATTTCAGCCAGATTGATCATTCACTTAATGACCTTAAAACATGCATATTGCTTCAAAGAGACTTTAACTCCAGACTTCAACGAGAAGCTTCAGAACTGTCATTCATGCTTAAATTTGACACTTTATGTATGGGTTTAAACAAAGATTCTAATTATTTCACCCATTACAAAAATAGCTTCCCCAATTATCCCCCCTATGTCACTACTCACAAACTTACCTTTCCCCCTCACGCCCACTCTGTTCTAAAATTTGATTTGTCAATTTCACATGCGTTCACTTTTTTTTGATTGCATCACTTTGGTATATATGGTTGTGCCGATTTTCTTCCACATATTGATCTGAAGAAGTGGGTCTGGCCCACGAAAAATCACCTAATAAACCATCTTGTTAGTCTTTAAAGTGCTACATAGTTCTGTCTTATTTCCTAACTGTTCTTCTGAAGGTGAACTGAAGTGAAATTGGGTTGTGTCTTTTTATTTATATTTCTTTATCAGGTTGGATATTAGGAAAAACTATTTCACTAGGAGGGTAGTGAAGCACTGGAATGGGTTACCTAGGGAAGTAGTGGAGTCTCCATCCCTAGAGGTGTTTAAGTCAGCTTGACAAAGCCCTGGCCGGGTTGATTTAGTTGGAATTGGTCCTGCCTAGAGCAGGGGGCTGGACTTGATGACGTTCTGAGGTCTCTTCCAGTTCTATGATTCTGTGTGTAAAGAGGACCTGATTTTTTTCCTGTACATTGTTTTACCTTAGAAATTTCAGGATTGACCTATTTTACTATAGAACTATTTAGAGACATCATATACAATGAAAGGTTTCATACTTAAGGGTACGTCTACACGTACGACCCAGATGTGCTCTCTGGTCAACAAAAAAAAACCACCACTTCTGCATGTGGCATAAGCTATATCGCAGCAGGAGAAGCTCTCTGACATAGTCCTGTGCACACAAGCATTTATATTGGTATAACTCAGGGAGGTGCAACACATTTTGCCAACATATACTGTAATGCAAACATTGCCTTTAATGAAGAGGCAGAGAGATGTTGAAACTTCTCCTTTTTAAAAATTCCTCTTTCGCTCAACTATTACGTCAATTTTGCTATAGTCTCCATCTGCTATTGTGCCCATGTAAACACACACTCTGAATTTCCAATGTAAAAAAAAAAAAAAAAAAAAAAGGGAGAAAAAAAATCAGGCCTCCTTTATAAAAACAAAGCAGCATAAAATAAAACCATTTTTGTTTTTTAAATCTACTTGCCAAGTTCATTTAATGTGATTCTTTTGAGCTAGTGTTTGCCTCTTTCCAGTAATTAACCCATGACAGTGATGGTTTCTCACACAAAAAACAATTGTATTCTATGCACGCAGGAAAACAAGTGAAGCTGCTCATATTGGTGTCTTTTCTGACAACGGTACATTACATACACATTTAACCATAAATGTAGAGGACAGAAAAGACTGATAGAATAAATACCGTTACAAGACTATGCAAAATGGCAGGCCAGAGCTTCAAACATCTTAATATTTAGTCCAAAGTTACACATTATAACTTTCACTTTAAGAACTATAAGGAAAGGAAGTGCATAAACTCAAACATATGCCTGTTCATTTATAAGCCGACCCCCCAAACTTACAGAGAAAAAAAATGGTAAAAAGTCACTGACCTATTTATAGACCAACTCCAGAGTACAGCGGTTTAGGAACTTATAAGTGGGCCAGTGACTCTAAGTTTGGAGGGGGTTCAGGCCCCAGACCATTGGGCCTGCTTTTTAAATTTAGTAAGAGCTTAGCGGCTCTTGCTACATTTAAAAGGCAGAGCAGCAATGTTTGGGATCCAGTGCAAGCCAGGACTGTTGTGTCCTGCTCATGCTGGATCCCCCACTGCCACTCTGCCTTTTTAAAACCCATTCATAAGCCAACCCCTGCTCTTCATAGCAGAATTTTTTTCCCTAAAAAAGTCCACTTTTGAACAAGTATACATGGTAGTCATCTGGTACTCCCTACACAATTTTGAGAATACGGATTATACTTACTTTACTTTTTTATTTGCATCCACATATTTATTTTGTCCACTACATAATCAACATTTGCTTTATCAGAATAAATACAGTCTTTTAAAATAGTTTCGGAAAGAGATCATGGCACAGAACTATTTATTCTATAAAAATTTTCCTTTTCCATATGCAAAAACACCAAAGAAGAAAGACTGATTTGTGAATAATACACTGGACTGGAAATTAAGAACTACAGATTCATTGTTATTAATTATTGATATTGTGGTAGTAATTACAAGCCACAGTCATGGACCCAGCAGTCTTCACTGTGCTAGGCCCTGTACAAACAAGATAAAAGCAGCCCTGTTCCACCGAGGTTACAATCATATGTAATTCAAATCTTGGCTTGGTCTCAAACTTCAAACGTGACCTTGGGAAAATGACTTAGTCTATATCTCAGTTCCCAATTGTCATAATTGATTATTCTCCCCTACTCTTCCTTATTTTCCTCTTTAGAGCATAAACTATTTGAGGAAGGGACTTTATTATACATTTGTACAGTATTTGGCCCTGATCTCAGGTGGAGTCTCTGTGTATTATTATAATGCAAGTTAGTATTACTCTAAACCATACAGGCATAGTGCTGCATAAAAAAAATTCTAAATAGCTCCAAATTAACACAGTAGCATATGTTATTTGGTTATTAAGATTGTATTATGTGTCCGTAATTAGTGTGTGATTTGGACATAAAAACTCAGAGGCTATGTCTACACTGCACCCGTTTCGCGCAAGAAATATGCAAATGAGGCTAAAAATGGAATATTACAGAGCCCCAATTGCATAATTAATTAGGCTCTATTTTTGCGCAAGAAGCTTTTGTGCAAAAAGGAGCTGTCTACACAGCTCTTTTTTGCGCAAAAAACCTTCTTGTGCAAGAGCCATTGTTTCACTTTTTTCTTCTAGGAAGAATGGCTCGCACAAAAACGGAGCCTCATTAATTATGCAAATGAGGCTTGGCAATATTCCACACTTGGCCTCATTTGCATATTTCTTGCACAAAACAGGCACAGTGTAGACATAGATAGAGCTAGTTTTAATACTGCCTCAACATTAATCATCATCACGTGGTTATTTGCAACAACAGCACTTTAAAGCCCAGTTATGCACCAGATTCCTATTGTGCCAGGCATTATACAAACACATAATAGAGTCCCTGTCCCAATTCATTTACAATCGCTCTCCAAGTTACGAACCAACACTTGGTCCATAACTCGAACTGTTCGTAACTTGGATCCCATAGTTACATGGCGACCGCATTGTTCGTAAGCGCGGATCGCCGTTCGTAACGCGAACCCGCATTTACGACCGCTTTGGTCATAAGTGGAGGTGGCCGTAAGTCGGGGAGCGACTGTACAATTTAAGATGATGTACTATAGTGGCTCAATGTGGTTTATCTTTACCTCTTACTGTCCAGTCTGTGTGTAGGTTGTTTATTGGTCTGTATGAGGAGAAGTCATTTCATTTTGCTATAATTATTTTAGAAACAGACTGACTTGTAGTTTATGCATCACTTAAAAAAATTTAGCACTATATTAAAATATTTTGTAGATTTTCAGTGTTCTCCTTTTACAAAGTATTATTTAAAACAACTGAGGTTTTAAACAGAATAAACCCTAGGCAAGCAAGACTCCAACTTTTGTGTTTGCTTATTCAATTTAAAAACTGATTCACCTTAAATCATATGAAAGAAAAAGCAATTTAAAAAAAAAATAGATGCCCTATTTGTCTAAGGAAATGTAATTTTCCCACTATTCACATCATTAAAAAAAACCCTGAAGTAGTCCAATAGTAAATCTAGACTTCAGGAACTGGCCTTTATAATCCTCTAGATGTTTTATGTTCAGTTTAATGCACTACAAACATGCATTTTAAATTAACACTATTAGAGCTTCTGCCTATAGTGAAATTTCAAGGCTCCATGTGATAATTGAAATATAAAAGCTACCAACACCCAACCTATTCAAATTTCAATCCTACATCACCACTTTACTGGAGAAGTCAAATAGATGTTATCCAAGGCCACTCAAAAAAGATTATCTCCTTCTCTACTGCATTTTATCAGGGTCCAATCCTCAAATCCCTAAAGTCCTAAAAAAGCAAGTGTGGATAATTATGTATAAGTTAGCTTTTTAGGATCGGACACAAAATATGGAGCAACTGTATTTCCTGACTATGACATTTATACAATTCAGAGGATTGGAATACACTTTTCATTCACATTAAACAAACAAATAGACCAAATATCATTAATAGTTCTTTACAATTTTTTTTCTGCTAAGTTAGTCTTCTTTAGAACATAAGAACGGCCGTACTGGGTCAGACCAAAGGTCCATCTAGCCCAGTATCCTGTCTACCGACAGTGGCCAGCACCAGGTACCCCAGAGAGGGTGGACCGAAGACAATGATCAAGCGATTTGTCTCCTGCCATCCCTCTCCAGCCTCTGACAGAGGCCAAGGACACCATTTTATCCCCTGGCTAATAGCCTTTTATGGACCTAACCTCCATGAAATTATCTAGCTTCTCTTTAAACTCTATTATAGTCCTAGCCTTCACAGCCTCCTCTGGCAAGGAGTTCCACAGGTTGACTACACGCTGTGCGAAGAAGAACTTTCTTTTATTAGTTTTAAACCTGCTCCCAATTAATTTCATTTGGTGTCCTCTAGTTCTTCTATTTAGGGAACTAATAAATAACTTTTCTTTATTGGCCCTCTCCACACCACTCATGATTTTATAAACCTCTATCATATCCCCCCTCAGTCTCCTCTTTTCTAAACTGAAAAGTCCCAGTCGCTTTAACCTCTCCTCATATGGGACCCGTTCCAAACCCATAATCATTTTAGTTGCCCTTTTCTGAACCCTTTCCAAGGCCAAAATATCTTTTTTGAGGTGAGGAGACCACATCTGTACACAGTATTCAAGATGTGGGCGTACCATAGTTTTATACAGGGGCAGTAAGATATTCTGGGTCTTATTTTCTATCCCTTTCCTAATAATTCCTAGCATCCTATTTGTTTTTTTGACTGCCGCTGCACACTGCGTGGAAGTTTTCAGAGAACTGTCCACGATAACTCCAATATCTTTCCTGATTTTTCGTAGCCAAATTAGCCCCCATCATACTGTACGTATAGTTGGGGTTATTTCTCCCGATGTGCATTACTTTACACTTACCCTTATTAAATTTCATTTGCCAGTTTGTTGCCCAATCACTCAGTTTGGTGAGATCTTTTTGGAGTCCCTTTGTATAGAGGACAATACGTAAGCACATGCATATATTACTTGTATTATTTCAAGGTATCATACTTAGGAAAATGGGTTTTTTTCTATTACTCAAACTTCCATTTGTGTGATAATCAAATGTATCTAAGTACAAAGAAGGGCTGTATGTTATTAATTTAAGAGAGAATTGACACGAGTTTTACAGGCTGTTCCCCATTTTTATTTAAATATAAATATAAATAAAAATGTACTGCATTCCTGGCTCTTAAAGCTTAATACTAAAAGATTTAAAGAAACACTTATGTTCAGCACACAAAACACAACCACTATTGTTCTCATACCAGTTTTAGCCCAGAGCATTACAACATTTAAGAACCACAGCCTGCAATACGGACTTTTAAGGAAAGTTGTAACATAACCTTAACCATAGCAGCGAACTGCAACCTAATCATAGTGTTTTACAACTTTAACTGCAATATATGAAAAAGGTGCTAAGTAGACCACTCAAAATTAGACTTGCCACATGCCATAGGCCAGTGTTTCCCAACTGGTGCTCCATGGAACCCTGGGGTTCCACAAAGTGTGAGTAGGGGTTCCGCGAGGAGCCGGCACTCTCCCTCCCCCTCTGAAAGAGAGCGCACCGGCTAGCCAGCTTCTTAAAGAAGCAGCACACTTGTTTCCCCTTCCTCCCTGGTGACGCAGAGGCATAGCGAGGCGGGGGCAGAGGGGAACAATTGCTCCCAGATGGCACACTAGTGGGTTGCCAGACAGGGATGACCCCACGTGACCCACAGCGGAGAGGGAAGCACTTCCCCTCCCCAAAGGAGCTGGCACACGCTGCCTGAACAGCTGGAGCTGTGGCACCTGGTAACTCAGTTCTGTGGCCTTTCTGCATGGGGGTGGGAGGGGAGGAAGGAAGGGGGAAGAGGGTAGGAGACCCAGGTCTAAGCAGCTCCGACTGTGCAGGCAGCACTCTCTGCCTTGGGACTCCCTGCACCCCTCCTCCCCCTCCCTCCTGCACCCCTCCTCCCCCTCCCCCCTGCACCCCTCCTCCCCTTCCCCCCTGCAGGACAGCATCGAGGAAGTAAGTTGTTAGAGTGCAACAGCCCCTGCTGTTCAGGTAGTGTACACGCCAGCTGTTTGGGGAGGGGAAGTGCAGTCGCACACTTCCTGGAACCTAGGTGCACTGCAGGATTGCCAGGTACTGGTCTCAGCTGCCCCTGTTCAGACCCCCCCCCCATGAGTACCCTGTCCCCTGCCCTCACCAGCACTGTCCCCAGCACCCAGCAGCACCCTATCCCCGGCCCCAGCACCCTGCCACCCACCCCAGCACCCTGCCACCCATCCTAGCACCCAGCAGCACCTTGTTCATTGTCCCAGCACCCTACCACCCACCCCAGTGCCCAGCAGAACCCATGTCCCTGACCGCAGCATCTGCCCCAGTACCCTGCCACCTGTGCCAGCATCCTGCCACACAGGAGCACCCTCTCTCGGGCCCCAGCACACACTAGCACCCTGTCCCCACCAGCACAGTTAGGACCACATTCGTGAGGCTTGGGGGTTTTGGAGGATTTTTTTTGCATCTCACTTGTGTGGCCCCAATTGACTTTTCTTTGGGTCAAGTGACCCTTGACTCAAAACAGGTTCCCCCACCCCTCCCATAAATAAAGAATGCTAAAACCTTTTGAGTTTGACATATTTTATTTAAAAATGAAGCCTGGCCAACAAGCCCCCAATTGGGGCCAAATCCCCATCTCACTGCAGCATCATAACACTCCTGACCCCATCATACACTGGAACCCAGTCCTGAGCCTCTTACATCCCCAAACTCCTGCATCCCCACATCCTCAGTCTTCTGCCCCAACACTCCTGCACCATCCACACAATACAAATCTGTGTGCTGAGCCCATCATACTCACAGCCTCATTGCCCTGGGCCCCTCACATATCCAAACTCCTGCACCCTCACATCCACAAGCCTGTGACTTGCTCAGCACCCCAACCTTCCACTTGAGCCCAACACTCCCCAGCCTGGAGCCCCCTCCCTGAGCCAGCATCCCCTTCTCCTGCATCCAAATTCCCTCCCACAGCTTGCACTTCTCACCCCTTCCCACACCCAAATCCCTCATTCTCACCCCAGAGCCCGAATGTGGTCCTAACTGTGCTGGTGGGGACAGGGTGCTAGTGTGTGCTGGGGCCCAAGAGAGGGTGCTCCTGTGTGGCAGGATGCTGGCACAGGTGGCAGGGTACAGGGGCAGATGCTGCGGTCAGGGACATGGGTTCTGCTGGGCACTGGGGTGGGTGGTAGGGTGCTGGGACAATGTAAACTTCCAATAATCTGGCACCTTTGGGACCCAGGGGATGGCAGATTATCAGAAATGCCGGAGTATCAGGAGGTACTCCGGAGGGGGGGGGCTATAAACGGTCCAGGAGGGGGGGTTGCGGGGGAAGCCCCACGCAGCCACCGGCAACAGGCCAGCTGGGGCTGCAAGCGGCAGCGGCGACATAGGGAAGCAGCAGGGCAGAGCAGCGGGGGTGCTGCCAGGTTGGTCCCGCAGCTCCACCCCTCTGCCCCCAGCTTACCCAAGTCCACCGCTAGTCAGTTTCAGCAGCAGCGGACTTGGGGAAGCCATGGGGCAGAGCAGCTGGGGTGCTGCCGGGTTGGTCCCGCAGTGCTGTCCCTCACCTGAGCGGCACTGCGGGACCAACCCGGCAGCACCCCAGCTGCTCTGCCCCCCAGCTTCCCCAAGTTCACCGCTCGTCAGTTTCAGTAGCAGCAGACTTGGGGAAGCCGAGGGCAGAGCAGCTAGGGTGCTGCCGGGTTGGTCCCGCAGCGCCACCCCTCACCCCCCAGCTCGGCGCCTGGCAACACCCCAACTGCTCTGCTCTGCAGCTTCCCCAAGTCCTCCTCGTCAGTTTCAGCAGCGGGAGCAGCGCAGGGCAGAGCAGCTGGGGTACTGCCAGGTGCCGAGCAGGGGGGCAAGGGGCGGTGTTGCAGGACCAACTGGGCAGCACCCCAGCTGCTCTGCACCTCTTCCCAAAGTCCGCCACTGGTCAGTTTCAGCAGCAGCAGCAGACTTTGGGAAGCAGCGCAGAGCAGTTCCAATTGTCTGGCTGGCCAGAGCACTTCTGGGTTCCAGTTGGTGCCAGACTATCGGGAGTGCCAGACCACTGGATGCTGGACAATTGGCGTTTTACTGTATATCTTTCTACTAGGTCACAGTGAACTAGGCTATCCCTGGCTCTGCCACTGACATGCTGAGGGATATTGGTCAAATAATTTTACCTGTCAGATTCCCAATCTCTAAAACGGGGAGAGACGTAAAGGGCTTTGTCATCAACTGATGAACAGCGCTACAGAAGAGCTAAGTATTATTACCTAATTAGAGCAACATATCAACTGTAAACCTATGTGAGAACTGCCCACTAATTAGGGATGTTAAAATGTGTTTATTTAAGTAAATGTGTAACCACTGACAATTTCAGTGGTTATACGTGGGAGGGTGGCAGCTTCTCCAGAGCCAGCTCCCCATGCACACTGGCTCCCTGTGCACCCTGGCTCCCACATACCTGCTCCCTCCCCACCCACTGCTGCTTCCGATAAAGAGGCAGCCGAATCAGGGCACGAGAGACTTGCATGTAACCTTGCACATTAACCGATGAGCCTGGCCTCATCGGCTAACTGTGTACGTGGCTGCATCCTTATCACTACTACAAATATTTCTCTGCTAAAAAGCAAAAAAAAGACCACAAATAACCACTAAAACATTCTTTGAAACCTCATTAACAAAGAGTTAGTTATGCTGTGGTATCTCATGTCCTCCCAGAACTTCAAATTAATTGTTGAAAACCTTTGAAATCCAGAAATTGAAGAGTTCAGGCATTTCCAACTTCAACTGCTGAAAACCAGGAAGCAATATAAAACCAACACAATCATAACTCTGCTGTCTTAGAGCAATGACCCAGTACTCCCATTCTACACACACTCCCATTCTGCCTCTGGAGATGGATCACAACAGTCACAGAACAACCACAGCACAGAGTCTAATACCCATTCTTTGCCAAAGCAAAGTTTGTGTTCAACTGAGCTGTACTAAACAGGAGTTACCTGCATGTGTTCTACACTCAATTACTGAACCTAATTCTCCAGAACAACCCTAGGCTTGCTAAATCTGACACACACACACACACACACACACACACACACACTTATAACCTATTCACTTTCACTGCCAGATTCTATCTAATATTATCATTTCATTTACCATTCATTAAGCCCACAGATCACTCATATCCTACCTCACAGGTGACAATGCCCATACTAAAATGGCTCCTGTGCACTACTGCTACTCAACCTACATAATTTAGCACTGAAATGAAAAATACTGAATTCTTCAAACTACATGTCCACCCCCTTCATCACACACATGTTGGACTCAGACCCTCACAGAAGGCCAACCTCCTCCTCAGGTCTCATCATATCACAATCACAGACCTGCCAAGATACTCCTTCTAATCCCTCCTCCATTCAATATGGCTATACCTAGCATAGTGAACATATCTGGAACAGCTATTACCAGCTCCAGGACAGCAGTGTAGGGTTAGCTCTATCTCCTGATTTTCAGAAGCTGATATCTGAAATACTTAACTTTTCAATTTCTTTCCTGGTTTTATGGACTTGATGTTCTGGAAAGGAAAAAGACAATCTATAGGTAATCTGACCTTTGCATTAAATTTAGTCAGGATAGTAGTAAGCAACATTTTTCTGCATTCTAATATTAGGTTTCAGAATACAATATTTAAAAAAAGTTATGCTACTAAAAGCCTATTATATCCTGAACTCAGAGATCTAGAAACCTGTGTAGTACTCATACCACAGCAAAGTCAGTGAAAAGATATATATGGCTTTAAAAGTTCAATGCATTCAGAGCATCAAGCCAAATTACCAAAACAGAAGATGCAAAGTACACTACTTCATATCATCAACTAGCATGTGCGCCATTTCTACCATCCTCCATCAATTAGATTAAGAATTACTGACAACTGTACAGAATTTATAGTGGAAACGTTTGCTACTGAACCCTCATTTCCCTAATGAAGACATCAAAGTACATGACACTGATCAGTTAAGTACCACAAACCTCATTTAACAATATAAAGATCATCCATGTAAGTACTTTAAAAAAAATACATTTTAGTCTCACCATTTCCCAAACAAGAGGGGGAAAGAGAGAGAGCACAGTAACCAGAAAGAGTGGATCACAAAAATTCTGCAAAATCCTACATTTCCCTTCCGAAAAAAAATCATACAGAGATGAATTAACTTAAGTCTTGTTTCATAAGCTTAGAAACAAAATGAAAAAACATAATATGCATATTATAAGATATGGGACAATATTTTTTTTTAAAACTCTTAACTCTAAGAATGATATCACGTGACCTCTAATGTAATGGCTTAACCAAAGTTGCATAGGTAAAGGAGAGAAATTAACACAACTCTGTAAAGTGAATCTAAAAAATTAACATATCATTTGGACATAAAGTAACCGTGGCATCTTTTTTTAAAACTGATTTTGTGATTGCTATGGGAATAAGCCTAGCTTTGCTGACATAACCATTTCAGCTAGAACTTTGAAACAAAACACACACAAAAACAGCCCACAAGCAGACATAGGACAATGCCAACTCTTTTGTTTGCATGTGAAAACAGAGTAGGCATTATTCCAGATGACAAGGCACATGCAGATCACAAAGTTTAATAAAGTCACAAACAACATAATAAAGTTTAATAAATAGGCCACAGTATTCTGTGCCTCCTGAACTATGGATACAGAATTTAAGGCATAGTCCCTCCAAATGGGTAGGCCTAGGCTTATCAGTTAATCTACTTCAGCGTTTCTCAACTTTTTTTAAAAAAAATACATAAAGTACCCCTTCCCCCCAAAAAAACAACAAAATTATAAGTACCCCCCAGTAACTACAGTCTTCAGACACACAACATTTTTTTTCTATCGTTGCAACACATTTGTTTAAACAACTTAATTGTAGCCAGGCGAGCGATGAAATTTTTGGGTGTAAAGAGTACAAAAATAATAAAGTGCTGTGAAAAACAAAAATTCAGTTTTCTCCAAATTTCAGTTGTGTTGATGTATCCACCCACCCCTCCAGACTTCTGTCGAGTACCCCCAAAATACTCATGCCACTGGTTGAGAAACACTGGATCTAGTTGACTACCCACAATTCTCTCCCCCCTTGCTGCCTCTGTATCAGAGACAGCGGGGGAGACGGCGGGAGCCAACTTAAAAGCCAGTTCTCCCCCCCCCCCCCAGCACTAGCTCTCTGGCGCCATCTGCCCACCCACAACCCATGATGCTGCTCTATTCGCAGCAGGGGACGGAGGTTGCTTCACAGCAGCAGCCTCTATCGTAGTGAGCTTGTTCCTGCCATAGATGGAGGCTGGTCCCCAGCAGTTGCCCTGTCTGTGGGGGGAGGGGGAGTCTGAGCTTCCTGCAGACAGAGACTGGAACAGTCTCTGTTCATAGGGAAGTCCAGATTCCCCACGGAAAGGGGCTGCTGCTGGGGACCAGCCTCTGTCCGTGGGGAGCTAGGACCCTCTCAGACGCGGGCTGCTGCCAGCCCACACTGCTGCCTCTCTATTAAGGGCAACACCACCGGGTCACGGGCAGACGGTCTGCAAAGAGACCTGGTTTTTAAACTGGCTCCCCCTTGTGGACCAGCTCCCACATGGCACCTCCAATACAGAGTAAGCAGCACAAGTTGGCAGGGGCTCCCAGGAGGGGGACCGGAGTAGTGCACTGGCTTCTGTCCCACCCCCGGGGACTATAGAATAGTCAACTAACCATTAAGAATTCATGTGGTTAATCGATTATTCTATTACCCGCTATCTAACATCCCTAATGAGCAGCAGACCACAAATTGATTTCTGCTTAATCCCAGGGATTATCTCCCTGTTTTTGATTTGGTCTAACAGGTTTGATCCAGTCTGTGATTGCTTTAACTTTGCTTTCTTTGATTTTCCTTCCATAGCACCTTTCTTAGTCACTGAGAGTGTCAAATTCCGTCTTTGACAAGCAAGAGCAGGTGGCATTTTCCCATGGGAATAGAAAGCACAGTAACAAAAATTTTCAGCAGGTACATATTTATATTGGGGGGGCAGGAGGAGTCATCTACGTGCATTTCAGGGACAGATGGGAGCTAGTGCACACAATAAGCAGATGTGAAGTCCTCCCCCTTCCCCCGCAATGTAAAAGCCAGCTCCCCACAAGCACTGGCTCCTGCCTGCCCAACCCACCATGCTGCTGCCTCTGATACAGAGGCAGCAGCTCAGGGAGTGGAGGCTGTGTGTAACCATGAAGGTTAACCAAGGAGCCCAGGCTCATCGGTTAACCATTTACATTTACTCTATCACTTGCCTAGCTAATACAATGTGTTCAGGATACCTGGTCATCTTTGTACTACAAAAAAAAAAAAAAAAAAGTGTGAAACTAGAAAAGGAAGGGGGACTGAGGTCTGCAAAAATGCAGTTGAACATTCTATCTGTTGTAAACACAATTAACATAAAGATGAGCAGAATTGAGTTTATACTTCAGAACAGACTGGAACTGTTCTTCAGATTTGATTCATATATGAACTGTCTCTTTTTGATGATTTAGCTGTGTTTTCTATGTTTATTAATCTGACATCTCTAATTGATAACCTAACTCAAACCACTAATAATACAGGTTGGATCTCCCTGGTTCTGCACCCTCAGGACCTGACTGGTCCCAGATAAGGGATTTTTCCAAACCAGGGTAGGTCATTTCAGCCACTCCCCCGCCCACTTCCTGCTTTTCACTCACCTCCCTGCAACCCAGCTGAGCCACATGCCAATTCCTGGTGCTCTCCCAGCACAGCTGAGCTGCATGCGGGCTCCCCAGCCCAGCTGAGCCACATGCCAGCTCCCTGCTCCCCACAGTCTAACTGAGCCGCATGCTGGATCCTGGCTTCCTCACAGTCCAGCTGAGCCATGTGCAAGCTCATGGCCCTTCCCAGCCCAAATAAGCCACATGTTGGCTCCTGGCACCCTCCCTCCTCCCACAGCCCAGCTGAGCTGCGCGTCAGCTCCCTGTCCCTCCTGAAGCCCAACTGAACTACACACTAGCTTCTGCCTCCCTCCTCACAGCACCAACTGAGCTGCGCCCAGACTCCCAAGCCCTCACCACACTTCATGATTATCCCACTACACAATTTTTAACTAGTGTGGACAGGAGTCATGTAATGGATTACACCAAGTGATACCTCAAGCCAACACTGCATTATTTGTTATACAGAATCATAGAATGCTAGAACTGGAAGGGCCCTTGAGAGGTCATCGAGTTCAGTCCCCTGCCTTCATGGCAGGACCATGCACCTTCTAGACCATCCCTGATAGATGTCTATCCAACCTGCTCTCAAATACCTCCAGAGATGGAGATTCCACAACCTCCCTAGGCAATTTATTCCAGTGTTTAACCATCTGACAGGGACTTTTTCCTAATGTCCAACCAACATAAATCTCCCTTGCTGCAGTTTAAGCCCATTGCTTCTTGTCCTATCCTCAGAGGACAAGGGGAATAATTTTTCTCCGTCCTCCTTGTAACACTCTTTTAGGTATTTGAAAACTGCTATCATGTTCCCTCTCAGTCTTCTCTTTTCTAAACTAAACAAATCCAATTCTTTCAGTCTTCCCTCGTATCTCATGTTCTCTAGACCTTTATTCATTCTTGTTGCTCTTCTCTGGACCTTCTCCAATTTGTCCACATCTTTCCTAAAATGCTCCAATTGAGGCCTAATCAGCACAGAGTAGAGCAGAAGAATGACTTCTTGTGTCTTGTTCACAACACTCCTGTTAATGCATCCCAGAATCACATTTGCTTTTGTTGCAACAGCGTCACACTGTTGACTCTCATTTAGCTTGTGGTCCACGATGACCCCTTTCTGCAGTATTCCTTCCTAGATAGGAAGGCTCTGTAGCACCCTGAATGCTTAACTGGGTGCTAATGTAATACAAATAGATTCTACTGTAAAAACTGCAAAACAATAGTACAAAAGCAAAAACGATGCCCTTGAACTCTGAGGTTTTGCTTTTCCCAACAGAGATCCTAGGCTAGGGCTTCCATAACAATTCTTATTTCTTGCATTATCTTTCAAACTATAATTTAACTGGAAAATACTACTTTTAAAATAGCAGAGAAAAGAAAACAGCATGTTCTGTCTTCATGTATATATTATTTATAAGCAGAAATAAAAACAGGCTATAAAGAGCATGGAAAAGCAAACAAGGCAGTTGGAACTGAATAATACTGAACAAAATAATTCTAGGTACAGCAGACAAATGATTATTTTGGATCAGTGAATTAAAATACTAGTTTTTTCATTATTAATTGTATGTTGGAGAGAAAATATGAGCTATGTAAACTTACACCTCAGCAAGTAAATTCTGACCTAGCAACTCTCAAATCTGCTTAAAATGAAATACTGTTGTAGTCATCCAGCCCAAATTAAACTAGCTAGAAGTCAAAAACAGAGACAGAACAAAAGTAGCATTGCCTGGGGAAGGGGAGAGATTTGACCTTATTTTTCAAATTAAACTAACCTTGTTCTTGCCACAGAGGCCAACGGCTAAATTTGTTCTCTTGTCTCTTGTAATACAGCAGTATCAGGAAACAAAATATAGTCATACCAAAAGTGTGACATCTCAGAGTAAAAAAAGGCAAATTGGTATTATCGATCAAAGAGCAGAGGAATTACCTTAGACAATTTTCAGAGGGGCAGCTGTGTTAAACAACAAGCAGACCTTTAAAAACAACAAGCAGACCTGTGGCACATTAGGTATGTCTACACAGCACCGTTATTTCGGAATAACTGACATTATTCCAACGTAACATAATGTGTGTCTACACTACAAACCTTTATTTCAGAATAATGTTGAGCTGGAGGACTTCTTACTCCGACTCATGGTAACCCTCATTTTACAAGGAGTAAGGGAAGTTGAAGGAAGAGCGTTCTTCCTTTGACTTCCTGCTGTGCAGACAGCACCAAAAGCTGAGTTAAGCTATTTCAACTTAAGCTACGCAATTGATGTAGTTGAAGTTTCATAGCTTAATTTAACTTTAGCCCTGCTGTGTCAACATACCCTTAGAGACTAACAAAGATACATATAAAAAATAAGGTCAAGCGTCCTCCACTTGCCCCAGGCAATGATACTTTTGTTCTGTCTTTGTTTTTGACGTCTAGATAGTTTGTACTTTAATTTGGGCTGGATGACCACAACATAATTTCTTGTTAGTCTCTAAGTTGCTATAGAACCAGTGTTCCCTCTAAGATTTTCCAGGCATGAGCAAAGTGAGTTTTGTCTTGTGCACCAACAATGAAGTCATGGGTGCTTGCTCAGATGTGCACCACTATGGCACCCATCAGTGGCACTGCTCCCAAAAGACTCTCCCAGCACAGAGACCCCAAGCCCAGTTCCCAGGTTATGCCTCCCCACCTCCCCAAGTGAGACTCTCCCCTCCTCCCTCTCTCCTCCCCTGGGAGCACTGCTCCCAGGGCAGCCTGTGAGCAGGGTAGGGACTGCCCCAGGCTACTCCTTGCAGAGCTGGCTGTGAGTCCCCACCTGAGACAAGGAGAAGCTGCTGCCAGCACCCAGGGTTTGCAGTGAATGAGGCTGCGACGTGACGGGAGGGGGGGTGCAGAGAACTCTGAGGGGTGAAAGAGATGCAGGAGGAAAGGAAAGATGTGGTCACCCCAGGAACAGCTGAACCATAGCCCGGCTCCAGCTTTGGGCAGCCACCACATGGACCCACCCAGGGAGCAATCGGGCAGCCACGACAGGGCCTTGGCCACGCGAACAGCTGAGCCCCCCGATTCTTGCACCAAACCTTCCACCAGCGGCTTACCTTCCAGGAAGGTGATTGCTACTGTACCTCTCTGCTGAGGAGATGGGCGGGATTCAAGTTATTTGTGCACACCCATGTAGGCACGCATCTTAGAGGGAACAATGCAGGGGATCACTCCAGCCTGGCTGACACAACACAGGCGCCCATCCTCAGCCCCACATTGGGGCTGGTTCTCGCTCTACTGCTGGTACCTGGCTCCAAGCCCCTGCCGGAGCAGTTCCTACCTACAGGGTGCCCAGGCTCACCACAAACCAAGGCTGCTCCAGATAAGAGCAGCCTCTGTCTGCAGCGGGCCCTCTGCAGAGCTGTAGCAGTGCCCTGCTCACTGAAGGCGGGGAGTAGGGATGTTAAATTTTGATTAACTAATCGAATAGCCAATGGGATTGCCATCAACTATTTGATTAGTCAATAAGATCTAGCACAGTGTTCGGCCTTTGAAATGTATAAGAGCCCCAGTAGGGGGTCTTGTGCATTTCCAGAATTGAAACGCTGCGTGGAGCTTGGGGCTAGTGCAGAGTCCCACTGATTCCCGGGCTCCATGCGGCACTTCCTTTTGGGGGGGAGGGGCAGGGAGTGTACAACAACCCCTGTGTGGGCTCTTGTGCATTTCAAAGAGGGAGTGCCACATGGAGCCTCAGGTCAGCGGGGAACTCTCCGCTGGCCCCAGTCTCCAAGTGGTGTTCCAACTTTGAAATGTACAAGAGTGCCTGGTGGGGCTCTTGTACATTTCAAACCAGAAGCGCCACATGGAGCCGGGAGTCAACGGGGGACACAGAGTACCCCGCTGGCCCCAAGCAGCACTTCCTCTTTGAAATGCACAAGAGACTCAGTGGGGACTATTGTACATTTCAAAGTTGGCCGCCGCTGCGCCCCTGGCCCTCTCCCATGATGCTGGAGGGAGCCAGCTTTTAAGCCAGTTCCCTCAGCAACCTCTCCTCTCACCCCCCCCCCCCTTGCTGCTTCTTTGTGATAGAGGCAATGGGGATGGGGAGAGAGGGGAGAAGAAAACAACTAGTCGCTTACATTCCTAGTGAGAAGCTGCTCCCCACTCGGTTTACCAAGAACTGGTAAGCATTATCCATTTAGGGTGATATTTACCGGTTAACCTTTCATATCCCTATCCCATAATACGTGATGCACATACAAAACATGAGTAAAGATGCCAACAGAATATACACAATATATAATAAAATGGAATGCTTAGAAAGAATAAAGCACATAAACAGTAACTTTGATGAAAAACTGTTATATAGACTGTATGCCATTTTAAAAAGCAAAACTCTAGTCCTGTACAAATTGCACTTCTAACACAGAGAAGTAAGCAGAAACATGAATGAATTAGTATGGTCCAAATATTACTTCATTATGGTGTAAGAATACACCAGCATACTTTGTTGGCAGTTACACTAGGCTCTCCTCCTTCCTCCAGAAGCTCACTCAGGGGATGAATTTCTCCCATCAATTGCAATCATATCAGCTTTCTTCATTTCTACCTTCCTCTGCTATCACCCAGTGAAAACCCTTTTGCTGGAGCAGGACTATCAACAGCAGAAGTCAGCCAGGAAATCACCAGCATATTTGTGCATTTCTAATATGGCCATCACAATTGAACTGATTCAGAAGAGATAAAGATTGTAGTTTTTAAATTTCCACATGCACTAAATACACATCTACCATACTTTGAAGGAGTTATTAGTGAGCGAATGCCAAATTAGTAAAACAAGCCCTAGGTATTAATACAACAGCTAGGTGGGCTTGTTACTTTAAATTACCAAACATTTAAACTTAATTCCATCTGTGAATTCTCCTCACTTATATTAAAGAAAGTATACAGATAGTAAACATGTTCAAGTTTTCATGGCAGGACCAAGGAAATACACCTTGGCAGTGCTTTACAAGCTCTTATGTTAAATTTTTCTGAATTCGCTTTTTCCTGTAATTTGACAGCTCTATTAGACTTGCATCAAATATTAACTATATTAACTATTAAAATTCATCAAGTGCTTTAAAGACTAACAGAGCTAGTAGTATTTAATAGTAGCTATCAGAATGTAGGTCTACACCAGTGTGTGTGTGTACACACGTATCCACTGAAAATTGCAGTGAATACACATTTACCTGTGGGGGGAGGGAAGAAGGCAGGAGCCAGTGCTCACAGGGATCCGGCTTTTAATCTGGCTCTCCATGAGCACTGCGTCTCATTTATATCATAGACAACAGCATGAGGGGAAGGGGAGCAGGCAGCTCCACAGAAGCAGCTTCCTGCATGTATCAGTTCCTGCTTGCCTGCCCACATTGCTGCCTCCAATACAGAAGCAGCAGCATGGGAGGACAGTCGATTTGGACAGTCAGCTCCCCACATGCACTGCATCTGCCCCCCATCACGGGGAGAGGGGGGCAGAAGAGGTGACGGCCTGCACGTAACCAAGAAGGTTAACCGAGGAGCCCAGGCTTATCAGTTAACTGTGTTCTTGACTACACTGTCACATCCCTAGTCTACACTTCAAAGAAAACCCCACAATATACTCTCAGAGCCCTGGTCAACTGATTTGAACTCAAGGGGCTCAGGTTGCAAGGAGAAAAATAACAGGCAAACATTTATGCTTGGGCTGGAGCCTATGCTCTGAAACCCAGCAAGCAGAGAAAGTCTTCGAACACAAGCTCCCATCCAAGCAAGCATGTCTAGACTCATTTTTAGCCCTTCAGCCTGAGCTCTGCTAGCCGGAGTCAACTGACCTAGGCTCAGACTCCATGTCACAGGTTTCTCTTTGCAGTGAAGACACTATAAATTACTTATATAACTACCATCATATGTGACTGTCTCACAATTGTTAATGAATTTATCTTCACAACACCCCTCTGAGATAGAAGAGTTTTGTTGTCACTCCCCCCCTTTCACAGAGAACTGAAGAAGAAAGACTAAGTGACTTGCCCAAAAGTCACACAGGAAGAGTGGGAAACCCAGGTTTACTGAGATTCAGACTTCCTCCCTAAACACTGGGCCCTTCTTACTCTCCTGTAAACTTCAAAGTTCAAATTCAGTAGTAATTTTATTTTTTGTTACAAACACACACAAAACCTCTCTCAAGAGATAATTTTCCATCACAAACAATCCTTCCCACACATCAGTTTGGATACTTTGTTCCCTAGATTTAACTGGAATTGTATATTAATGCTGTAAAGCATCAGTGAAAAGTGTTAGTTTTGCCATACACATAAGTATTGTTGCAATCAAGACACATCCACGAGGATACTGTCATCTGTGTTAATAGTCAGGGGTATTTAAGAGCTTTAAAAAAAAAAAAAAAAACACCACCACACACACAACCAACCCCACACAGTTCTTGCCAACTAGCAAACCCTGATGAAACCAGACAAGGTTCAATGCAGCATAGTAACAGGTCATCTTCCACAAACAAAGCTCAAGGTCCCATACTTCATTAAACAGTAAAAAGTAAATGTTATTTAACAGGTACAAGAAGTATTTGGATTTCTCCCAAGTTACTGGACTATTTTACCAGAGACAATGCTTAGCAAGGGAGGTATTTATAAATAGCCCTTCCTTTTACTTGTAAAATTAATGGTGTTCTGTCCTTGACAATCAATAAGCTAAATGAACAGAGTTTGATTTAACCAAGTACACAGCAATGATGAAAAATATTTGTTGTGGGATTAGACAAGGTAAACCTAGTGGCCTGTACAGCACAAAAGCAACAGTAAGATAAATAGAAAAAAATTAACCATTTCATTAATTCAGTCATTTATTCTTTTCTGCAAAACAATGCAACTTTAACTCATATAGCATTTATCATAAATCAAATTCCAAAATACAGAGTTAAACAGCAAAAAATAAATTTACAAGGACAAAGGACGAAATACAGCCTTCAGATGATATCTGGAGGAGCATGAAGACTAACTGAACTACAAAAAGGATATTTCAGACAAATAATTTCTGCAAATAAGATTATCACACAAGAAGTGGAAAGACTGCATGAAACAAAAAAGTCTGAGGAAAAAAAAATCTGTGACAGGAACAATTTCATGAAAGTTTTAAACAATTAAAGGAAATAATTTTGAACTGAATGGATTTGGATAGCTTTTAGAAAAATATATTTTAATGTGAGCAGCAATATCTTGATTACACCAACAAAAGTAATGCTAATGCTGCTGTCAGAGAAACTGACAGGGGAAAACTAAAAATTCAAAGCAGCTTGGGGAAAGGCTCTGAGAGTAGTACGGTAAAACTCCGATGGTCTGGCATCTAATGGTCTGGAACTCCTGATGGTCCGGCACCATCAGGAAACCGGAAGTGCTCCAGGCAGCCAGACCATTGGAGCTGCTCTGCCCCCAGCTTCCCCGATTCAGCCGCTGCTAAAACTGACCAGCGGCTAAATCGGGGACGCCTAGGGCTGAGCACCTGGGGCGCTGCCGGGTTGGTCCCATAGCGCTGCCCCTCGGGGCTGCGGGACCCAACCCAGCAGCGCATCAGCTGTCCCCGATTCAGCTGCTGCTGAAACTGACCAGCAGCTGACTCCAGGAAGCCAGAGGCAGAGCTGCTCTTCCCCGGGCTTCCTGGAATCAGCCCCTGGTCAGTTTCAGTAGTGGCTGACTTGGGGACACCTGGGGTAGAGCAGCAGGGGTGCTGCCGGGTTGGTCCAGTAGCACCGAGGAGCGGCGCTGCGGGACCAACCCGGCAGCACCCCAGCTGCTCTGCCCCAGGCATTCCCAAGAGCAGCTGGGGTGCTGCCAGGCTGGTCTCACCGCACCAAGGGTCGGCGCCACCGGACCAACCCGGAAGCACTCCAGCTGCTCTGCTGCAGACGTCCCAGATTCAGCCGCTTCTGAAACTGGCCAGCAGCAGCTGAATCAGGGACGCCTGGGGCAGAGCCAGACTATCAGAAGGGGGGGCTATGAGGGGTCTGGGATGGCATCCCCCCCACCACAGACCCCTCATAGCCCCCCTTCCGATAGTCCGGCAAATCTGATAATCCGGCACCCCCTGGGTCCTAAAGGTGTCGGATTATCGGAAGTTTACTGTACAAAAAATAAACAAAATTCAAAGTCCACAGAATGTAAAGCCCCTCTAAATGTTAGCTCAAATCATATCCATCTCTCTACCTGAACAAAACATCAACATTTGCTGACATCATCATGGACTCAGAGTCAATTTATTTTTTATGTTGAAACAGTTACTGGCTTAACACATAAGCTAATTAAAGTATGCTTGCCTGTCTAGAAAAGATTATTCAGTTCCAATGAAATCAATAAATGAATTACACACATATTAGCAAAAAAAATGAACGAAACATCAACCTTTGTAGAAAGAAATTGCTTTCATCATAGCTTAAGTCAACCTCTGTGTGTACCTAGAACTCACTAGATAAGAGTAACCTTGAGCTGCAGTTTTCAGGGATTTCACTATTAACCTTGACCAATGTTCCTATTTTGTCAGATGCATAAACACTCAATCACACCACCACATTACATAACAAATCTAAAAATGTACTATTGTCACTTGCTCTCCAAAGAATGTGTTCAGGTATTTGTTCTTGAAATCATTGCTAACCAATAACTTTATAAATCTGGGGGGGGGGGGGGGGGATCTAAAAATATTCTGGGAAAATTTGCAGATGACCACGTAGGGACAAAGAATGGAGATTACACAGGATATGGGGCTACATTACGGAAACTAACAGAAAAGAATTTGGGGATAATCAGCTGAACAGGAGCTCCGAGCATGATGCTATGGCTAGGAGAGCTCATGTGATCCTTGCATGTATGAAAATACTGATAAGGAGTAGGAAGGTACAGGCAGTCCCCGGGTTACGTACAAGATAGGGACTGTAGGTTTGTTCTTAAGTTGAATCTGTATGTAAGTCGGAACTGGCGTCCAGATTCAGCCGCTGCTGAAACTGATCAATTTCAACAGCGGCTGAAACTGGACACCAGTTCCGACTTATATACAGATTCAACTTAAGAACCCCAGGCGTCCCCAAGTCAGCTGCTGCTGAAACTGATCAGCAGCTGATTCCAGGAAGCCCGGGGCAGAGCAACTCTGCCTCGGGCTTCTTGTAGTCAGCCGCTGGTCAGTTTCAGCAGCGGCTGACTTGGGGACGCCTGGGGCAGAGCAGCTCGGGTGCTGCTGGGTTGGTCCAGTAGCGCGGCAGCTCCTCGGCGCTACTGGACCAACCCAGCAGCACCCCAGCTGCTCTGCCCCAGGCGTCCTGATTCAGCCACTGCTGAAACTGATCAGCAGCAGCTGAATCAGGACTCCTGGGGCAGAGCAGCTCGGGTGATGCTGGGTTGGTCCAGTAGCGCCAAGGAGCGGTGCTGCGGGACCAACCGGCAGCGCCCCACCTGCTCTACTACAGGCCCCGGGCTTTGCTCCACGTCTCCCTGGTCTGCTGGAGGGGGGCACTAGCTGTGTCCCCCGCCAGCAGACCAGGGAGACGCTGAACAAAGCGGCGGAGGACCCGGGGCCGGACCTGCGGCGCTTCCAGATCAGCGCCGCGGGTCCGGCCCAGGTCCTCCGCCACTTTGCGCCGCGTCTCCCTGGTCTGCTGGCTCCCCCAGCAGACCAGGGAGACGGGGAGCAGCTTTTCTCGCCCTAGAAGAGGCGGGCAGCGGGACCAGGCGTCTCGCCGCTCCAGTCCTCCGGGGCGAGAAAATCCCCGTTCGTAACTGCGGATCCAACGTAAGTCGAATCCACGTAACTCGGGGACTGCCTGTAGTAGTGGCCAAACCGTCGCTTGTGAGCCACATACAGACTGTTAACGTGCTCCTCGTAAAGCCCCCTCATCCCTTCCCCCATTCTGTACCTACCAGACTGGGATGGGGGAGCTTGGGATCTCTGCTTGCAGCAGGATGGAATGATGGGGGTTTCTACCCAGCAGAGGGAGGGATGTCGTAGGGCTTCTGCACATGGAGTTCAGCATTCCTCCTTTGAAATGTACACGAGCCCCAGTAGAGACTCTTATAAATTTCAAAGGAGGAATGCAGAAGTGCCTATCTACTAGTTGAGTAGTTGATGGAACTACTAGTAAATTAACCACTAGTTAACATCTTTATCCCTGACACCTATGGATTAAAAACATTATCACTCAAGGAATCTGAAAGAAGTATATCTGCCAATTCCTGAAATGACATTCCTGACTAAATCAATGAAAGTAAGGAGAGATGATAAAACACCTGACCAGACATCATAAAAAACTGACCACCATCTCCAACACGAAAGGGAGGAGAGGACCTTAAAAGCTCCAATGACCATTCAACATCCCATCACTTTTGTCTGTTGAAGACTTTGCTAGCCTGGAAATGGCACTTCACTAAAGCTTATTTTTCCCCTTAAAAAAAAAAAAAAAAGATTCCTCCTTAAATATGATGTCAATTTTATTTAGATATTTAGTAACAGCAACCCTCTGATAACAGCTGAATAGATCATGTGCTTCACACATTACCTGTTTCTGAAACATAAACAGGATCCTTCTTAAGAACTTTAACAGGTTTTGAAGAGGATGGTTCTCTCTCTGATGGCTTCTTAGATTTCTTTACCGACTGCCTCTCTTCATCTGAATCTGTATTTGACCAAAGGATGAGTATCATTATCCTCTAAATACATATAGTCTTTAAACAACAGTTCAAGACATCGGTTATAAGAACAAAAGGACTTCCTTTTTCTCTGTATTCTGAGATTCAGCAAAGCAGTACCTCTAATTTAGGAGACTTCTGTTGTGGCCACCATCCTTCAAATAGGACAAGGACTAAATGGGATTTCCTTAAGAAGCCATCAATCACCCAGAGCTTTTGTTTGACAAAAAGCAGCATTCCCTATTGCCTGAACTAAGCATGCTGCTTCTGCTGTAGGACATACCTGGAGCCTAAAACGTAAACTCCAGTACATGACCAAAGGACTTTTTCACACCAATTGGCAGAATGTAGAGGGAGGGAACAGTAGGGGTGTTAGATATCATATAATTGAATAATCATGTAACTGCACCAAATCTTAGCAGTTACATGGTTATTTGATGATATCTGGAAGTGGGACCAGCAGACAGTGTACTCTGGCCCCGCTCCCGGGGAGCCCCCTTCCACCTCATCCTGCTGCCTCTGTTTAAAAAACAGCTCTCAGCACAATCTGGCTCCTGCCTAGCTGCCACAGACAGAAGCTACTCCAGCATCCCGCCTGCCTGCCCTCTCTTCCTCCTGTGCTGCTGCCTCTGATACTGGGTGATGCTTACCAGGTAACAGTTAACTGGTACCTGGGAGCAGCCCCCTGCCTGTGGCCTTCTGTAAGCAGAAGGCTGATCTAGCCCCACTGGACACACCACACTTTGGGCTGGGGCAGGAGCCAGAAGCCCCACACGAAGCCAGGCACGCCAGGAGGGGCCACTGGAGGCAGCATCAGCCAGGGCGAGGAACTGGAAGCATCAGCCAGGAATACAGGGGTTGGGAACTCCATCTTGCTTAATCAGTTAAACCTAAGGTTTAACCAGTTAACGCTAAGGCTACATCTACACTACATGCTTCTTGCACAAGCAGCCTTTTGCACAAGAGTTTTTGCGCAAAAACTTCTTGCACAAGAGCATGTCCACACCTCAAAGCACATCGCAAAAGCCCATGTGCTTTTGCACAAGACAGCATCCACACTGCATGGACACTCTTGTGCAAGAAAGCATGTAGTGTAGATGTAGCCTTAGCGTTAACTGGTTAAGGTTTAACTGATTAAGCAGGATGAATAGCTCTGAGAATGGCCACCAGAGCACCTGTGCTTTTTCTCATAGAAGTTTCTTATGCAAGAAACCCCTTCGGAGTGTCCACACTTGCCTTTTTGCGCAAGAGATGTAGCGCAAAAAGGCGTTATGCCTCGTAAAAGGAGATTTACCTACACCAGCAAAAGCCTTCTGTTCTGCTGTTTAACTGTTAATTTACTTGTGCAAAAGCGCATTTGAGGTGTGGACGCTCCATGGGTTTTTGCACAAAAATAGCTGTTTTTGTGCAAAAACCGTGCAGTATAGATGTAGCCTAAAGGCAGTGCCATCATCTGCAGTAGTGCAGAAGTAAAGGTAGCAGTACCACAAGCCACCCTACAGTAATCTTGAGACCTACCCCCATGACTCCTTTTTGAGTAAGGAGCCCTACAATTACAACACCATGAATATTTCAGATTTAATTAACTAACTGAAATAATTAAATTTACTATTATAGCTTATGGCCATGAAATTGACCAAAATGGGCCATGAATTTGGTAAGGCCCTAGTCATTGTGGACTGTGAGCTAGGAAATGTTAAATTGCAATTAATCAGCTAATCGAGTAGTTGAGGGAATTTCCATTGACTACTTGATTAGTTGATGGGGAGAGGGGTGCTTTCTACCCCTACTGCAGCTCTGTAGTTTAAATGTAATTGGAGCTGCACATGCAGCAACCCAGCTCTTACTACATTTAAACTGTAGAGCCACGGCAGGGTTAGCTCCCGGGGGTTGTGTGAGCCGGGGCTAAGCAGTCCTGGCTTGCGCTGGCCCTGGGAACTAACCCTGCTGAGGCTCTGCTTTTTTAATGTACCGTATATTCCGGCGTACAAGACGACCTCTGATGTTAAAAAACATCCCCCAAAAATCGGGGGTCGTCTTGTACGCCGGATGCCCCGCCGCCGGAGCCCCTCCGCGGCTTTGAAAGCCTCGGGGGAAGCCTGCGGCGGGGCATCCCAGGCGCGCATGGGCTGCCCCCCCGCCGGAGCCCCTCCGCGGCTTTGAAAGCCACGGGGGAAGCTGGCGGCGGGGCATCCCAGGCGCGCATGGGCTGCCCCCCCGCCGGAGCCCCTCCGCGGCTTTGAAAGCCTCGGGGGAAGCCGGCGGCGGGGCATCCCAGGCGCGCATGGGCTGCCCCCCCGCCGGAGCCCCTCCGCGGCTTTGAAAGCCTCGGGGGAAGCCGGCGGCGGGGCATCCCATGCGCGCCTGGGATGACCCGCCGCCGGCTTCCCCCGAGGCTTTCAAAGCCGCGGAGGGGCTCCGGCGGGGGCGCAGCCCATGCGCGCCTGGGATGCCCCCCCGCCGGCTTCCCCCGAGGCTTTCAAAGCCCCGGAGGGGCTCCGGCGGGGGCGCAGCCCATGCGCGCCTGGGATGCCCCGCCGCCGGCTTCCCCCGAGGCTTTCAAAGCCGCGGAGGGGCTCCGGCGGGGGGGCAGCCCATGCGCGCCTGGGATGCCCCCCCGCCGGCTTCCCCCGAGGCTTTCAAAGCCGCGGAGGGGCTCCGGCGGGGGGGGGGGGGGGGCAGCCCAGGCGCTCCTGGCGGCTTTGCTCCCGGTGCCTCTGGTCTGCTGGGGACCATCTCCAGCAGACCAGGGACACCGGGAGCAAAGGAGGCGGAGGGGCGCTGGGGTATAAGATGAAACCCTATCTTTTAATTAAAAAGATAGGGGGTCGTCTTATACACCCAGTCGCCCTATACGCCGGAAAATACGGTACTAAGAGCTTAAAATGCAGAGCCACAGCAGGGTTATCTCCTGGGGGCGGCACAAGCAGGCTCTGGGACCCTGCAACTCTGCCCCTTCATCCACCCCCCTCTTTCCCCCGCACCATGGAGACAGTGCCAGGCACACTGCTGGCACTCAGTAAATTAATGATGTATTGCTAGTTTGCATATACAGGTTGGACCTCCCTGCTCCACCACCTCATGACACCACCAGTCCCAAATGAGGGAATTTTCCAGGTCAGGGAAGGACCATGCTTTGCCCTCCTAACATGCTGCCCCTCCCTGCACCTGGCTCTGCTCCAGCCCCACTACAACTAGGCCCCAGCGCTGTAGGACTTGGCTCAGGCTCCGGCTTTACTTTGCCCTGTCTAGCCAGGGCTTCATGGGGAAGAGGCTCATCAGCTGCTGGTGGTGGCCCCACTGCTGTCCTGCCCAGGGATGGGGCTCACCAGCTACTGCCAACCCAGACTGGGGCACCTTGGTGAAATGGCTCCCCAGCCCCCACTGCTGCCCTGCCTGGCTGGAACTCCCAGCAGGTTCGCATTCCCACAGCCGGGGCTCTCTGATCCAGCAACACTGCTGGTCCTTCCAAACCATGGATATTGCCAGACCAGAAAGTCCCAGATTTAGGAGGTTCATTCTGTACTATATGTTGCATTAAAGACTAATTTTGAAAGCTTCAGAGGAGTAACCGAGTTAGTCTAACTAGAAAAACTTAAAACACAACAAATAGTCTAGTAGCACCTTAAAAACTAACAAAATATGTCGATTGAAGTGGGCTGTACCCACTAATTTTGAAATAAGGATCAGCTTAATATACTATTTCTCTTCATTTTCATGTATATGCAATGACAACATTCTGGCAAGCTTATTTATTTATGGGTTCTGCATGTTAAAAGCATCCCACTGTTTTCTTTTAAAATTAGCCCAACCTTGTACTCTTGAAGCAGCATGAAAGCAAAATCAATCAACAGTCTGCAATGAAAGACACAAACTGTAGGGAGGCCTGCAATCTTTTTTCCAATGTTATAACGCTATGAGGCTTCAGCATTCAGAGGAGGAAGAAATGACAGTAACAATGGGAGAAACCAGAAAGCTTTAAATTTTTTAATACTTAGGGGTTTTTTTAAATCTTGAAAAACTTTTTTATAAACCCTATTCTAATGTGTACTGATTATTCTCCAGATATTGTATAAGAGTGGACTGAGCAGTCCTTTCAATTCAATTTTACTTTTTTCAAAGCATGAAATTTTAAATACGTAAAAGCACAGAACAAATGCTTATCAATGTCTGCATGTCAAGACAGGTACAAATGGACATGCAAGTTAACTTGCAGAAGTAATCTTACAAACCTATTCAATATTAAATATCAGCAATACAGGCCCCGATCCTGCAAATTTTTCCTACATCACCAGACTCCTGTGTGTCTCATACAGAGCTTTACTCAAGCAGATTGGACCTCTGAATTGGAGGCCTTAAAATTGCAACAACAACAAAATGAACTGCCAAGACTCTTAAAATAGAAACCATCCTTTACAGCTACCATTTTGAAAGACACCGAGTAAGCCAGTTCTAGTCTAAAGTTCAGATCTGGGTTTCTCCAATTATTGACGGAGATCTAGTGAAAGTTATTTTGCATACATATGTAGGGTTAGCTTTTTTAACAAATATTACTACAGATGCAATGCTGCATTTTGTGATACTGAAGAGCAACAACATAAGATGTAACTGTTCATAGTGGTAACAGCCAGGCAATGAATGACTCTTGCCACTAAAAACAAAAAGCATAGTGTATTTAAAATGTTTTTATTTGTTCTTCAGCACAATCATCTAAGAGTCTGGGGGGTTTTTTAAGTGTGTTTTATTGAGAGGCAATTACCTGCTAACCCTCAATTTTAACTAGCAGTACTACAAAAGACACAAAGTGGCATTCTAAAGCAGTAAAACATTTTACCTGAATCATAGATTATCCTTTTTTTCTTGTTTGTCTGCTTTCGTTTGGTATCATCTTCATTAGTTGAACTCTTCACCTAGTAGTAAAAGTCCATTATTTACACTATCAAGTTATTTCTATGCTTACAGCTTCTAGTTACTGAACTGCATTACATTAATTTCTAGCAGAAACATAGTAATGTTCATGTGTAAAAATAAATCTGAGAATTTAAACTGTAAGTTTGTACTTAAGTAGCTATAAAACAAATGCAATAAAGCAATGAAAGCTTAAAATTAAAATTATCATACATCATCCTCAAAACCTCTGAAATTTTAAACAGCCTTATGGAATTTGGACAACTAATCTAATCAGAAATAAAACCATCTGGGCACCTGCAGAAATAAATGTACTAGCTAATATATAATTTGTTTGCTCCCTCTTTTTTTAACTACCATAACAAATAGATCTGTGATACCATCTAGTCTAGTTGCCAGTCTGATAGTGGCCAATCCCATACACACTTAAATGGAAGTTGTAAAAAATATTGTAACAAACAACTGTACTGTCATCTGCCTAAATGGGAGCTTTCTTCCTGAACCAGACAAACTGGTGGTTGTCTTCTGACTGACTAGGGACGAATCAGTTCCTGTTAATGGTTAAACTTCCACACAGCCAGGAGCCCTTGGGGCCAGGGTGCCCATTAAACATGTAACTGATGGAACTGTCATCAGCTACACAGTATTTTTTAACCCTTTTTATACCCCTGGGTAGAATGTAGTCATTTATAACTCTTGCGAAAATATATTATTCCTATCTAATGTAAATGTATATGTATCTATTATTCATAGGAAATGTCCAATTCTATTTTGAAATCTACTAAGCATTACACTTGTGAAACCCCTTGTCAGGCCAAGACTTTAACAGAGGTTAAAAAAGGACTACATACATTCATGCAGGATAGATCATGTCTATTAGCTAGAATGGCAGGGATGCTGTCCCTAGCCTTTTTTTGTCAGGGCTAGGAATGGGTGATGGGATGGATCACCTGATGATTACCTTTTCCATTCATCCCCTCTAGAGCACTGAAAGACAGGAAACTGGGCTAGATGTACTACTGGGTCTGACCAAGATGTCCATTCTTATGTACCTTAATTACGTTTTCAGTTCTACAAATTAACTATGGGTTGTATAAGGAAATTCTTTCTTACCAGTTTTAAATTTGTTGCACAGCTCCTTGTTCTTGAGTTATGAGGGTAAAGAGATGTACCAAATTCACCTTTTCTATACAATTTATTATTTTGTATCCTTATCTTCCCTCTCACTAGCGGTCTCTGAGCTAAAACAGTGAATCTTTTCAATCTCTCCTAATTCAGAAATCTTTCCATGCCTCTATTCATTTTTATCACTTGCCTCTGAACTCCCCGCCCACTTTGTTATATCCTTTTGAGACAGAGTTGCATTCTGATTATGCTTTCTACTCACATTAATTACCCTAATGTTAACAATATCCCATTACATACTTTGATTCTGAGCCTATAATGAGCTTCATGTAGGTAGTGCCCTGTACAAAAGTGACAATCTTTTTTCCCCAGGTATCAGACAATCGCAAAAATAGTTTGGAAGCTCAAGAATGGCAGCTTATCTTAAAAATACACCCTACAGACAGCAATATAAGTTATATCAAGGGTGCCTGAGGATGTAAACACAATAAATAAATGGGCATTTGCCTGAACAGAGCTCCTTACATAATCAGGACCTTACCAGAATTTGCTTATATATTTCATAGGATTGTTTCCATGACAGTATCAGAATCTTCCCCGCCCCCCGCAGTACATGGAAAACTAAGTTTTTTATCCTATAAGAAAAGGATGTTACAAGAAGATTGGGATGCAGAAACAGAAGTAACTTCTGCTATAACTTAAATCCAACCTAGAAAATAGTTCTAAGACTAGAGAACTGTGTTTGCTCAGTTTTATTAGCCAAATTTGATTTAGGAAACATATTTCTCCTTTTCCACTTCTCATTGCCACACAAGACATAAACCCCAGCCTAAATGCTCTTCAGAAAGCAGAAATACTGACTACTGTGGAAGACTATGTTATTATAGACAACATTCCAGAGTACCATATTAAAACATACAAGTAAAAATGTTCCCCTGACTGTAAAGACCAATTGGAATTTTGACTACAGAGAAATTACTCAAACATTTATCAGTTGCTTGTGAGAAACCACTGAAAATAACATTTAAACCAAGAACAAGTTGTAAGGAAAGAGCCACAGACTTGAGCAGTCCCATAGCACAGCAACATTCAAATCCAAGCCCAGAATAGCATGCAGCTGAGGAAAACAAACTGACCTTGATTTCCTTGGTTTTCTTCTTCCTATTGGATGTATCTTCTCCATTTTTGGTTTTCTCTGACTTTTTCACTGTCTCACCTTCATGTTTCTTGCCAGTAGATACAACCTCAAAGAATTTTCTGATATCCTAATAAAACGGGGGGGGGGGGGGGGGGGGAGAGGGTTAAAAAGGCAACATACAATACTTCGACCTTTCCCTCCACAAAAGAGCAAGATAATTTTTTTTTAAAAAGCAAATTACTCTCTCAGCAACTCTTCTGCTATTCACTGATATAGAAGTTCGTTTTAATACCTGAAGAACTGAATGTATTCCTGTTTATAGGACTTGCAGATGCAGAGCAACCTTTGTTCAGTTGAGGCACCCATGGCAGCAGCTTTCCTTTCCACTACCGATCATTTCAAGCGCCCACTTTTCCCTTAGTGGAATACCTCTGCCAGCCATTATATTGCAACGTATAACAAAGAGTCACATCATTAACAGGACAGAGGATTAACAAACAGTTGCAAGTAGCACCAAAAATATTCAGTAAACTCTGACAAGTATAACCCAGAGTCTTTTATAGATCAAATGAATAACCTATCTGTAGGATAGAACCTAACAGATGAAACTCCTCAGCAAAACTCATGAATAACTTCAGGATATTGAACAATAGCACCCTCCACCTTTTCACAATCTGGGGGAAATTGGTCATTTCACCATGGCTTTAGCATTAGCAAAGTGTTTGGTATAGCTCTCCAGCAAGCAAGTATCTGATCATTTTTCTCAAGTTCAACAATGTTAATCAACCCACAGATCTCAAAGGGATAACATACTGACGATATTTCCTACCACTATAAGAACCAAAAAAGTGTTCTACCTGCAGAAATAAAAGGTTTGAACCTTAGGAATATCTTGTATGAGCACATAGCTTTCTTAAAAACATAGACCCAGCATCTTTTAAAAGCCCTTAGTATTACTATTTACTTTAAAAAAGAATCATCTAGTTTGTTATACCTGTTTAACATCATTAACTCCAGGTATTGCATCCATTGTAATGGCAACCATTATAGGAGCAGCATAGAATCATTTGGTCTGAATTTATAGCAGGTGGAGGGTGTGGCCTTTGACTATATTCTACCCAGGTAACACCACTGTCTAATTTACCCCCTCTAGAGTTCACCTTAGTTTCCAATGAGTACTAAGACCAATAGTATTTTCTTATGAACTGTGAGTAATGTTAGTTTTGATTTTTAAGTATTGGTCATGCTGTTAATATTTCTGCATATTTTCACAAGCTTGTAGAGCCACTAAGAGACTTATTCTAGATAAGTTTGATATGAAAGTATACTACTTTGGCTCCTTTGTGAGGAGGAGTCAGAAGACAAAATAGAACATGTGATTTGTTAAGTAAGAATTAGCCTTTTTTTTTCCTGATAAAGCCTGTAATTTATTTCTCAGGGTTTGAATGGTAGTCTTGTTTTAGAAGTTTTACTTTAATGAAAACTTAAACTTGTTAGATTTCAATTACAATTAAGATGTTGACTCTTTAAGAAGATGTTTTTGGACTGAAGTAAAGGGGACTATTTCCATAAGGATCTCCCCATGTGTACCTCCATAAAGGGTTGAGACCTAAATAATTAGTACCACTCTATGGCTGTGTCTACATTGGCATGATCTTGCACAAAAGTGGCCGCTTTTG
This sequence comes from Pelodiscus sinensis, assembly GCF_052426305.1. NCBI lineage: Eukaryota > Metazoa > Chordata > Testudines > Trionychidae > Pelodiscus > Pelodiscus sinensis. The sequence continues at coordinate 43,392,960 of NC_143055.1, forward strand.
TGCCAAAACTTGCTGCCTGTCTACGCTGGCCACTAGTTCTTGCGCAAGAACACTGACATCTTAATGTATGAAATCAGTGCTTCTTGCGCAAGAACTATGATGCTCCTGCTCAGGAATAAGCCCTCTTGCGCAACTGCTCTTGCGCAAGAGGCCAGTGTAGACAGGCAACATGAATTTCTTGCACAAGAAAGCCCTATGGTTAAAATGGCTATTAGAGCTTTCTTGCGCAAGAGAGCATCTACACTGGCACGGATGCTCTTGCGCAAAAGCACATCTCTTGCACAAAGGCATATGCCAGTGTAGACACTCTCTTCTGGAAGAGTTTTTGCACAAGAACTCTTCCGCAAAAGAATTCTTGTGCAAAATCATGCCAATGTAGACGTAGCCTATTAGTGGTACTTAGCTATCTTGCCACAAGGGTAATAATGGTAATTTACAAGTTATGAATTTTTACTGTAATTGGATAGTTCTAAAATCTAAAGGCATGCTGTCAACCTCAAACAATGACTGAAGTAGTTTCAAGCACTGCATCTTCCTCTGAATCACGATCACCAATTTTACAGTCTTGTTGATATGTGAAAAATCCACCTACACAAAAAACTTATTACAATGCTGCCTGGGACCTTTGGGTTCAGCCATAATATATTCACTTCTACTACAAACTAATTAGGAGGAAGACATTTCATTTTCACTTTTAAATATCAGTCCTCATAGGTGTGAGTTTAAGTTAGTTTTATCCTTTTAGTTTAAATGTAAAGTTATGTTGGAATAGTTAATGACCTGTTAATGCAGTGGTCACCAACCAGTAGAACAGGATCTACTGGTAAATCTTGGAGCCTCTGACAGGTGATCCTGACTGGTTTGGCCAAGAGGCTATCAAGTGTGGGCACTTCAGCTGCCCCTCCCCCTACTGCTGTGCACCTCTTGCCCTTTGCCTTGGAGCTGCCTCCACCCACCCCTAGGAGCTTCCTGATTGCTGTGCAGTGCAGGGCAGGGGAGGGAGAGCAGGAGTGCTGATGTCAAGGTGCCCCCTCTCTCACTGTATATCCTATCTCCATAGAGCAGAAAGGGGACACAACATGACTAAGTTTGCTGACTGCTTTTGTGAGTGGTACAGGGCTAGGGCAGGGGTGAGCCTACCTTAGCCTCACTGCACCACCACCCAGGAGCCACCTGAGGTAAGCAGTGCCCAGTTGGAGTCCACATTCTGAAACACTAACCCAGTCATGAACCCCCTCATACACACAGGCCCCTGCCCTGGCCCCAAGCACCCCTGCATCCAAACACCGTCCCAGAGCCTACACCTAGAACCCCCTCTGGCATCCTATTGCCTGCCCCAAGCTCAGCTCAGAGCCCCTCTCACTCCAAATCCTTGATCCAAGACCAGAGCCTGTACCCCAAGCCTCTGCCCCAGTATGGTGAAAGTGAGAGAGAATGGGGGAGGGATGGAGTGAGCAGGTGAAAGGCTTTGGAGAAGGGGGTCACACTGTGGTCAGGCAGGACCCCAGCACTGGCTAGACCACAGCAGCCCCAGAGCCATACCGCACCACCATGCCTGTCGGCTGTCCCAGTAAGTCCTTCCATCCTGTCTGCCCTGCCCCCAACAGTTAATTGGTTAAACAATACAATTTTCTTCATCTAACCAATTAACTATTTTGAGGGACATTTACATCCCTGACTCTAGTAATGCATTGATGCCAGTACAGAGGTGCCCTAAGCAAAGTCTACAAAAGACCTAAGCTACAATCCATTGGGGTCATCTTTAGTACATAAGTGTGGCTCAGTGATGCTAATGATTTTTAATAGACAAGAGAAAATGGATTATTTGTCTTTAATGGCTGGGTAAGTGTTCCTGTTTCCATTACTGGTGAACTCAAACAAGCATCTTCTATTCATCCATCAAGCACTGTGCATGCTAATACTACCACTTGTCTTTTGATACTAACCTTATGACTATACTATGCAGTATCTGTAGGCATTTAACTTCAAAATTTGTGTCTGTGTTAACACTATGTTCCATTCTCTTGCTGCAAATCATCTCGATCCCCATATCAAGGCAGAAGAAGCTTTCTTCAATTGTTTAAAATTAGTTTCTCAGCAAATTGCCAAAGCTTCAAGATAATAGCACATAAGCCATCTGAACACACTTTCTGAATAAAGTTAGATTTGAGTGCTTAATTTACCTTAAAGCTACTAAAATAAAAGACTGTACTTGTCCTTCAAGTGTCTTCTGTTTACTATTTTCAGTATTGCTATATTATCCTGCAAACTCCTCAGACATCCCATTGTTTCCAGAGGGAAAAAATAATCTTGTTAAACAACTGGATTGTAGTAGGTGGTGCATCCAAAATTGTTAGACTAAAAAGGACATCACTATGTATGGATAAAGCTCTTACATTATATGAAGCACAAAATTACACTTTCTTCATGCCATATATATCTGTGAATAGCAAAAAAAATAAAAAAAATAGTCCTGGTCTATACTAGACCAGGCAGCTCAGTTTAAAGTAAACAACTCCAGCTACACAAAATGCATAGCTGGAGTTGGCTTACCTTAAGCCGAGCCATGGTGGCTAAGGATGTTAAGGACTAGCTGACTATCTGATAAAAGAAAATGCTTATCGGCCAGTCAGTCAACTAGTCGATTCCGCCCCCACCTTGCTGCCTCTATCAAACAGAGGCGGTAAGGGGGCGGGGAAGAGAAGCGGTATTTCAAAGTGGCAGCACTGCACAGCTGAGCTAGGGATCAACTGCGCAGCACTGCTGTTTTGAAATCCCAAGGTGGCATTTCAAAGGGGCAGCAGCCCCACAAGTCAGCTGTGCGGCGTTGCCCCTTTAAAATGCCACATGGATCCCGGGATCAGCTGGGGAGTCTCCAGCTGACCCCAGGCTCCACGGTGCTGTCCCTTTGAAACACCGATGCAGCCATTTTAAAGGGACAGCACCGCACAGCTGACCCAGGTTCTGGGGAAATGCCGCACAGAACCGGGGGTCAGCTGAGAAGATCCCAGCTGACCCCAGGCTCCATGGCTCTGCTCCTTTGAAACACGAAGGCGGCGTTTCAAAGGGGCAGCCGCCGCACAGCTAAGCCCAGGATCAGCTTTGAGGCAGTTGCCCCTTTGAAACAGCATTTCAAAGGGGCTCCAGCGGCATTTCAGCAGAACCCGGGGTCAGCTGGGGAGTCTTGTACATTTCAAAGCAGGCACACCCCAGTGCAGCCCAGAGTCAGCGGGACTTCCCACTGGCCCAGCCTGCATGCAAAGTTCCGCATTCCTCCTTTGAAATGTACAAGAGCCCCAGCTGGAGCTCTTGTACATTTCAAAGGACAAATGTGGAAGTGCCTATCTACTAGTTGAGTAGTCAATGGAAATTCCATCGACTAGTCAATTAACCACAATTCACCATCCTTAATGGTGGCATCCTCACACAGCGGGAGACCAACAGAAGCCAACGTTTCCATCGGCTTCCCTTACTCCTCACAGGAGGAGGCGTATTGGATACCTGCGGGGGCTGCTCTCCCCGTTCAATTTAGGGGTCTTTACTAGACCTGCTAAATCAAACACTAGAAGATTGACCTCTGAAGCCTCAGGAGACTCAGGCCCTATGGGATTTGTGCCAGTATAGCTATATCAGCAGCATAAAGAGCCTGACTACCATAGCTTTTTCAGCAGAAACCCCTAGGCTACGTCTAGACTGACATGATTTTCCAGAAATGCTTTTAACAGAAAAGTTTTCTGTTAAAAGCACTTTTTGCAGAAAAGCGTCCGTGGCCAATCTAGATGCGCTTTTCCGCAAAAAAGCCCCGATCGCCATTTTCACGATCGGGGCTATTTGCAGAAAACAAATCTCTGCTGTCTACACTGGCCCTTTTGCACAAAAGTTTTTCGGAGAAAGACTTTTGCCCGAACGGGAGCAGCATAGTATTTCCGCAAAAGCAGTGACAATCTTACATAAGATCGTCAATGCTTTTGCAGAAATTCAAGCGGCCAGTGTAGACAGTTGGCAAGTTTTTCCGCAAAAGCAGATGATTTTGCGGAAAAACTTGCCAGTCTAGACACAGCCCTAATGTAGACAGATACCAGTAAATATGCAGTTTTGCTGTACAGCTTGTTTTACTTCGGAGCACTGGTTTTATTGTACCAGTAGCAAGCACAGTTTGCAGATTCGGTTCTATTCACTCACTGAGAATCTACCTTTAGTTTAAAAGTGCAAATTACATAGAGCATGTCTAAGCAAGATCATATGATCAAGAGATAAAATGGGTAATGGGCAGGAAGAGAGACTAAACGCATGCAAAACACAGCTTTATTTTTGTTCCAGTTTAATTCACCTCTTTAGTTACTTCTGTAAAAATCTATTCACTGACACCCTTAATTTGGATTAAGTATCCTATTTAACTTGATTTTTACTTTCACATTAAAACAGGAAAAACGTAAACAACAAAAGGTCTAGTAGCAACTTAAACACTAACAAAACATATAGATGGTAAGTTGCTACTAGACTTTTTGTTGTTTACATTTTTCCTGTTACAGACTAACTCGGCTATCCCTCTGAAACATTAAAATAGCGCCCTCAGTCAAAAAAATAAGTATTCATATATAGCAGGGGCAGGCAAAATATAGCCCACGGGCCACTCTAGCCCCCTAAAAACTTTTGAATGCAGCCTGTCACCATACTGCACCACAAGTATCCCTCAACCCAGCAGGACCTTTGGGTAGGTTCCCCCCACTCAAAGAAGCTGACTGCTAAAGCCAGCATGTATGACAGTGGTCTCCAACCTTTTTCCACCCAAGATCACTTTTTAAAAGACAGACCAAGCCAAGATTGACTGCCCCGCCCCTTCCTTGAAGCCCCGCCCCTTCCCTGAAGCTCAGCGAGGGTGCACCACGCTCCACATGGGCTGGCGCAGAGGAGAAGCTGCCTGGCCAACTGGCTGTGGAGCCCGGAGGAGGCTGAACCATGCTCCAGCTGATCGGGCGGCTTCCCCTCTGTGCCTGCCCACGTGGAGCTTGGTGCACCCTGGCTGAGCGCCATGGCCAGCTGGCCGGGAAGCCGCTTCTCTTCACTCCCGCCCAACTGCCCTGCACTCAGCCTGGGAAGTTTGCTCCAGCACAGCTGGAGCCTGACGCAGCCTCCCTGGGCTGAGCGCAGGGCAGCCGGGCTGGAGGGAAGAGAAGCAGCTGCCCGGCCAGCTGGCCATGGCGCTCAGCCAGGGTGCACCAAGCCCCATGTGGACAGGCGCAGAGGAGAAGCCACCGATGAGCTGGAGCGCGGGGCAGCCTCTTTCAGCTGAAAGCCAGAGTCAGCTGGCTGGGGTGTTTCAGCCCTCCCGACCTCCCACCCTTCCTCACAGCTACTCACCTATGGTGTTGCTTGGTGAGTAGCTGCTCCTCAAATGAGGAAATCTAATGTAAATGTACTGCGCAGGCACACAGTTCAGAGAGGGCTCAAGAGCTACTCTTAGAGCCCCTGAGATCTACCGGTAGATCACGATCTACTGGTTGGTGACCAAGGATGCATGATGTGTGCTCGTTGGGGGAAAGGTGGTTTTACCTTCTGCCCTCAACATAATCTCACCACTCCCACTGGTGGGAACCAGCCAATGAGAGCTGCCTGGGCCATGCTTGCAGTGCAGAAAGTGCCCAGAGGCCCTCTTACCCCATAGCACACACTGTGCAGAGATGCACATTGCCCCAGCAACCAGCCACTTTGAATGGCATATGGGAGCACGACCTCCAAGGAGCCTACCCATAGATTCCACTGGACTGCTAGCTGGTACCCACCTAGACTAAGCGCCTCCCGGCCAGAACCTCCACCTGGCACCCCACCCCATTCCACACCCCAACTCCCTGCCCCAGATCACAAGTCCATCCCAGATGCTGCACCCCACACACACACTGTTCTCCAGGTTAGAATCCTCTCCTACTCACTAATGCCTTGCCCTAGGTCACAAGCAGTGTACCCTATGAGTGCTTGGGAAGCCAACCAGGACAGAGTCAAATGCCACCCAGCTGATTAGTAGAGAATAGTACACATACCCTAGAGCACACAACATTTATTCTACACATAGATGGAAAAATTAGAGGAAATACTAGTCACAACCCAAACCCTTTACACTTCCTTCTGCATCCCTGCCCCTGTTCACAGCTCCCTCTCAGACCTCACACTCCATCCTGCACCCAAACTCTCCTACCTCTGAGCTCTCTGCTGCACCCCACCTCCATTAATATCATGGAAAAGTGTAGCCCTTGACCATCTACCCAATTCTTGGACTGGCCCCCTCCCAACAAAACTTACTGCCCACCCCTAATACAGAGACAGTGAAATAAACACTGAGTTAAAACAGTCATTCCTTTTGGTTCCCAGGTGGATGCAGACAGTGATCTAAGAAGGGAGCCTCAGCCAGGAGCTAAGCAGAGGACACCGGGTCGCATGCCCAGTACAAACTTACACCCCTTTACCACCTGGAGCCTGGCGGGCCCGGAGTCCGCACGCGCGGCTCCCCCCAGGCCCTGCCCCAACACACCCACAGATGGGCCCTTCCAAACGGCGAGTAACCACCCCAACGGGCGCCAGCAGCGCCCCGCACGTGCCCGAGAGCTCTGCCCCCACCCTCGCTCCGAGCAGCAGGTTTCGAGCCGGGGCACTCACAGCGAGGCCGTTCACTGCTGCGGGCGCCTCCGGGGAAACTTACCGCGGGGGGGGGGGGGGGGCAAAAGGGAGGGGGCGAGTGAGAGTCCGGGGGGGGGGGGACAAGCGGGCGGGTGGCCCGGAAGTAGCCTCGTTTCCGAGCGTAGCGAGGGATCCCGCCCTGCCTGGGGTCCGCTACTACCCGAGGGGTGCCCACCCGGCCTGCGCTCACCATGCCGCTGGGGGTTATCTTGCTAGCGGGGCGGCTGCGGCTCCATCCCCCCCTTCGCGCCAACGCCGTTCGCGCGGCGCTTGTGATGACGTTAGTGACGCGACGGGTGAGGGGTTGGCTGAGGAGGGGGCGGGGGTTGGTAGCTGGAGGGCTGGGGCAGAGCCAGTGGCCGTTTGGGCGCCCGGCCTCTCACCTTTCCCGGGGGGTGTTGGGTTTGCGTTCACCCCGCGTGGTAACAACGGCCTCTTCAGGACTAGCGTTGACTTGGGCAAACGCTTTCGTGCGCCAGGACCCGCCATGTCGCCAGCTCGGACGTGGGTCTCTGCCCACGAAAGCCTGTGCCCAGGTCTCCAGAAGCAGCGAGGGCCCTGGGGCGCCCGATGTTAGGGCACAAGCTTTCCTGCGCAAAACCCGCTTCCTCAGGTGAATTGGAGAGTGAATAAATTCATACATAAAGCGGTTGGTCCCTAAGGTGTTTTCATGGACTCCTCGTTGTTTTCGTGGTTACAGACTAACCTAATACATCGCGTTATAAACTGAACTATAGTCTAAAATCATCACCACGTCCAGCAGAGCACAGTGAAATGCCTCAGTCCTGCTCTGAGTCTTGCTGCTCTTCCGGCCTGCCTGCTTACACCTCAGGCCTGATAATGCCTCATGGGCTGTGCTGATGAATCAACTCTGTCTAGAAGAGCTGATTTCAGTGGGAACAGTACTAGGCTTTTCTCCATCTTTGCCTAATTTTACCTTAGTCTTTGAATTTCATTTGTCTGCACCTGTGTCATCTTTGTCCATGCCCTCAGCCCAATTCCATCTGTATATGTATACATTGTAAGATACGGGACCTGGCTCCTCAACATCACTGTTTGAAAAGACTTTAATTAACTAATGCCCAACATGCCAGTATGAGGTAAAGAAGTATGCTTAAACTAAGTTTAGTCTTCAGAAGTACCATGATGGATGTGAGACCAAGAAAAAGTCAACGGCATTGCAATCATAGTCAGTTCTGAGCCAATTAACCAATAGCAATGCTTAAGAGTTTTTCACAATATATTAAGGCCTGAAAGTAGGTCTGATTTGTTTTGTCTGATATTTCTAAAGGTAAAAAATAAGAAACCATGTCAAATCTGGTCTTAGTTTTGTTAGAAGTCTCAGATACGGATTTTGAATTCTCAGCCTTCAAATGAGATCTTGCTCAAAACCCATGTGAGACATTTACCGAAACCAGAAAGTCTTAATAAATATGCTAATTTTTAACATATTTTTGTCTTGTTTTTTCTCAGATTACTGCATTGAATGGACTTTAGAAACAATAACATTTTAAACAGTCCAAATAAAATTAAGTTCCCATCTCAATCAGGTTTCATTTGCTTGACATATCTGAATCAGAAATCTATTTGTCTCTAGTTTCTAGGTCTTCCAGGAAAAACAGGTTAGAATTAACCTGAATTTATCATGTTAAAAACAAGGCAAACTTCCACCTTATTTAAAAGGAAAAAACATCTCAGATGTTCTATATCACACAGAAGCAAAGAAGGGTGCAAGCCCAATTGTTTCTTTTACGGGTGCCACTTCAGGTATCCTGATAATTTGTGCTCATTATGAATTCCCTGTCACTTTTTGCATGAACAGGAAAATCTACCATGATGTCTTGGTCAGATTAAAATATGGCTAATTATGTTTTCCTGCCTTACTTTTACATATAATTTAAAGTGTATATTGTATTTTTCCCTTCCTGTGATCTATATTTGGAAGGTATTGTACAAATAAAAAAGCTGCCAAATTTCATTCTAAAGGTTAAATGCATGTTAATAATGAAGAATCTGTAGACTTACCTTGACTGAGCAGAATGCTCCAATAGTATTAACTGTTTTGAGATCCATTTAAATAAGAGGTGCTATATAAAATAATTAATCCTTTTTTTCTCTCTAGGTCAGAAAGCATAATTTTAATAATCTTTTCCTGAGAATTTGGGGATTAGTTTAGTTTTCCAAGGGATTTCTATGAAGAATTCTATAGTTATAGTCTTCAACCTTGGTGCTTTTTAAAACTGTTTAAGCCCATTGAAATCTGTCTGAGAGTTTTACTGATAAGACAAATTGTGTATTTAAATAAAGAGACTGAGCTGGTAAAACACAGTGAAGTAATTCATTGATTGGAATTTTATTATTGAATTCTGTTTTTTGTATGCATCAAGTTTAAGATGGAGTCTCTGAACTTCTAAAATTAAAATATTTAGGGATAGAAATATGGAGGATGCTTGTTAGATATTGATTTATTTGTCTAATATAATAGAACATATTTTATTTGTAGGGTTGAGCTGAAAAATTATGTGTAGTTTGAAAGCATATACCTTCCACTAATAGAAATTGGCCCAATAACAGGTATTACTTTACCTGCCTTGTAACTTCAACATTAATGATATCACACTACTAGCGTATTTGATTTTTTATTTTGGTTTTGTGTTTTGCCAATGCCTTAATTATATAGGGATTTTTATTCCTTTATGAATGTAATAATAATGTGGAATTTTACTTTTCCATTTTGAATATTAGCATACCTCGTGAATTTGCATTTATTTTAAAGAAAAATAAAGGAAAATGAAAATCAAACTTGCTCTTAGGTAATTTTATACAAATTACCCAGTATGCTATGGTACTGTGATGACTATGCTAAGGAAAATAATCACTTTTAAACATTTCTAATTGTATATTTGTAGATACATAACAATCCTCATTAGACCCTGAGTTGATCCAGAGATGTTCCTACTACCAGAATTAAGGGTAGCTGAAACAGCTGACATTTGATAGAACCACACAAAGTGTTTAAATAATGTTAAAGAATTATAGTAGGTGGTTATCTCTGTTTGTATTTGATAAAGTTGCCTAGAATAACATTAAGCTGATCACTATGTGCTCGTGGACTGGTGACACATTCCTATTTCTCGTAAGTCAGGATTTTAACCCTTTATGAACAACCAGAACTGTGTAAAATCTTGTATGGTTGTGGTTTGAGTCAGGTTATAGACAATAAGACTCGTGTGTATGTGAATTTAATATTTTTCTTATGCCACCAGAATTATAAAAAGGTGTTCATTTGTATTACGAAATACGTTTAGTTGCTGTAAAATGAGGAAGGTGCTTTAAAGAGACATTATACAGTGAAAAATAATATTTTTAAAGTAATTATTAAGCAAATTTTACTTCTAGAATATATAAACTGAAAAAGGTTTAAAAATTTAATTTACTAGTTTGCTTTTTTAATTTTTGGCAAGTCACAGTCTGTTTATTTGTTTGTTTTGTTTGTTTGTTTTCCCCTTAGAGAATAATCACTTTTGAAAATCAGGCTATGTATGCTTCAGCTTCCTCTTCTGTAAAATGGGAATGAGGTAACCCCCTTCTGTTGCAAAAAATGACATAGAATCATTAGTATTTCTCTCTTATTGGGAAATGAAAACAAATATCTCAGTTTCACTTTCATTAATCAAGTTCTGGTCCTTTCACTTTCTTATATTCTAGTATCATGCTGCAGCCTTAGGCGATAAACACTGTTAATTTAAAATATTTACATATCTTTTTACTTTCTAATGCCGGGAGTGCTTTTATCATCTACTAAAGAAACTCGTTATTGTAATCCTGAGCATACAAGGAAATACAACAAAAATGTTTCCTAAAAACTGTTGCAATTAGAATTCCATTTCTTTGTAGTGCTAGAATATTTTTAATCCCATCAATTTTCAGTAATCAGAAGTCCAATATTTTGTAGGTTATTTTTGAACAAGTCCTCGAGGAGTATTCAGCATATTGAGTTTATCTGGAAAATAAGAAATTGGTATCTCTAACATATAAAGTATTGGAATTTGCATTTTGAGACAGAATTAAATTGCCTAGTATTTGTAAATCCACAATCTACTAATGTTCGCACCGCCATCCTGTGTCATGTTTTTTATCCCTTTTTAATACGAGATGTGGATGTTCAAAGAGTGTAAGAATAGGGTCTTGACATATATTACATTATAAAGGACATTACATAAACTGACTTGTCTCATCTGAGTCCTTGATGTTAAGACATCAAGGCAGCTGATGCTAACATAAGGATCACACAGTCTTTACAAGGACTTTGTAACTTAGATATTTTCCCTGTCTATCTTAATTTGAATATTCACAGAATGATTGTATAACATCCCAGATTATCAGATGTTTATTTGATTCAATCACCAATGACAGTTGGTTTGTTTGATTTTTTTTTCTCATTCTTTTCCTGATCAACTGTGGTCTGTTGAAATACAGGCAGTCCCCGACTTACGCGGATCCGACTTATGTCGTATCCGCAGTTACGAATGGGGCTGCCCCGGAGGACATGGACTGCGGGACCTCGCGGTCCTGCCGCCCGTGTACTCCAGGGCTTTCTCCGCGTCTCCCTGGTCTGCAGACCAGGAAGACGCGGAGCAAAGCCACGGAGGGGCTCGGGCAGCAAGGCAGCCCAGGAGTGCCTGGGCTGCTCTCCTGCGGGCTTCCCCGAGGCTTTGCAAAGTCTCGGGGAAGCTGGCGCGCCTGGGCTGCCTCGCTGCCCGAGCCCCCCCGCGGCTTTGCAAAGCCTTGGGGAAGCCGGCGTGCCTGGGCTGCCTCGCTGCCCGAGCCCCTCCGTGGCTTTGCAAAGCCTCGGGGAAGCCGGCAGCGGAGCAGCCCAGACGCCCCGCGGCTGTCCTGCTGCTGGCGTCCTCAGAGGCTTTGCTCCCCGTCTCCCTGGTCTGCTGGTCTCCAGCAGACCAGGGAGACTGGGAGCAAAGCCGCGGAGGACCCAGGCGGCGGGACCGCGGTGCGTCTCGGTCCACCGCCCGCGTCTTCCTGGTCTGCTTGGGTGGGGGGGGGCGCAGCTAGTACGCCCCCCCCTCCCCCAACAGACTAGGCTTTTCTCCAGACGCCTGTGGCAGAGCAGCTGGGGTGCTTCCGGTTGGTCCCGCAGCGCCGCTCTGGGTGCTACTGGACCAACCCGGCAGCACCCCAGCTGCTCTGCCCCAGGCATCCTGATTCAGCTGCTGCTGGTCAGTTTCAGCAGCATCTGAATCAGGACGCCAATTCCGACTTACATACAAATTCAACTTAAGAACAAACCTACAGTCCCTATCTTGTACGTAACCCGGGGACTGCCTGTACTTTAGAAACTTGACTCAACATTGTTACATGTTTCTCAGTACGGCTAGAAATAGTTGTTTCAAACAAGCTAGTGCACTACATGTTTAGTTGCATATTACTTCAATATATTTGTCTTAAAATTAAATAAAAAATATTACAACAACTTTTCTGGTTAATTATAAATATCATATTGCACAATAGCAAAAAGTTATTTTAAACCAGCTAAAGGTATCACACTGCTCTCTGAGATTTGTCAGTTCACACTGCATAAAATAACTGGAATATTTAAAGTTTTAAGCTTTTTCTCTTTTACAGTGACAATTAGATTTGCATGTCTCCAAAAGTGGAACATAATCCATTATTCACACTAAACAGTGCTTACAAGGGAACCTGGGGGGAAATAACTCTGGTAAATAAAATGTAAATGTAGCAGGAAATAGCTCTCTTAGGAAGATGAAAATATCATAAGCTTCTCAGAGACCAGAAACCAGAATGTAAGTTGGGGATGTAAGCGACTAGTCGACTATCCAGTAAGCCCGCGTTTCTCAAACTGTGGGTCCCAACCCCCCAGGGGAATTTAGAGGGGGGTCGCAAGCAACTTAGAGGGGGGTCGCAGTATCACAAAGTTTGAGAACCCCTCAGTAAGCAAAAGCTTATTGGAAAGTCAACACACTAGTTGACTAGTTGCTTCCCCCCACACACTTTTTTCCTCTATCAGAAAGAAGCAGAAGTAGGAGAATTGGTGGGGCAGCTGGGAGGAGCTGGCTTAAAAGCTGCTTCCCCCTGCTCCAGCTCTGTAGCAGGGTGTCCGGGTGCAGAAGCAACGTTCCACCTTTGAAATGTACAAGAGTCCCTGCTGGGCCTCTTGTACATTTCAAGGCGGAAGCACCTGCGTGGAGCCCGGGGTCAGCAGGGACTCACTGCTCACTCCAGACTCCATGCGGGATTTCAATCTTTGAAATGCACAAGAACCCCCACTGGGGCGCTCATACATTTCAAAGGCGGAAAACTGCATAGCACTTCTGCCTCTGAAATGTAGCAATAGCCAGACAGCTCTTGCTATATTTCAAAGCAGAAGCGCCCTTATTGACTAATCATATAGTTGATGGAAATCCCATCAACTATTCAATTAGTTGATTAATCTCATTTTAACATCCCCAATGTAAATACATTAGCCTGAAGGAACTTAGGCTAGCATTGTGAAATTTGTATGCATAGTCTGATTACCTGGAAGAGGTACAGGTGCGGAAACATGCTCAGAGAGGATGGAATCTAGAGAATTAGCCACTACATTTTAAGTCTGTTGAGCAAGTCAAGACTGAGATTTTTTTTCAAACACTTAAAATTTGGTGAAATTTGGGCGGATTTTCACAGAAGTACAAAATGGCACATTTCTGATATGAAGGACACCCCCCCCACACTAACCTGAAATCCTTACTCCAAAGCAGGAGAGCCCTGCTCCTCTCAAAGAAAGGGTCACCAGAATCTTTTTAAATAGACAAAACAGTGTATTTGTCTTTAGCCTTATTCTCAGAAAAGATTAGACTGTTTGGCTGAGATTTTCCAAAACAAATCTGCCCAAGGTAGATCTCCAGCACATATAGGCCTCAGTAGTTTATAGTTTTGCAAAGTTATAAACAACTGAAAAAAGGATCTTACAGTGGAAAATATTGGGCAACCTTAACAATAGGCAGTGCTACCAATTCCACATATAATAATGAAAGAAAACCAACCCATAGCCTTGTCTAAACAAGAAAATATTAGGAATATACTATAAGTATTTGCTACCCTTGTCACACACCTTGTGTGGAAACATTAAATTGCTTGCATGGGTGCACAAGTGTTGCCAGCAATGTGGCAATTGGACTTGACTGGAAAAAGACTTACTGTCCTAGTATCCTGCATTGTGTCATATGCTGTTGTAGTAAAGTGCCTGTTTGGTTTTGGGAGTTTTTTGGGGGCGGTATTTTGTTTTGGCTGCAGTGCTATAACTAAGGATGTGAACTAGGCCTGGGCTCATTGGTTAATGTTTATGGTTACACGCAGCTCTTCCCACTCCATGCTGCTGCCTCTGTAGCACAGGGTAGGTGGGAGCATGCAGCTGCCAGTATGCACGGGGAGCCAGCTTTTAAGTCCTAGCTCTCTGCATGCACCAGCTCCCACAGAGCTGCCTCTCCCCACCCCCAAGTACACGTAAACATGTAACCATTGAAAATTTTACTTAATTAAACATATTTTAACATCCCTAGTTACATCTGTTCCTCCCTGCCTAGTTCCTTTCTGCTTCTGCAACCCCCTCACTGTCATTGAGTGCAATGTCACCTGTACTCATGTTGTACTATGTTGTTTTGAGCTACTGCTAATTTGATATATATGCATGTCGGCTTTCTGATTTATGAAGTGTAGTAGATATAATCTTAAGGCTTTTTAATTATGAACATAAATAATATATTTAAGCAATTTCAGTGCCATTTAATATTACAAAACATGCTATTTTATACTAATCCATATAGTGCACATTTTAAAACTAATTGACACTGATTTTCCAACATTGCTCTCCATTATTATTTCCTCAAGCTCCCGCTTTCCGGACCTGCTCTGGGAATTGTGGGATAGTTGCAATGCATTTGGAACAAGTGCTGTGTCTGGGCCTCATAAACAGATTTGTGTTAGCCACATGGCTACTGTTAATGAATTACACCAGTAGAACTCTTGAGTGTGATCTGGTGTCCATAATAGTGTAATTCATTAGCTATGATGAGGCAGTCTTTGTAAACACATAAACATGCAACAAAGAAATACAGATATCGATATGTTGTCATTTGTCCTAAATCTATATCTATACTATTATAAAAGGAGAGGCATCCGTCATACCGTCTGTCACAGAGAACATCTGAGAAGATTTGAGAAGTTTATAGGGGGAAGCAAGCCCCCAGCTCCACCTACAGCCCTGCCCCCTCTGCTGAGGCCCTGCGTGTAACCATGGGGAGGGGAGGAGGAGCAGCAATGTGCCAAGTGCATGCTCCCACCACCATGGGGAGGGGAAGATCACAGGCACGCATGCCCCAGCACTCCCGGAGCAACTGGGAAGGAAGAGGGAACATGGACCTAACCCCCACCCCCGGGAACAGCAGGGAGGGAGGAGGACACATGCACACACCCCAGACCAGGGAGGGGAAGAGCGCCCATGCCTCAGCATCCCCAGAGCAGCAGGGAGGGAAGAGGATGCATGGCACGAACCCTCCACCACCCCACCCCTGAGAGCAACTGGGAGGGAAGAGGCCCCCACAGCCCAAGCTGACCCAAGCCTCCCTGGTCCTGGAAGCAGCAGGAACGGAGGCGGTCGTGGGGCCTGAGCCAGCCCAAGCCTCCCCGCCCAGCAACAGCAGGGATCGTTCGTCTACCATCACAGTGGGATGACTAGTATAAATAAATAGTACATTTGAACATGTCAGCAATTGTCTAACATTTAGGAATAATCTGTATTCAATCTCCCCTTGTTGTAGTGAGCTACATTGTTAAACCAAGTTGTGGTTGATTTTGATAGATCTGCTCAGAAAATGTTCTTTAAATCTGCATATGCATTGTCATTCCCTGTGAAAAGAAATTGTTTAATTAGTCTTGTTGTAAGTGGTAAATTCTATCAAAAGGCTTCTGACGACTGAATTAAGGTACCAAACACTGTCTAACTTGTTCGTCAAAACCACCACAGTGATGGCCCAGTTACATTTATGGTTCTTAAATTAATCAGTGCTGAAAGAGCATCTGGGTAATTATCTTTATTTAAAATCAAAGGAAATTGCCTAACAAACAACTGAAACAACTTAACTCTTTAACTTGTTCTGTCTCGAGGGTAACAGAAAATAGTGTTTGCTATATATAGAGCTGCATACCAGACCCCTATACAGATAGTAAAACCAGCTGCATTTAATTGGATAAAATATTCACTTCCTTTGCATTCTCACAGCTGGAAAAGTGGAATGGGTAAGGCTATGTGGATGATCAGACAGAGCAGGGGGATGCACATCTTATTTCATCTAGACCATCTAAACTTCTCCTAAAAACAAAACCCCCACCATTTCTAGGTAGTCCCTTTTGGGAGTCTTAAGAGCAGAGCCTGTCAAGGGGGCCGCTGACAGAGCTGGTCTTAGGGGCAGGCCATTATCGCATTTCAGCCAGACCTCCCAAATCCTCCCCCCAGGGTTTGTTTGTTTGTTGGCCTGACAAATTTTTGTCCAGTATTTTTTTTACACCATCTGGCAAACCTAATAGCAAGCTGAGCAGTTGCCTGGAGCCACCAGTTAGTTAGGACCAGCTCTGCTTAAAAGCTTCCATAGAGTGGGACTAGTGTGGAGTCAGTAGGGAGTTGACACATTACAAAGGCAGCACTCAGGATCTGCCAGAGTTGGGGACAGGCTGTGTACTCTTTTCTATGGGAGGGTAAACTGCTGTCCTTTGAGTAGATGGTGTGGGAAAATCTCTATAAAGAATTATGGAGAGTCTCACTCCTCCAAAAAAAATCCTCCATGAAGCCCAGTGAAAAGCAAAAGGTGGTTTGTTTGTTTTTTAAGTTTAATGAGTTTTAATTAAAAATCTGTCCTGCTACAATATAGTGATGTAAAATGTGTAATACTGAAAGAAGTAACAACAAATACCTGTTGACATGCTTACTTTCTCTATTCATCATCATTCTTATTGTGTTTGTTTAGCATGGGCATTGTGGTCCTTTATGGGATAATGTAGTCTGAAAATTTTCTTCTATATTTCCTTGAAATTTATCTGCATCAGAAGGAATTGATGATCAGTCAGAGTACAGGCAGTCCCCGGGTTACGTACAAGATAGGGACTGTAGGTTTGTTCTTAAGTTGAATCTGTATGTAAGTCAGAACTGGCGTCCAGATTCAGCCGCTGCTGAAACCGATCAGTTTCAACAGTGGCTGAATCTGGATGCCAGTTCTGACTTACATACAGATTCAACTTAAGAACCCCAGGCATCCCCAAGTCAGCTGCTGCTGAAATTGATCAGCGGCTGATTCCAGGAAGCAGGAGCTACCTGTAGTCAGCCACTGGTCAGTTTCAGCAGCGGCTGACTTGGGGACGCCTGGGGCAGAGCAGCTGGGGTGCTTGCCAGGTTGGTTCAGTAGCACCCAGAGCGGCGCTACGGGACCAACCGGCAGCACCCCAGCTGCTGTACCACAGGCGTCCGGAGCAAAGCCGCGGAGCACAGGGGCAGCGGGACAGCCCAGATGCGCTGTGGCTGTCCTGCTGCCCTCGGGCTCCACAGCTTTGCTCTGCTTTGCTCCCCGTCCCCCTAGTCTGCAGACCAGGAGAACGGGGAGCAAAGCAGAGCAAAGCCCCGGAGCACGTGGGCAGCGGACAGCCCAGACGCGTCTGGGCTGTCCGCTGCCCGCGTGTTCCGCCGCTTTGCTTCCTCTCCCTGGTCTGCTGGAGACCAGGGAGAGGACCCCGTTCGTAACTACGGATCCGACATAAGTCGGATCCGCGTAACTCGGGGACTGCCTGTATGTCTACACAGCAGGGCTAGAGTTGAATTAAGCTACAAAACTTCAGCTATGTCAATTGCTTAGCTTAAGTTGAAATAGCTTAATTCAGCTTTTGACACTGTCTATATAGCAGGAAGTCAAAGGAAGAACACTCTTCCTTCAATTTCCCTTACTCCTCATGAAATTAGGGTTACCATGAGTCAGAGTAGCTCAACATTATTCCCTAGCTCAACATTATTTTGAAATAAAGGCTTGTAGCATAGACATGCACTATGTCGTTTTGGAATAATGTCAGTTATTCCGAAATAATGCTGCTATGTAGACATACTTTCAGTGTCTCCCCTTGCCTAGAATACTACCATTTTGTTGATATAGCATTAAATATTTATAAATTGGTTCATAAGTATTTATATTATTATATAGACAACTTATTTTCCTGAAATAGGAACACAGCAGAAGTGTTCCAATGACTATAAGAAGGCCACCTCCCTGGAATTACGCTGCTGTCTGTAACCCATCCTAGGTCTCATAGTTCAAGCTAATCATTGACAGGGCTTTTACAATCACAAGCTTTTACTGAAGCTTTGATAAGACACTGCAACAGTTAGTGGCAAATGAAGGCAGACTGTGCAGCAGGGGACTCTAGGGAATGAATGGATTTTCTCCAGCACCAGTGAAAGAAATCTGACTTTCAACACACACACTATAGAAGCACACAATGTGTGGCCGAAGACTGACGAGATCTGTTGCTTTTTGGGCATTTATTTTCATAAGGACAGTTACTGGGCTTGCCGGGGAAGGAAGATCGGTGTGGAAAAGAGATCTTAACTTCAGTCCTGTGAATGGCACCCAGGTGTTTCTGTATGACACTTTCCCCAAAAGATTTCTTTGGGGAGTAGGCACTGGAGCATTTCAGGTGGAAGGTGGCTGGAAGAAGGATGGAAAGGGACCTTCAATATGGGACCACTTCATGCACTCAGATATCAGAGATGCTGCTAGCATAGATGACTCCAGCAACAGTTACACTTTTCTGGACAAAGATTTGTCAGCTCTGAATTTTTTGGGGGTTACTTTTTATCAATTTTCAGTTTCATGGCCAAGGCTCTTTCCTACAGGGGTGGTAACAAATGCCAATGAAAAAGGACTCCACTACTACAATACTCTCATTGACTCTCTAGTCCACAGACATATTGAGCCCATAGTAACTCTGTACCATTGGGACCTACCTTTGGCGCTGCAAGAAATATATGGGGGGTGGAAAAATGAATCGATAATTGATATCTTCAATGACTATGCAACTTTTTGTTTCCAAATGTTTGGGGACCGTGTTAAGTACTGGATTACAATCCACAATCCTTATTTAGTTGCCTGGCACGGGTATGGAACAGGTATGCATGCACCTGGAGAAAGAGGGAAAATAGCAGCTGTCTATACTGTAGGACACAATCTGATCAAGGTACAGTACAACCAGGTTTAATCTTAACAGCTCCAATACGGTATGGAAAGTAGCAAGGGAAAAACTAGTATAATTGGTATAAGAAAGATTTAGGACTGTTGAAATGCTAATGAACAGTCTTCTTTTGTTTCTTTTAGTATTTATTTTACTAGTCACATCAGCCATTCAATAATCATATTGATAGTTACATAATCATGTAAAGCAACAGTTTACTAACTTTAGTTCAATTAATATTGCTTGCCATGCATTGTTATTCATTAGCTTCCTTTCATATACTTTCCATATAGTCCAATAACAGCTGTTGCTCACAACATGTTCTGATTATTGTTTTAGTTTAAATAAAAGTTTTCATATTTGTATATTTGACAATTGTACCAGAAACAGAGTTTATATATAAATAATTCATCCCAGCCTGGTAATATCACATTGAAAAGTAATTGATGACTACTGACCTAAAATAATTACCAGTTGTATTTATTGTTTGAAGAGAAACATCCTCTGTCTATATTTAAGAATTTTAAAATAGCTCTGTATTAGCTTCAGCTCGTTAGTTTTATTTTATGTTATCTTTTTTAGCAGTAGTCTTCTCATGAATTGCACACCTTCTAGGCTCAAACCTACCCTGATTTCAGTGGATGCAGGATTGGACCTTACATTTTTGAGCTGTCATATACATCTTCATATAATTTTTTTCCACTGTTTATTGGGAAGGACAAAAGTTAAGAGAAAGAAGACAATGTACCAGATTACAAGAAATTTAAGTGGGTCATATTTTTAAAATAAGTGTAGGAAAGGTCCATAATAGCTTCCAGCATAACCACAAAGGAAGTACCACATGTTGTGAGGTTATTTCAATGTAAAGAAATGCTAAAAAGGGCACCTGTCCACATGCCTGCTGTGCCCTTGTTAAAAACATGCATTCTAAGTGCAACAATTTGAGATTATACAAATTAATGTTAAGATCATATGTAGAATTTTTCATCACTAAATCTCAACATTTATAAAGGATGTCAGTATTATTATCCCCTTTTTAAAGACAATCCACAGAAATCTCCATCTAACAGTTTCCCACCATTACCATTACAGTTCACCCTAATGCTTACCATATATGTATTATATTATTCTGACAGGATTATCAGAAATGACTGGTGTTTTAGATTGCATCCGTTTTGTGTTTTCCAACTCAAGATACCTTAAAGAGGCTTGTTTTTCAAAGGAGTGCTTAGCATTTTCTGAAAATCAGAGTCTGTTAAGGTATCTCAAGTTGGGTACCTAAAACTATTATTCAGTTTTGAAAATGTGGGATCAGGACAAGGTGAATGTGATTTAGTGGTAGTGCCATCTTTGTCATCTGACTTTAAAAAAAAAGGTATACACACACAGACTACAATTAAGTGGAACTGGGAAAAATAAAATACTAAAATAAAGGAAATTAATTTAACCCCTGTCCAAAGACCTTCTATTTAAAGGAATGCACAAACTGGAAAATAGCACCAGTGTGTTGTTTAAATTCATTAGGGCCAGCCACAGTCTGCAATAGACAGTGAGGTACTACTGGATTTGAAGAAGGTTATCAGAATCTGGACCTAATACAATTTAGCATTGTTTGAAAAGCAATTCCAAATGTATTTGCTCTCAAAAGAATAAAATATAGAAATATAGATATCCATGTGTTGTGAGCACCTCTGAATTTTTGTCACAAATTTAAACTGGTGGATTTGGAGCCTGATCCAAAGTCCATTGGAGTAGATGAAAAGATTCCTGCTGACCACTGTGGGTTTTAGACTGGGGTTTTGTGACAGATGTCCATACCAAAATCTCAAGTTTACACTGAAAGTTGATAGGACTACATTCTTATGCCAGCTGAATCACATTAGCAAATCTATCCATGATATGTTAATTAGAAAAAAACAGATACAGAATTGTATGGATAAACTAATCTGGCCTCTGCAGTATTCTTATTCTACTTCCTTTTCCTTTGTACCGCTTTTCCTTATGAAGATCATAGCAGCAGCATGAAGAGTAGGTATGGCCAGAGAACCACTGCCCTAAAGTAATACTAGACTGGCCAGATCAGCTTATCAAGAGACTTCTAAACCTATATTTTTGACTGACATACTTCCTGGGTGGATTTGTTAATATGCATTGGCTGACATGGGAGTGTAGTCCTAAAAATTCCCAGCAAACAGATATGTGTTAGCTTTGAACAAAAGTCTTACTTTATAGAATTATTTGTGCTGAATTCACCTTTGCATAAAGTAATCATATTTCCTTTTACAGGAGCTCTTTTATGTTGTGTATAACCTGTACCCTGTGTTGAATTTCACAGAATAACAAAAATGATTTAACAAGTCATAAACCAAAGGTTGTCTGGACTTTGGATTATTTTATCAATTCTCTGAGAGATCTGTAAGCTGCTGAGTGTTTTCCTCTGTCTACCAGAAGACTGAAGAAAATGTTCTTATTTGAATTGTGGTGACAAATGTAACTGTCAAACTATGAAACACTTGGGTGTAGAAACATGGTATTCAAACTTTTGGGTGGTTTGAGGAAATAGTAAAATGCAGCATAAAGCCAAAAAGTAAACTGAAATGAAACCAGTTCTAGAACTATAAATAGCATATAGTAGATAATAAAAGAATGCCTAATTAAGTATTTTCCCCAAAATCAAGATTTATAAGACTCATATTTCCATTCCCTTATATACACTCATACACAGAGGATAGCATTTGATACTGGATGTTTTTGAGGGTCTGAGTCTGCTACCATTGAAGTCAACAGCAAATTTGCTATTTACAGCTTATACATTGCTTTGGGATCCACTTAGATAGCAAGCACTATTCTATTTCCTGGTTGTTATTATTAATATAATAAGATACATGGTAGTGTGGACACTCCACTTATAAATTCGACCTAAGGGGGATTATTTCAAAATAAAGACCAAGGCTAAGAGCCCTGTAAAGGAGATTCAAGGATTATGAACTAACTCCTAAGAGAGCCATTCTATAAGGATGAGGAAAGTACCTGCATTCAGCGAAAGTGAATGGATTTCTCTGGTCTTTTACAAATCCAATTAATCTGGCAAAATGTAGGTTAATACAAAGGAGATGGAACAGTGTGATTCCAAAGCAGTTATACCAGGAACTCATCTGGACTAATGTTATTGTTTTCTGCTAACATTTCATTTGTTGCTCTCCTTCTTTACTCCTTTTGGATACATCTACACAGAGCGTTATTTCGGAGTAACTGACATTATTCCGAAATAACATAGTGTACATCTACACCACAAGCCTTTAATTCAAAATAATGTCTAGCTGGAGAACTTCTTATTCAGACCCATGGTAACTCTCATTTCACAAGGAGTAAGGGAATTCAAAGGAAGAGTCTTTTTCCTTCGACTTCCTGCTGTGTAGACAGCGCCAAAAGCCAAATTAAGCTATTTTGACTTAAGCTATGCAATTGATGTAGCTGAAGTTGCATAACTTAATTCAACTTTAGCTCTGCTATTTAGATTGGTGAAGATCACAGAAAATAAAGGGTGGATTCTACAGGTTGAACCTCTCTAGTCTGACACCCCTAGGACCTGACCAGTTCCAAACCAGAGAATTTTCCATACCACAGGTGGTCAATATTGTCTAGCAGCATTACCAGCACTTCCACTTCTTACTGTGTTGTTGGAGGACATTTAAGGGTAAATTAGAGCTAAATAACAGCAGAGAACACTGAGAGCCAGGACTAGTGGCAGCAAACGAATTTTATGGGACTTCAGGAAACTTGGCCACATCCATGAAAAGTGAACATCCGGCTAACTAAAATCATTCCAGACCACAGATGTTTCATGACCAGAGAATTCTGCATTAGGGATGTTCAACCTGTTTCTTCCCTTCCTGCTCTGAATCAGTGCTCTCTGGCTAGTTCTGCTTTTGCTCTGTAACAAGGGGGAGGGGAACATTATAGAAGAAAAACTATTCCTTGACCCAAACCCTTTCTTTCTGCAGAAAAGCTCCTGAGTGGGGTCCCCCATAATAAAGTAATCCTCTCATGGACATTTCTTTACATCACCCCTTATGTAGAAAAGGCAACAGGGCCCTATCCCAAACCTGGTGTCATCCATGTAGAGGCTCAGACCCAGTCTGCACTTAAAAATTATATTGATCAAACTAAGTATCAGGGCTGTGAAAATTTAGAGTGTTGTAGCTAGGTTGACCTAATCCTCAGTGTAGAAATGATGAGGTTGAAGAAGAATTGAGGGAAGTGGATTAACTACATCAATGGAAACCCCCTTCTGACAATGTGGGAAGTGTCTAGGCTACCACTTTGCAGCAGCATAGCTGCAGCATTGCAACTGTGGTGCTATAGTGCTTGTAGTATAGACATAGTCTCAGTGCTCTGGCAGTTTGCCCCCCACTCCTGGTAGCAGCCAAGCTACTAGGAGTTTCCCAGAGCCACTACTGCCTTTGAGACTTTTGGAGGAGTCTCCACTGAAAAAGCTCCAGGCTTTTTCATCTTTTACAATTAATTTACACATAGTCCACATAATACATATTTGATAGTAAGAAACTGGAACCTCCATGCTGTGCTGGAATGGATGGAACTTTTCACCTGTGTGGAGCTCCATTGATTTATTTGGGTTTCTACAAAGGCTCAAGTGTCCAAACATATGAAGCAGCTTACAAGATCAATGTTCTACCTCTACTGAAAATGTAGTATTGATCTCTAACAAAAAGCTCCTTGAACTGAAATATAATCAACTAACACATTTACCCAGCATTGCTCAGATCTTTAAGGTGAGGCTCAGGGCAGGAGACTGGGAGTATATGTGTGGAGGGGTGCAGGAGTCAGAGTTGGGGCATCAGGACGGGCTCTGAGCAGGGGTGTGTGTGTGTGTAGAGGGTTGTATGGGGGGACCAAGATTCTTACCAGAGCTGCTTGCTATTCCCTCTCTTGTCCTTATCATCTGACCACTGCGCTCCCCCGTCAGAGTGCACTTCCCCTTGCTCTCTGACAGAAGGGACTCACTAGTAATGTCCCTGTACGAATTGGGGAGGGGAGCTTCAGCCTCCCCACCTTCAGTAAAGGGTTCCTGAGGAGTGGGTGGCTCAAGGCTGGACAGATAGCAGTCCCAGATGTGGAAGTGCCTTCAGCCAGCCCTTTTTACCTGCCTGATGATTCTCTCTTTTTTGTTGGTTTTATGGGAAGCAATCCCATTCTAAGGCACATCCTATTTTCCTGGCAGAACCAAACTCTGACCTTGCTTTAAGTTATGGTGAGAAGAAGCTGCATACCAAATTTGGTAGTTGTTTAGGAGGAGTTCTTGAACAGACAGACAGACAAATTCTCTCAAATATATAGTAGATTTGCCATCAAGCGACACACATTTGTCTTTCTTCTAAAATGCCCCTAGAATTCTTAATATTCTAACTATTATGAGCTTGTTATGTAATAAGGTCACACCTCATTGAAACTTATGAGTATGAACATGCCCTTCATTTAGTATAGCTATAAGAGACAATTAACTAGGTGGGTGGGGGGGTTCCACTGGATATTGTTCTGATCAAGTGCATGTGGTTTGTGAGTGCAAAAAATAAAAGGCAGAATGCAGACAAGAAACTAAGGCTTTGTCTACACTTAACAGTTTAAAGCACAGCCATGGCAGCGCTTTAAACTGAAAGTGTGACCACAGCAGGAGTGCTGGGAGAGAGTTCTCCAGTGCTCTAAGTAGATCTCCTTGGTGAGAGTGCTGTAGCCTGGTCCACATTGGCTCTTTACAGCTCTGCAACTTGCTGTGCTCTGGGAAGGGGGGAGAGTTATTCGAAATAATAACTCCCAAAATAACTATTTCAAAATAAGCTTATTCCTCCTTCACAAGGAGGAGTTATTATTTCAAAATAACAGGCTTGGTAGTGTGGATGCTTGCCTTATTTTGAAATAAGGGGATTTACATGCCCTCAGAGACCAAAAGAGTAAGTCAAGCTGCATCTATAAGCAGTGAATTCCTGGGAGAAATCTAGGTCAGGGATGTTGGCTGAAAGAAACTTGGGTCTGTAGACCAAGTTACTATTCCTTATGGTCTTGGTTATTCCAACATTTTAGAGAAGTATGACTTTGTACATTCCTTGTAAATAAATACTAGAAAAAATACTAGACTGCATTATCAATTTCTACTGCCAATTAGAACAACCTACAAGCCCTGAAACCCAAGCTTTGTCTGAATTAGCACAATTATCAGGAAAACTTTAATGGAGCAAAGGTGTAGAAAAAAACTCAATGCCCTGACTGACATAAGGTTCACTGACAAAAGCACTGGCGTGGACAGCGCTATGCCAGCGGGAACACATCTCCCATCGCCATAGTTACAGCCAGTTGGGAAAGTTCTTTACTGCCAGGCTGCATCTAGACTTGCGAGTTTTTCCGCAAAAGCATTTGCTTTTGCGGAAAAACTTGCCAGCTGTCTACACTGGCCACTTGAATTTCCGCAAGAACACTGACGATCTCATGTAAGATTGTCAGTGTTCTTGTGGAAATACTATGCTGCTCCCGTTTGGGCAAAAGTCCTTTTCCAGAAATGCTTTTGCGCAAAAGGGCCAGTGTAGACAGCTGAAAACTGTTTTGAGCAAAAAAGCCCCGATAGTGAAAATGGTGATCGGGCCTTTCTTGCGCAAAACCACGTCTAGATTGGCATGGACGCTTTTCCGCAAAAAGTGCTTTTGCGGAAAAGCGCCCGTGCCAATCTAGATGCTCTTTTCTGCAAATACTTTTAACGGAAAAACTTTTCCGTTAAAAGCATTTGCGGAAAATAATGCCAGTCTAGACGTAGTCCCCACTGTAGAGCAGTTACACGGGAAACTTCAAAGCAGTGCAACTGCAGCAGTAGAGCTGTGTTGCAGTAAGATCTGCAATGTAGACATAATCTTAGACTAGCTGCTTAGGGGCAGAAAGGGATAACAAATATCAGAAATATAACCTATTCCATCCACCTATTTGTTCTGCCTCTTCTTGGTTTAAAAAAGAAAACAAAACACAATGACAGAATAATTTTGTTAAACAGATTTTTAAAAGTCATATTTGTATTTTTCATTCTAATTCTTCTTCTAAACTGCTCATGTCTTTGTGCACTAAAGTAAATTAGCATCAGAAGTGATGGTTTCTTTGCTGATTGCCATTGTATTTATGGGAAATAATTTGACCATAACAAATTGTATGGGAATAGATGGATGAAGGCCTCAGTCCTGCAAGGAATTTACAGGAGCAGCTCCCTGTACCTGTACAGGGTTTAGTGCAGGATCAGGGCCTTAGATGCTAAAGGACTTACAAAACATGATTATCAGATAACATTTTTACTAGTTAAGAAATAAATACATTATATTGTTTCCTTATTTAATTAAAAAGGCTATTGTGTTTTAAACATTCTTAATGGGTTTATACTAATTAATTTAACATTGTATTTGA
Source organism: Pelodiscus sinensis (assembly GCF_052426305.1). NCBI lineage: Eukaryota > Metazoa > Chordata > Testudines > Trionychidae > Pelodiscus > Pelodiscus sinensis. Next base: position 43,419,366 of record NC_143055.1, read on the forward strand.
CTTCAAGTCCATTGTCTGTTTGCTATATTCATATCAGGAAAACATGCTGAAATTAATGTCACATGTGCCTAGAATAAAAAGCACAGTATTGATGTTGCATCCATTGTGTACATAGCCTTGATGTGTAGCCTTGATCTAAAAGGCAAATGAAAGATTAGGTATTAAACTCTAACTGAAAAAAGATTACAGTCAATATTTACTCAAAATAGCCAATGTTTTGTGTGAGCTAACTTTAAAACTGATATTTATTTTATGATTAATCTATAGCACTGCAAGATCAATAAATTGTTTCCATCCATAATATTACTTGGCATTTATATAACACCCAACAATTTTGTTTTGCAAACATTAATGAATCAAGCCTCACAACAGCCCCTTATCATCCCCATTGTACCAGTAAAAATGTCTAGTGCAGCAAACAGGTTAAGCAGTCATATCAATGCAGTTTACCCCATATTGAAAGTGGAGTAAAGCTGCACCAGTGCTAATCCTAGCTAATAGTGGTCTTGTCTATTTATATTAGGGTTGTACAATAGTAAAATACACTGGTGACTGGTATCAGTGGCTGAAATCCCCAGGGTAAACAAGGCTTTTGAATAATAGTTACATATTTAATTTGTTTATAGCAGCCTTCTGAAGGCTCACATAAATTCTCTATTATTGCATTTTCACCATCAACCACTGCATTTTAGCTCTGGATTCTTTTTTGAACACTCCCTTTCCCTCCATAGCTATATGTGGACACCCATTTAAATTGTTCTGATTTATCTAACATCATGAATAGTGCCATGATTCATAATAGTATACGCTGACAACTTCTGCAGTTATTTTTCTTCTAAAGTGATGTGACAACTATTTTTATTAATAATTGTTGAAACAGTGTTTGAAAAAGGTGTCAGGCTGACTGCAGTGGAAATTACCACAAAAGAAGTACTAAATAGGTTAGTGGCAAAGGTAACCTTCACACACTGTCCATCCCTGTGTTGGAGGGACATCTGGAAGAGAATAAGGCCTGCTCTGTGCTAGAAAATTAGGTCACTTTAACTACACTGGTAAAATCCACTCTCTTGAGGCAGTATTATTAAGTGACTGAAGTCCCCATGTAGATAGCAGTAGGTCAACAGAAGAGTTTTTCCAATGAAGTAGCTACTGCCACTTGGGGAGATGGATTACTTATGCTTACCCTCCCTTCGGCTTAAGGAGCATCTGTACTGACGTGTTATATGGCAGAGTTGCAGCAATGGAAATGTGCTGCTGTAGCATTTTAAGTATAAACAAGCTCTAAGAGGCTAGTTTTGTCTGTGTTCCTGTCTAAACATTGACCTCTCTGCCAAGGAGGCCAGCTAGCATCAGTTTTGATAGTGGGTTTTGTGATGTCGATAAATAATGTGTTGTGGAAGTGATATTCTCTAACTGGAATCTTAAGAGAACAGTGACATTATATTAAACTGTACCTTGAAATTTGCCTCATAAATACAGTACCATTTTGCTGACTTCCCCTTTTAGCTACAGATTCTGCATTTCAAAGATTAAAGTTAAGTTTTATCAATGTTTCTAAAGATAGACCTGATATCGATGTCAGGGGCAACCATAAAACAAAAGATATATAAGATTTCACCAAACTGTCATTCTCAAATATTCTTTTACTTTCCCAACATACATTTAAGTCTCACACCACTCACTTTGAGTCTATCAGTATCTTTCAATCCAAAATAGGTGCCAAATGTCTGAAATTGTTTAACTAAAATTACTTTGTCTCTAAGCAGTATTATTTCGCTTGCTAATTATGTCAATGTAACTCAAAACTATAAGCGTTTGACATGTCAGTATTTTCTCTGTATGTAAATAGTGCAATTTTTTTTCAGCCCAAAGTAAAGATCTATACTTGAGAAACAAAGTAAACTCTCAATTATCTGGTAAACTCCTTTATCTGAGGAAGAGATCAAATGCTTTCATGTATGTCAAATCCATTGGAAAACCCCTCATTTGTCCAACTCTTTCTCTGAATAAGTTTCAAATTCCCCATCTTGTTCAGATAAATACTAAGATCTCATGTATGGTTTTACATACATAAATCACAGACAAAGTTTAAATGATGAACATGGAATGAGTTATCATGACATATTAAGATCATCGTGGTATGTGATACATAATAGGCATCTCTCTAATGTGATCAGGTTAAGAAAATTGGATGATCTTGGCCAAAGTTATGGTTAAAGTTTTGCCCAAAGTGCCATTTTATTGCCATTGAAGTCATTAGTAAAACTTCTGCTGGCTTAAAAATGTGGTCCACTGTGAGTACTACAGGTTAAACCTCTCTAATCCAGAACTCTCTCGTCCAGAAACATTCGTCAACCAGAATGATGTTAGTTAACTGGATGTCCACTTTTCATGGATGTGGCCAAGTTTCCTGTGAACCCATCAAGTTTGCTTACAGCTACCAGTCCTAGCTCTCAGTGTTCTGTGCTGTTATTTAGTTCTAATTTATCCCGAAATGATCTGTAACAGCACAGTAATCAGTGGAAGTAATGCTGCTTTACAGTATTGACCTCCCATGGTCCAGAAAATTATCTCGTTCAGAACTGGCCTGGTCCCAAGGGTTCCAGACTACAGTGGTTCAACCTTTATTATTTATCTGCTACTGGTGTATCTTCTGAGCCATATCTGGTTACTTTACTAGTAACACATATTTGATACTACAGTCAATACTGCAGAGACAACATGCATTAGAAGAAAGTTGCATTGTGTTTTGCCTCATGCATTTTCAGATAAGTTGTGATGACAGAAACTTTAAAGCAGAGAATGGGCATGAACCAAAATCCTGAATCAAAAATCCATCAAACTTCAGGAAAGTTGATATCTGAGTCCAAGCTTAGCAGCTGGTGCCCTTCTCTAATTATTAAGGTTTAAACACTGTGCAAAACTTACCTCTTCTACCAGCAAGCACTTACACATGGAGCTTTTGCATGGTTAAGAAAAGTGTATCCTGAGAAGATCAGGCTAACAGGAATGATTTGTGTGCCTAGCAAACTCAAGTATCCCTCAGACAACAGTATGGTTGATAGAGTAGTAGCCAGATAATTCTGTCTCATGAAAACTAATTTTGAAACTCCCAACATGTGTAACCTTTGCTAAGGAGAAGGCACATTCATGCTGATATTTTAAATGGATCAGTAACTATTGAGATTAATTATTATATTCCAACAGCATAATGAATATCTCTCTCTGTGCCTATGCTGTTCATTAATGTTTCAGAGACCACTGTAGATTACATTAATATTGTACATAAATGCCTTATAACTTTCAGAGAATCAAAATTTAACGGTATGTTTTGTTTGTTTTTCTCATTAGGCTCATGCAAAAGTTTGGCATAACTACAACACACACTTTCGGCTATATCAGAAGGGGTTTTTGTCAATAACATTGGGATCACATTGGATTGAACCTAACAAATCAAATGATACTTTGGACATTAATAAGTGCCAGCAGTCCATGGAAAGGGTGCTAGGATGGTTTGCCAAGCCCATTCATGGGGATGGAGACTACCCAGAAGAACTGAAAAATAAATTATATTCTATTCTGCCCAATTTTACTGAGTCCGAGAAAAACTATATAAAAGGAACAGCTGACTTCTTTGCATTTTCCTTTGGTCCTAATAATTTTAAACCCCCAAACACACTAGCTAAAATGGGACAAAATTTGTCACTCAATTTGCGGGAAGCACTGAATTGGATTAAATTAGAATACACCAATCCCAGAATCCTCATTGCAGAAAATGGTTGGTTCACTGACAGCCATGTGAAAACAGAAGACACCACAGCCATCTACATGATGAAGAACTTCATTAATAAGGTTTTACAAGGTTTGTATACAAACTCAGTACTTTTAAAACATTCAGTGTATCTTTAAAGGAGATACTATTGACTAAGTTTATTGTTAGTAATTATTTGTATTGCACCAGCACCAAGTCATGGGTCAACCATTGTGCCTGGTGTTGTACAAACACAGAACAAAAGATTATCCCTGTTATAAAAGAGCTTAGGCCCAGTATTTAGGTTTGGTTTAAAGAAAATTTTACAAAACCATATGAATAGGTCTATGTGTTACTTTTCTTTTGATTCAAACAGTGTCTACTTTTATTTTGCACGTTACCCTGTATCATTGAAAATGTTAGTACATGAGAAGGAAACCATAAAAATGCCTTTTAGCAAAAGTTAAACTAACAAGTTTAAGTTCATTTTCCAAACATAGAAAAATGCAAAAAGTAAATAAATGGCAGAAATGGTAATGATTCTTTAGCTGTAACATGTAACACAAATTATTTTAAATACACAATTTTAATCTTGATAGTGTCCGTTTATAAGGCCTAAGTGATGAAAAACTTTTCAACGGTTAAATTTGCATTTTGCATTACTTGTAAATAATTCTACTACGTAATCCCACTACAAATTCAATATTTGTTTCCCCCGCCTCACACACACAGTTTTCTATTTTTCCTCACTCTGTTAGTGACACCCACTGGTTGTGATAAGCAACTGTAACACAGATTTTTGCATGTTCCTCTGTGTTGGCTATTGTTTCAGCACATGCCACATTCAAAACCTGGAATGATTCAGACCCTGTACCAATAATTTACCTTCCCTTAGGCAGAAAAGTGCTAGTAATTACTTAGTTCAAGACATACTGTCTTAAATCTCTTTGTAATCCTCCGCTGTTTAGTGGTGTGCAGGTGGTGCTGCAGGTAGGGAAAGGAGTGAGGGGAGCAAAGGTAGAAAGAGGCAGGGTTGGGGTGGAGGCTTGGGGGAATGGATGAAGCAGGAGCAGACCTTGGGTGGAGTAAGGGTTCAAGCACACCTTGGAAACTCAGGAAGTCAGTACCATTGAGTGATGAGAAACAGGCAATTTCATAGTACACAACACTCTCAACTCAGTTATAATGCATGCTCATATCTTAAATCACAATGTATTTATTCATGAATACTTTAACATACAACACATTGTTATTTATTTCTCCTATGCAGCTATTAAATACGACAGAATAGATGTGTTTGGTTATACCGCTTGGTCTCTTCTTGATGGTTTTGAATGGCAACATGCTTACAGCACTAGACGTGGGCTATTTTATGTAGATTTCAGCAGTAAACAGAAAGAGAGGATTCCGAAGTCATCTGCATTGTATTACAAGGAAATAATTGAAAGAAATGGCTTCTTCCTCAAAGAGTCTACTGAAGCTTTGCAAGGTCAATTTCCCTGTGA